>NW_006293088.1:8122699-8140458 GCF_000327345.1 Myotis davidii | reverse complement strand
GGAATGGGCCTACGTCACTTCGGGCCCCGCCCACTTCCGGCGGCCGTGGGGGTGGCGCGCGGTGGCCCACGCCGGGGGGAGGGGGGCATTTCACACGCGGTGGGCGCAGAGGCGAAGCTGTACCCCGCGCCCCCCGTCAAGCCTCGGCGTCAGAATTTCCCCCCGGCGCCACCTCAAAGGTCAGGGCTCGCCCACTCCTCCCCGGTGTCGGCGACCTAACCTTTCGGGCTCCGATGGGGAAATTCGCCGTTTTTGCCGGACCCCTTGAGAGGCCCGGCACCCAGCCTTGCGTCGATGTTGAAGAATACTTTTATTTAATGGCCCAAATGGCCCCCTTCTGCCCAATAACTTCGGGTTAACCCCGCACCCCTTTAATGAATAGAAAATGGGTGAAAATGGTAACTTCCCACTGCAGGTAACACTTCCCATTTGCCGTCTGGCAAAAGGAATTTGGGAAATAAGATGAAAACAGGAGTAAGAAATTGGTTGACATTAATCCATAGCGTAAGTCAAAGAAAGGAAGGGACACCTTATAGGGTGAAATCAGCAGGATACTCAGCATTTACTGAGCCCCTGCGATGCGCCGGGTCTGCAGCAGACGCTGGGGATGCAGCAGTGACCACCACCCGAAGGTCCCTCCATGGAGCCCACAGGGTTAGACACACACAGGCATAAAGTAAAAAGACAAGAAAATGCTGGAATAAGTGCTGTGATGAAATAAAGGGATGCATTCATAGGGAATAAGTGTTTTACTTGGATGAGATGCAAGATGTAAGTGACCCGTGAATACAATAACCTGGCAGCCTTGTCTTTGTTATTTATTGTGATCAAGCTAATTACTAGTATAGGTAGCCAGGATCCCAAAGGCCCTGGGTGACTTGCAAATGCTGGGGCCGCAAAAACTTTACGTCTGCCTCCTTGGGGGCTCTGGCTGGGGCTGAGAATCGAATTTACCTGAAAAGATAACAAGAGAAAAGCGTACACAGTTAGTCAATACAAGTTTTACAGCGACCTGAGAGCCTTCACGAGGAAATGACCCAGAGAAGTGGCAAAAACTTGAATGCTTTTATACTGGGTTACATAGAGAGAGGATTGGGGAAAAGTCACTACAATAAAATGGGGAGACTACAGGAGGGTAAGTTATTTTACAAGGTCCCTTTGTACACATTCTGCTAGACTCAACTCCGTCTCTGGGGGTAAAAATGTTTCTATTCCTCCGGGCAGAGGGAGGGCTGTTCTCACAGAAGATGAGAGCTTCATCTTCTGCTTCACCTTTTTTTTTTTTTTTTTTTTTGCACCTGCTGGTTTCCAGATGTCTTTAACTCAACATGATCAATAGGCGAAGGCTGCATGTTTGCAGGCGATGCATCCTAAAGGCCTTCACTGACATTGTCAGCACTGTTTGCCCTTGGAATGTGAGCTCCACAGGGCAGAACAATATCCTATATAACAAGAGGCTAAGAGACCATTACGGTGGAACGACTGGAGCGACCTGTTGCTATGATGGGCACTGAGCAGGGAGGCAGGAGAGTGTTTAGGGGCGATCAGACAGGTATGCAGAGCAGTTAGGGGCAATCAGGCAGGCAGAGTGGTTAGGGGTGATCAGGCAGGCAGGCGGAGTGGTTAGGGGTGATCAGGCAGGCAGGCGGCTAGGGGTGATCAGGCAGGCAGGCAGGCAGGCGATTGGTTAGGAGCCAGTGGTCCCGGATTGTGAGAGGGATGTCCGACTGCTGGTTTAGGCTTGATCCCTGGCAGTCAGACATCGCCCGAGGGGTCCCAGATTGCGAGAGTTCGCAGACCTGGCTGAACTTCGGGCCTCTAGTTTCTTAATATTTCTTGAATGTTGAAGTGCTGCAAGAAACCAATGAGGCTTCTAGGTTGTGCTTCCCATGATGCATAAACACTTGTGTGAAGTGTTCACTTGTTGAATAAAAAATGTGGTTGAATGGGACGGAGTTGTTCTACCTGGAAATAAGAGACTTGACTAGGAGGTGTCTCCATGGCCAGTCCCAGAGCAATGGGTTTTGGTAAGTGGTTTTTTTGACTTTGTAAACGTGGGATGAGAAATGGGTATGAACTACAAAGTTAAGAGAGTGGCATGAGTGTTGCTGAGTAAGTAATGCTGGTAGTCTGCTGTGGGGAGTGTGAAGTTTGGCATCAGAATATCTGAATGTGACTAAAACCCGGCAGGACAGCAGGACCTTACACAGTCATTTCACGCCTCTGGACCTCAACCTTTACGTCTGTGAAATGAAAACTATGATAAAACCTGCCAAGATTCCAACATGTAATGTTTAAAACCAATAACTGAGAAGTAGCAGTATTAATATATTGTCTTAAAATACCGAGATAATTATCTGATGAAATAATTTAAAGCGTGGGAACTATTTGCCTCTGAAGAGCAGGGCCGAGGGATACGAAGGGCTGAGAAGGCTGCTGTTTCCATTATGAGCCTTTTAATGCTGCATCAGCGAGCTCCTGCTGTGTACAAGCAACAACTCTATTTCAGTTAAACCTGAGTTTAGAGCGAGACGCCACGCTCTGCAAACGGGCAATGCACCCATGGACTGCGGCAATACAGCGGGTTACATCCTGCGGGTGCTGTGGGTGGATCGGACTGGCCACTAGGGGCGGGATTTCGTGAGGACACGTGAGTCCACGGGATTCTCGCGGTGATGGAGCTTCCAATTGGAACCCTATTAGGACGCAGACCGGCAGCCCATTCCCTGCGGCTCTTTAAGGTGAGATCGGCCGGCCGGATGTGACGTAACGCGATGCGAGAGGCGTGCGTCTGCGCAGTGATAGGAGGCCCGGCGGCGTGCGTCTGCGCAGTACGGAGCTTAGGGCTCTGATAGGGCGGCGTGCGTGCGTGCTCCCGTGCGTCCCCGCTTGCGTCCCGTTTAGTCCGGTTCCGGTCCTGTGGTCCCGGTACAGAAGTGCTGCGGAACGGGAGGCGGGCTCGTGGCTGCGGGAGGAGAGGCGAGGTGCGGGTCGGGGCCTGGGGCGCTCGGCGCTTGCGCAGGCCGTGGCGCTGCTGGTGGCGAGAGGGCGCCTGGCCCCCCGCCCGGCTGGCCCCCCCCGCGCCGCCGGGGCGGGGCCTCGGGAGGAAGCACCCCCAGACGGGCCCCGGATTTCGCCGCCTGAGCACCGCGCGGCCCTCTAGGATAAGGAGATAGACTTCCCGCTGCCGGCGCGGCAGCAGCGCTGAAACTTCCAAAATTGTGTGCATAGCATCCCCCGTTTGGGAGTCGTTAATCCTGTGTTTGTTGCAATCGTCATACAATAGTCTGTTTTGCACGGACAACAAACCTTCCGGCAAAAGAAGGGGCTAAAACCTATCCTGACCCTGGGAGAGCCGCTGTCAATGAATGATCTAGTCGGGCTGCGTTTAGTGAGGGGATTCCCATTCTTCGCCGTCGTAAAAAACCTGTGTTCAAATATTTAAACTGTTAACCCCCCGCCCCCGCCCCGAATTTTTAGTACAGTTACTGGAACAAAACAAAAAAATCCCCTCCGAAAATTTCATGGGTCAGTTGCTAAAGACTGGATTTAGTGTTTTGCCCAGGCAATGGCGTTCGTCATTTCTGTGTAAAAGAAACGTGCTGCAAAGAGAGAAAACTGCGTGGTGTGAAATGCAAGGCCCATGCCCTGTGTTTCAGAAAACTCCATTTGCAATACATTACTAGAAGTTGGGTTTTTAAAAACATGGTCAGAGAAACGAAATACGAACCTGGGTGAGCAACCGTACTGTGTTTTCATCTCAGAAAACACAGCAGTTGAAATTCTGGGCAAACCAATATTAACCAAAAATGCTTTTCTTCATATTCCGTTGCGTTCGCCTATCAGAACTGTTTCCCCGAGGGGCTCGCGTAGTTACTCTGCCTCAAAATGTTCCGAAACTTTAAAATGGTGGCTCTTCCAGGATCGCGGTAAAAGATTGTTAAATACCTTTCCTTTTATTTTTTAAATCAAGTCTTTAAAAATACAGCGTAAAAATGGCTTCAAAAAGGGCGCTGGTCATCCTGGCCAAAGGAGCAGAGGAGATGGAGACGGTCATCCCCGTGGATGTCATGCGGCGGGCTGGCGTAAGTCCCTCCCCCTTTTAAAATCCTGGTTTGGCGTTTAAAAGTCATTCTGAATAAAACAGTATTCAACTGCGTGACATATTTCCAACATAACAGACTGCAGAGTAATTACCTGTTTATCCAATATCTACACTTATTGCTTGGTAACAGTTTGCCCTGTTTCCGTCAGAGCATTTCTTGAAGAACCAATACTTTAATAAAGAGAGAGAACATTGCAAAGCACTCTGTGAATTTCCCCAGCGCTATTCCCCTTGCGACCCAGAGATAACGTAGCCTTAGACTGTAGTTCTCACCTTGCTTCTCTGTGTTACGTACCTATATATGTCGTCTGTGACCACTGTGAATCCGTAAGTAGCATTTACTCAGTGCTAGGTATCATTCTAAGCCAGTGGTTCTCAACCTTCCTCATGCCGCGACCCTTTCATACAGGTCCTCATGTTGTATCACCAAAACAATATGTAATTATGTCTGTGTTTTCTGATGATCTTAGGTGACCCCTGTGAAAGGGTCGTTCGACCGCCAAAGGGGTTGCGACCCACAGGTTGAGAACCGCTGCTCTAGAGGGTTGTGTCACGGCATCACAACACTGCCGTGTTCTCGCACAGGCCTCCTGGCACAAACGTGTGGAAGGTTTCCCAGGCTGGGTGCCTGAAAGTGAACTTGGGCGGAAGGACCCGCCCCTAGTTGGTGTTCCTAGATTTTGTTAAATGACTCCAAGTTCCAGCGTGTTGGACCCACCAGCCGTGTAGGAAAATCCCCATTTTCCCCGACCCAGCTCTTGGTGTTGTCAACTTGGTAAATCTTTGCAAGATTAAGCGGCATTTCCTCGCTTTCATGGCAACAGTGACTCGCACAGTGGGTTAGTGATAGAATGACCATAGGATTTACCTCCCAAACCAGAACGCCGGCGGGAGAAAGGGCGCTGACCGGACGGCGCTGGGAGCCTCTGGACCAGCCCCCTCCCAGGCAAACAGAACAGACCTCGTTATTCATCGCATTTCGCCGATTTATTAGCTTGAAGCCAGCGTGGTTTTGTTGCCCATTTTCCTGTCAATTATTTTAAAACCCAGGGCAGCTGCGCAGGTGTGACTCCGTTCCAGTGTTAACTCTCACGATGACTTCTTTCTCGTAGATTAAGGTCACTGTTGCGGGTTTGGCCGGAAAGGACCCGGTACAGTGCAGCCGAGATGTTGTCATCTGTCCTGATGCCAGCCTGGACGACGCCAGGAAAGAGGTTCGTTCTCTGTCCTTGATCGGTTTCTTGAGTCCGTCTAAGGCTGCTGTTAGCACAACTTGTTTTAGGAAAGTTACTTTGCTTGAATATTCCCCCCCTACCCCCCATCTGCCCTGTAGGGGGAGGACTTTGCCTTTTTCCATCGTGTAGCTGGCAGTTCCAGGTCCTTCCTGTGCCCAGTAGGTGGCTGGGTGGGCAGGTGGATGGAGGGGACACTTGCAGGGAGCAGTGTCCTGTCTTCCACGGGCAGCCCTGCCTCCTGTTACAACTTTGTCACTTGATAGAAGAGAATCAGCTGCCATGTTCCCATTCACTTCCGAGCCTTTATTCGAAAGCCACTCTACCTTTCCTTGTGCAGGGGAACAGGAGTAGTTGTGTGATTCATGTTGCGTGGACAGCTCATCCCTGGTCAGTGGTTGGCTTAAGGGAGGAGGAGGAGTTCCCCTTCAATCGTGTCACTTTTTCAGTGTCGTTAGAAATGTGGTTCGTAATCTTAGGCGTGACCCACGCTGTGGGGCTCTGTCAGAGCTGAGTTCTCTCCTCAGGAGCGTGCACGCACGTGTGCAGATACTTTTGCACACCCTTTCCTGGCTTCAGGCTTGCCTGGCCCGTGTGCCAGCCAGAGACCCCCTCAGCCCCCCAGCCGCCCAGAGCTGCCCAAGGCTCAGGCAACCAGGGCCACCCAAGGTTACCGGCAGTGGCAGCAGCAGAGGTGTGATGGGGCATTGCCTTCCCCTGATCGCCGGGTTGCCTCCTGCCCCTGAGGGCTCCTGGACTGTGAGAGGGGGCAGGCCTGGCTGAGGAACTCCCCCCCCCACCCCAGTGCATGAATTTTCATGCATCGGGCCTCTAGTTTACATATATATGTTGAAACTTTCTAAGTAGCACCTTACAAGTGAGAGTCGAAATAAATATTCCTTCTCTTTTTTCAGCCTGTTGTGTTTTAGAACAGTTGTTACCTTTTGTGTCCATGTGTGGGCCAGTTCAATATCTAAAAGGAGTAAAAGAGAATCTATACTTCACATATTTTCTTTTTAGTGTTTAATTTTGCTTGGTTTTAAAACAACAATGGGATGTTTATAGTATCTAAAAGTATTCTAAATAACAGATGTTGCTCTAAATATGGACTACGTTGTCATTTTGTAATTTGCTTAATGACTAAATTTTTAAAACTTTTTTTTAACATCTGAAAGCAGTGTTAAAAAAAATTTCCTGTTTGTAATTTTAGCAAATTTGAAATCATTAGATTTCTAGGGTGTTTTGGTGTTTGGGATACTAAAATATTACGTCGTATTTCTCCCCCAAGTTTCATTTCTCATAAGGTTAAAAATATTTTTCTTTGCCTGTTACTTAAAATTTGTTTTTCTTTTGACTACACTTCATTACTGTGTACTACGTTCTTGTGGAAAAAGAACTCTTACAGTATAGACATACAGAAAGTTAAAATGTTAAATGTCTCATTCTCTCCCTCCACCCATCCCACACTGCTCCCCATTAGCAGTTGGAGTATCTCCTTTGTCAGTGAGTGTCTGTATACTCTACACATGTATGTGGGGGTGCATACACACATATATGCAGTTTTTACAAGATGGAGGTCATGCTACACCTGCAGTTCTGCAACATGGATGTCCTTTCATGCACAGATTTTCTGCATGTGTTTCTGGTTACAACATGTCATCATAGAGATACACCTTAATTTATTTAACTTTTCGGTGAACAGTTTTTTGCTGTGACCCATATTTAAAATAGGAAAGTGTTATTGACTGTCGCGTCCATGCACATTTCAAATGAAATGTTTTTTTTTAAACTGTTACAGGGACCTTACGATGTAGTGGTTCTGCCGGGAGGTAATCTGGGCGCACAGAATTTATGTGAGGTAAGGACTGCGTAAAGAAAGTGTTTCCACGTGTGCTGTGTTCTGTTGATTTTGCTGTTACTAAAGTATTTCGGGAAAGGGGCTGTGAATAGAATAGGGACAGGTGAAATGAACAATTCTGTCTTCATGTTAAAAAACCATTTCAGAGGACACGCTACAGAAGTCAGCTGAGCTGGTGGACAGTAGTTTATGGGCACATTTGGTGACCATAGTCCAGATGTTAGAGCACATTTTCCTCCCCTCTAAGCAGCAAAAGAAAAATTTATGTTCTGTTCAGGTTAGGCATCGAAGGATAAGAGCTTAGCTGTCTCCTCACCAATCGGGGAGCCGGGGGAGGGGTGGCAGGGGCTGGGGCTGCAGCCTGAATGAACAGGGCAGGTGAGGAGTCCGCCTGCAGGGAGAGGGGAGGCGCAGCCAGGCTCAGGGAGCAGGCGGAATCAGACAGCGGGCTGTGGGCCTGGTCCTGACTTCGCATCTGGACACCCAGCGCCACACTCACACTCCCTCACGTCCAGTTCTTTTCTCCTTGGAGTACACGGGGGTATGGGGGGGAGAAGAGGGGTCGCTGTGCCCGGGGAAAGCTGTTTGCCTCATCTCCACTTCAAACAGCTTTTTAAAATGTATGTATAAATGTATTTTTTATTGATTTCAGAGAGGAAGGGAGAGGGGGAGAGAGACTGAAACATCAGTGATGAGAGAAAATCATTGGTCGGCTGCTCCTGCACACCCCCTACTGGGGATGAGCCTGCAGCTCAGGCATGCACCCTGATCGGGAATTGAGCCATGACTGGTTCAGAGGTCAGCACTCAACCCCTGAGCACGCCAGCCGGGCAACTCCAACATCTTTAAGAAAAGGATGCCTTTCTCTTACAATAAGTGCTCGATTGGGTTTAGGGAGGAATGTAGAAGCATGATGAATTTGATCATTTTCACATTAATCATCTAGAAATACTGCTTAAAAGTAGTTTCTGGTAGGTTTAAGATCTTGTGGATTAAGCTAAAATCATTACGCTGAAGTTCCTAGCCACTTGCTGGCCGTGGCTTAACGAGAACGCGTGTGTTTGCTCTCGGACAGTCTGCTGCTGTGAAGGAGATCCTGAAGGAGCAGCAGGGCCGCAAGGGCCTCATCGCCGCCATCTGCGCAGGTAAGGGCGGGCCCTCCCTCCGCCAGTGTGTGTCCTACTGGTCCCCGAGCCACGCGACGGGACCGCGCCTCTTCCCCTTCACAGCGTGGGAGCTTCTGGATGGGCGCTCTGGGTTAGGGTGGCGTGGAGGAGGTCATGTCAGAGATGAGCACAGTTGTTCCTTTCTGCCTCCTCGTGCTTTGGTCTGCGCTCCGTGAAACGTCGTGTTTTCTGTTTGGTTGACCTCGGAGGAAGACGAGCCCTCGGGAACTCAGCAAACAGCTTGTTAGGGCAGATCCATCTCCACGCCTGAAGGGCCTCGGCCAGCCCCGTCAGCAGGACCCGCCAGCCACAAACAGCAGCCCTGCCCTGGGCCTGCCCGTGGCTCCGCGGCCTGGGCACTTCCTGCCTGGCCCTGGTGCTGGTGCGATCCAGCACGGAGCTCCCTGCCACCTAGTTCAGAGGAAGGTCATTGTGCTTCATAGATGCCCCACAGCTTAGAAACTTAGAAATATTTTTACTTCAATAACGTTTTTTTAAGAGGGAGAGGAAGGGAGAGAGATAGAGAAAAACATGGATGAGAGAGAAACATTGCGTGGCTGCCTCCTGCATACCCCTGTGGGGATGGAGCCTGACTGAGAATCGAGCCTGACCTCCATCGTGTAATTTTGTCATAGGCGCCTCACTTGTCATAGGTCTTCATTAAATGCTTGTCAAGAGTGAAGTGAGTGAACGAATGGATGGCCTGGACGGAATGGTGCGTGATGTTTTCTTCGTTATGGTGGACTTTTCACAATCGTAGGCCAGTGATCCTCGGGACCCTGTGTTAGAGCCGCGGTGGCCAGCGTTCTTTCAGAGGGTTCGGAAGGGCAGCAGACACTCTGAAGACATCATTTGCCTTTTCCTTCTTGTCCTCGCAGGATGATAGCAGAGTGTGTCGAGTTATTGTTCGGGCTTGCTGTGTGTGCGAGGACTGTGTTGCAGAGTTCCCCAGCTTTAATTTCCAATGGGGCAGTTATTGAGAGAGAGAACCCACATGAACGCTGGCGGGTTCCTAAGGCCTAAGTGTTTGAGAACCGCTGTGTGAGAGACCGACCGGGAGGGCGGGGACCACCCGCAGGCGCTGTTCTCGGCTCCTGCTCACACCAGCTCTGGACCTGCCCTTGGGCACAGGGACTTCCCTGCTGGAGGCCTCCAGGCGGGCAGCCCCGCAGCTGCGCCCGGTTGGGGGGCAGGCGGAGGCCCGCCTAGCTGTGCAAGGACTTGGTCCCGGTGCCCCAGCCTTGTCCTTAGTGCTCTCACCAGAGGAGGAGAGGAGAGCTCGCCGGGGCTGTTCCTGCAGACACTGCGGGAGTGAACCACGTGTCGGTTGTCCTGTGTCGCCGGATCGCAGGGTGATCAGCCACATCTGGTTCGCTGTTTCCACTCGGGCAGGCCTGAGTGCTTAGGCCTAGAGTCATTGAAACGGACATTAAAAAGTGACACGCTCTAACCGAGGGCTTGCGCTGTTCAGGGTCCTGCCCCACCCCTCTGGGCGCTGCAAACACTGAGAAGTGTGACGAGAAATGAGATGCTTTAGTGTTGCAGTTACAAATGGGGAGAAGGAATAGAGCATAGTCCCTAACACTGAGTGAGTGAGACAAATTGGAAGGGAGACTATTGTGAAAAGAAAATAAGAGAGTCGCTCAGGGCGGGGTAAGGGAAAGGAAGCCTGGACCGGACGGAGCCAGCAGTGGTCCATGCCTGCGTCTAGGTACAATCTCGGGGACCCCTGGAGGGGTGGGGGTGGCCCAGGTGTTCTTCCGTAAATCACCACACGGTGGCACTGCAGGCTTCTCGGCTGCCCAAGGGGATTCTGTCTGTTCACCCTGCCTCCTGCTCAGAGCTGGTCTCCGCAGTTTGAAGTCACAGTATGTAGTTAGTGGGTAGTAGTAGCTCATTTTCCAAATGGGATCTGGAAGCCCAGACAGCAGTAATGATGAGCTTACCATGATGAGTAAGGCAGCAGCAGATTTCCACACTCAACTGTCACATCAACGTATTGACACATCACTAGGCAGCAATTGTATCATGTGGAAGGAGCAGCCTGAATTCCTGTGTGATCACACTCCTCACTGCGCGGCCTCTCCTGGGATTGCTTTAACCTACGATAATGTGGGTCATGACTCCTTGTTTTCTTAAAATCTTACAAAATAAGATAAAGGGTCATTCGTGAGTTCATCAAAATAAATGAGTGACAATTATGCAGTTTTTGTAGACTTTTAAAACATGCTGCCATACATAGCTGTCTCACACTGAGGATAAAAGTGAGGTGGAGAGAGACATCAAATACGTTTGAGGCTTTAAAATATATATATATATATTATTTTTTACAGAGAGGAAGGGAGAGGGATAGAGAGTTAGAAACATCGATCAGCTGCCTCCTTCCTGCACACTCCCTACTGGGGATGTGCCCACAACCAAGGTACATACCCTTGACCGGAATCGAACCTGGGACCTTTCAGTCCACAGGCTGACGCTCTGTCCACTGAGCCAAACCGGTCAGGGCTGTTTGAGGCTTTTGATTGCAGAGATGAAGTCGGGACTGGGTCTGAAGCTGACCTGGTGTTGGCAGAAGCTTGTGTAATTCCGTGTTGTTTGTTTGGTCTTCCTTCGGAGCAGCTATGGTCTGAGGAGCTGTTGGTTGGTTATATAACTGCCTTCTGCTCGGATTCATGTTGCAAAGTGAAAGGGCAGTAAGAGTGGGTGCCCGGGTTGCTGAGACTCGAGTGTGTGGACTGTCCTGGGCCTGAGCCACAGGCCCCGCCACTGGAGGTCAGGGTGCGATTCTGAAGCATGTTGTTCTCGGTGTGACGTGAGGGCTTAGGAAGTTTTGTGTGTGTGTGTGTGTGTGTGTGTGTGTGTGTCTTAGAGAAAAAAGGTAGGATAACTCACTTTAAAGAGTTTTTAAGATCATACAGCATGGTTTAAAATCTTTTTGGTTTTAGCCCTTATTTGAGGAACCTGTTACAAAATCTGCTTGGGATTGTCCGTATCAGTGAAGTTGACATATCAGTGAACACATCTTGATGAATTTCATTTTAAGAGGGAAGAGATAGAGCAGCGGTTCTCAACCTGTGGGTCGCGACCCCTTTAGCGGTCAAACGACCCTTTCACAGGGGTCGCCTAAGACCATCCTGCATAGCAGATATTTACATGACGATTCATAACAGTAGCAACATTACAGTTATGGAGTAGCAACGAAAATAATTTTATGTTGGTTCACAACATGAGGAACTGTATTTAAAGGGCCAGTAGGTTGTGAACCACTGATACAGAGGATCGCAAATCGACATTTGTGGTTCTGCTCGTAAGTAGCTGTAATAAGCATTGGTGCCTTCATATCTCAGACTCGCAGACATTTCACAGGAATCTCCTCCGGGGCCGGATGGTGTTCCGTTCATTTTCATCACCTTACTAGAACACCTGGTGTGTTGGGATGGAGAGATGGATGAGTGCAGATTTTTTTAGATCCAAGTGAAAAAATAAAAGTGCTCTGTAAAACAGCAGTGAGGCCCGGACGTCCGGAGAGTACAGCTGCCTTTACTGTGTAACTAAAATTTTCATTTGTCAAGAGGGCGAACTTGCTTTTTCAAACGACAGGGGTCTCCCTACTCTTGTTCCCCCGACATGCGCACTGCCTGTTCCTTGAGGCGGGGCCACAGTCTGTTTACCTTTGTGCTCCGTGGGTGTCAAGGTGAGTCTTTGATGAAGTGGTTTTTGACATTTTTTGAATTTGTGCACTTGCCAGAAGTGCTCAGTAGATGGTTTATTATAAACACTTGAGGCCCAGTGCACAACATTCGTGCACAGGTAGGGTCCTTAGGCCTGGCCGGCAATCAGGGCCTATCTGTGGGGCGATTGGGGGCCCCTGCTGGCACCTGCCTTGGCCAGCCTGGCCTGCCAACTGGCGGGGCGATTGGGAGGCAGCGCTGGCCTGCTCATCAGCTGGCCCTGCCCCCCGCTTCCCTCCCCCCATCGCCCCATTGCTGCCACAGGTCCACCTCCTTCTGCAGGAGGTGATGGGGGGGCGTGGCACCAGCCCGCTTGCCAGCGGGCCCCACCCCCTGCTGTTGCCCACTCGCTGGCTAGCCCCGCAGCCAGTCGCCTCCCTCTGCGTGGCAGCTGGCAGGGTGATCAGGGAGGCCCCTGCTGGGACCTGCCTTGGCTGGCCTGGGGCCTGTGGGCTGGGGGCAGCTCCTGTGTTCAGCATCTGCCCCTAGTGGTCAGTGTGTGTCATAGTGACTGGCCATTCTGCCATTCAGTAGATTTGCTTATTAGGCTTTTATTATATAGGAAGATACTTTACCTCTCGTACTAACAAGTGTATAACTTCAGAATCATCAGTATATTTTAGGTAAGAGCCTCCTGCTTTTGAAGAATATTTTTGCTGCTGCAATTTTTAAGACATGGTTTTTTCAATACACTTAAATCTTTTTTATTAATCTTTTTAGGTCCTACAGCTCTGTTGGCTCATGAAATAGGTTTTGGAAGCAAAGTTACAACACACCCACTGGCTAAAGACAAAATGATGAGTGGGAGTAAGTATATGCTTATATTTGAAGGTACAAACAGACCTCAGAAAGCTGCAGTTCAGCATCATTTCCCACCGGTGTGATCTGTCTGTAGCGGCTGCCTGTGGGCCGAGGGTGCTGTGGCCTCGCTTTCCCTGCAGGTGTTTTCATCAGAGCGATGGTGCTGACGGGGCAGCGGCCTGGGCGGGGGCGCTCCTGCTGGTGACACGCCAGGTCATCTAGTGTTTTTACCAAATACTTTGCCAGTGGCCTGAGGGTGAATCTTAAACCCGGGCAGCAGTTTCAGAAAGTGCCCTTTTGCCCCAGGTCCAGAGTAAAGCGAACGTTGCTCTCCTCTGTCAGCGAGGCCTGGGTGGCAGGCCGCGTCCTGGGGTGACCCGTTTCTTTTGTAATACCCGCTGAACATTTCACCTTTATTCGTTTGTGTTCATGAGAGGAATTTCCTTTTATGGTAAGAAAGCACACAGGACGGGAGGGTGAAGTGAATGCCTGTTCTCCTCTAACTTCTCAGAGTTTCATGTGTGCCTCTAGAATGTTCTCTCCAAATGCTCATCCTTTGTAGTTTAATATTTTTACTCAAATGAGAGCTACTATGTCTGTTGTCCTGCAGCTGGCTTTTTAAGACTAACATCGTCTTACATATTTTTTTGTTATTTATCAAAAATTTCTTTCTCTTGAGTGGCTTCTTATTTGGAGGCTGTAGAAGGAGCATGGCATTGCCTGTCCTCCAGGAGTTACCTGCTCACAGAGGCACACCCATCAGACTTAAAGCACAAGGTGTATCATTAACAGCAACACCGTGTGGCCAGGCCCTGAATGTCCAACCGCATCCTGATCGGTGCTCCGTGGTGCCAGGGGCTGCCTCTCACGGTGCATTCAGAGCAGCAGCCGGGAGTGTCTTTCGTGGACAGGTGGTGTCTCCTCTGCCGTCTGTGCCTGGTGTGCACGTGACGGAGGCAGAGACCCTGAACTTGCAGAGAAAGCAAAGTCACACCTGTGTGGGTCATTGCACGAGAATCAGAAGTTTCCGGTCCAAACCGAATGCGGTTCACCTGGCATTCACCTGGTGGGCAGCTGAGTTTAAAACCCCAGCCAGCAAAACTCAGTGAATAAACAAAACAAAGTAGTATCAAAAGCTGATTTGAAGGGCACTGTGCAACGGATCCATTGTTGTGTAAATGTATGTGTGTTCCCCCACGTCCCGAGTGGTTCAGGGTTCGGGAGCTGGAAGAGGGGCCGCACACAAATGAAAGAGACAAGTAATAATTTGGAAACTGGGGGGCCAGGCGAGAGCCCATCCCCAGAGGATGGACTCCGCTTGTGCTCAGGCCTCACCATCTTTTTGTTCAGTTTGGGATCCACCCATAGCCCTTAGGCAGGCAGGTTCCAGTAACAGGCAGACTGTCTTATCAGTAAGGATGGACATGACTACCTGGTGGGGAAGTTGCTTCCGCTGCCATTGTCTCCACTAAACAGTGGGTGCGCAGCCCTGACCTTTGCCAGGGCTCAAGGGTCACCAGCCTCCGGGCTCCTTGTCCTCACCTCTCCGCCAGGAAGACAATGGGCGGCTTCGCACACCTTGGCACACCTTGTCTCCCCTCTCAGGCTGCTCTGGGCGTATCTTCTGAACTAAAAGGACAGCAGCTAACATACCTTACAGCAAAGCAAGCATTTCTCATTAGATTGCTGTTTTTTAGAATAAATAGGCTTATTTTTGAGAGCACTTTCAGGTTCACAGCAAAATCAAGCAGAAAGTAGAGTTTCCGTGGACTTGCTGCCCCCACAACGCGGTCTCCCTCACCACCAGCTTCCTTTCCTGCACCAGGTGGGACACTCGTCACAGTCGAGGAACTGCCATCCGCACTCTGTCGTCACTGTAGGAATTTCATTTCCTTTGCGGTAATGAGGAGGTTTTAGAGGGTTGAAGAGCCGAGTCGGGCTTCCTGGAGTAGTTAGGATTTACTAGAAAGAAGATGTCCGCACAGCACGTGGCCTGAGGGCGTGTCTGTTGGTGCTGCTTTGGTGGTGCCACCAGAGCATGAGGAGTGGTGGGGGCAGGAGAAGTGAGACAGGAAACTCAGGCCTTCACAGGGCCCGGTCACTGGTATCATCTCGGGAGCCTCGCCGTCCCCAGTGCCCAGCAGGTGGGCGTCACCATCTCTTCCCGATGAGATGGGCTCAAAGAGGCCAGGCCCGAGCTGGGCAGGCATGGGACTAGCGGGTGAGCCCTGGTGTAGGAACAGCGTTTGGGGTCAGAGCGTTCTGAGGCGGGGAGCTGGATTACTTCCTGGGGTCCCCCTGGGCGAGGCCCCCCTGCTGGGCATCACCGGGAACTTACTAGATCAGTGCGAGGTTTTTTATTCACACAAGCAGTCCCATCCGAGGGCGGAGCGGTTCCACTTCTCACTTTTTAAAATGTGTGGCTTGGATTCTTTTCCGTTCTTGCTTGTCCATTATGTTAGAAGTATCCCAGTGCTGGTCACCGGTGAGGAGCCGGTCTCAGCCAGGCGACCACTCCCTGTGGCTGGGCAGGCTCTCGCCTCTCTGAGCGCTTCCTCCTCTTGTCGCCTGCAGGTAACAGTGCCACCTGCCTCAGGGCTCTCGATGGTTCAGCGAGTTCCCGTGTTTAACACGCTTGGAACACTGCCCGCTGCCCCGTGTGGAGGAGGGCGAGCTGGGGCAGGCCCCTCCCCGCCTCTGTCTACTAATAGGGCCCCCTCTGTACTGGGGATTGGCCCCATTGTGTTCCCACACTAGATGTGATCCCCGATCCCTAGTGCGCAGGGGAAACTGGAACTGTTTCAGGCTTTGAGCGACTTGGGGTGCCATGGCGCCGTGTCAGTGGCCTCCCAGGTGCTTTTCTCTGGCGAGGCTTCTGGCTTTGGGGCGTTTGCGTAAAGCAAAGGGAAGGAGGCCTGTGCCAGATGGATCGTGAGGCGTGGGTTTGACAGCACCACGTTGGGCTCAGCAGACTGGCTCTCCCTGGGCGTCCCTTGCTAGTCTGTGGGTGTGCGCTGTTTTCCCCTCGGCGCCACTAGGGGGCGGGAGTGGATAGGGCGGGCCATCGGCTCTTCCCGGTGGAAATTTTGAGAAGCTCCTGGGAACATCTTTAAACATCTTTAACCAGTTAAGGTGTTCGTTATGTTTTACTTGTAAAGAGAGTGTTAAGTGACCCAATTAGGACTGTGCCTCCCACTGCCCAGTCCCGCGGCTCGTCCCTCGGTCCCTCGGCTGTGGGAGGCCCGCTCAGCCGGTTTTCTGGGTTAGCGTGGGAAGTGCATCAGTACCTGAGGCTGGGCTACAGAACCCTCACACCAGAGGGCTCTGACGCTGCAGGAGTGTCACTAGGAGGGTTTTTGATGTACTGTGTTCAGTTATTGCAGTAGGTCTCTAGATTTTAAAATATATATATATAAATTGATTTCAGAGAGGAAGGGAGAGGGAGAGGAAGATAGAAACATCAATGATGAGAGAGAATCATTGTTTGGATGCCTCCTGCACGCCTCCCAATGGGGATCGAGCCCACAACCTGGGCATGTGCCCTGACTGGGAATTGAATTGTGACCTCCTGGTTCATAGGTTGACCCTCAACCACTGAGCCATGCTGGTTGGGCTATTTTTTTGTAATCCTCACCTGAGGATATGTTTTTATTAATTTTTAGAGAGAGCAACATCGATTGGTTGCCTCTTGTATGTGCTGACTGGGGATCGAACCTGTGACCTTTTGGTGTCCGGGTGACGCTCCAACCAGCTGAGCCGTGTTCTGAGGAAATGATGCGAAGCTGCTCCAGGTGGTGTGACCCACGTGGAAGGACAGGAGCCGTGGTGCGTGGCTTCTGAAGCCCGTCGTGGCGACAGCTGCATGCTTCTGCGTTCGGGGTCATTAGGTGGCTTCTGTGCGAGTCATTGGACAGGCTTTTCCTGGGCCGCCTCCTGCTGTGGGCCAGGGCTTGGGGGTGGGGGGCGGGCAGAAGGGTGTGTGCTGGGCCCTCTCCAGCCGCAGAGGCAGGATGCAGCCGGAGCTCAGAGGGGCCCCTCGCAGCACAGCCCTCCCTCCGTCTGTCACTCGTGTCCCCCGTCGCTGCGGGGCACCGCCACCCGCCCAGTTGCCCGGGACAGACAGCCGGCGCCATCTTTGATGCCTCTCTGTCCAGTTCTTCACTAGGTTCTGACGTTTTATCGCTAAGCGAACCTCAGACCTTCATTTCCTCCTTGTGGCCCGCTCCCCACCTGGGCGGCGGGTTCTTTCCTACCACCTCTGGTTCCTCCAGCTCCGTGAGCGGGTTCCGTCCTCAGGTGCTGGCGGGCGCTGGCGAAGGCTCTCGAGGGAGGGAGCTGGCGAGGCTCTGCCTGCCTCGTGGGAAGGTCACCTCTTGGTACTGAGCAGGTGGGGGTGGGGGGAGGCCTGGGGAGGAAGCAGCTGAGGGCGATGGGTGCCCTTGGGAGCCGCTGGGAGGTGTGATGAACAGTGTGACCGCTGTCTGGGTGGTGCCTCTGGCCTCCTCCCCTGGGTAAGAGGCCACCCTCCCGGCTGAGGAGCCCTGGAGGGTTCATGCCCCGAGCTCCTCGGGAGGGTCTGTGTGGAGGCGATGGAGGGGCTGGGGGGTCACAGAACGCCGCCTCCTGCACTGGCTCTGCTTCAAGCGCCCACAGCTCAGAACAGCACGTCCAGGCGGCGTATTGGGGGGCGGCGGGTCCTGAACGCCTATAGCAGTGATGGTGAACCTTCTGAGCTCGGCGTGTCAGCATTTTGAAAATCCCTAACTTAACTCTGGTGCCGGGTCACATAGAGAATTTTTTTGATATTTGCAGCCATAGTAAAACAAAGACTTACATTTTTGATATTTATTTTATATATTTAAATGC
>NW_006293088.1:8115658-8117712 GCF_000327345.1 Myotis davidii | reverse complement strand
CTATAGCAATGATGGTGAACCTTCTGAGCTCGGCGTGTCAGCATTTTGAAAATCCCTAACTTAACTCTGGTGCCGGGTCACATAGAGAATTTTTTTGATATTTGCAGCCATAGTAAAACAAAGACTTACATTTTTGATATTTATTTTATATATTTAAATGCCATTTAACAAAGAAAAATCAACCAAAAAAATGAGTTCGCGTGTCACCTCTGACAGGCGTGTCATAGGTTCGCCATCACTGGCCTACAGTCACATTGGGGGCTGTCCTACCCTCAGGTTACAGAACTGACCGGTCGGTATTTGTTCTATGACAAACGGAGTCATTGGCGTTTCCTTTCCCGGCACCAGGAGGCCGCGTGCAGCTGCAGGCGACTTAGTAACTTAGCGTGGCCATTGGTCGGGCCCCAGCTGGGCTGTCCCTAACGGGGCTGGACCCCTTCTCGCAGCTCCCGTGGGGCTCGGGGAGCCTGGTGCCGGGCTGTGGAGGGCTGGCCAGAGTTTGGTGTTCACTTCCTGTGCCGATGTGAGCTCGGGGATGCGTGACCAGGAATGGAACTGCTGGGCGATGCTCACTGTGCAGTGCAGCCTGCAGGACATAACCCTTTTATGTTTTTCCGCCCAGATCATTACAGCTACTCAGAGAATCGCGTGGAGAAGGACGGCCTGATCCTCACGAGCCGGGGGCCGGGGACCAGCTTCGAGTTCGCCCTGGCGATTGTGGAGGCGCTGAGCGGCAAGGAGGTGGCCGAGCAGGTGAAGGCCCCGCTGGTGCTGAGAGACTAGCCCCGGCCCTGGGCGGGGTCAGGGGCCGCTGGTCCCCCTGCCTCCTTGTGTTTGTGCTGCTGTGTGGGGAAGCCGAGGCGCTGCCTCAGGAAATGGGGCGCCAGGCCGCCTCAGATCCCCCCCATCTGTGTCCCCACATTTCCGAACCTCGATTGCAGAATAAACAGACGTGTAGCAAACTACCAGCCCCTCCTTTCGTCTCCCATTTCTTTTGTGAAACTGAATTCATCCTCAGCTGTGTGAGCAGCGCTTAGCTGTTGCTCAGTGTGGAAGCGAGGGGCAGTGCCACGTGGGGTGCGTGGTTTTAATAAGATGTGCTAGGCCTTCGCCCGCGCCTGGCACAGAGCCCTGGGAGGGTCCTGCGGAGAGTGGTCCTGGTGTCTTGTGTGAATGAGGTTGCTTTGGGGTCCCGCCCGAGGGTGGGGCTGGATGCCATGGAGCCCAGGGGTGAGAGGTCGGCCCTGTCGGCAGCTCCCTGATCTCGGGAGGGAAGGCCAGTGACTGAGCCAGTGGTGATGTAGTGCAGCCCCCGCACCCCCAGAGACAGGCCCCGGTCCTTCCTCGGGGCTTCTACGTGGGGACCCGATGCTCCATGGCCAGCGCGGGGCCAGCTCCACAGGGAAGACGCGCACGCGGGGCCGCGCCCTGCATACCTCCTGCCCTGCTGTGACTGACACCCTTCACTCCCTTCTGTGATCTCGGTCACCAGTGGGACCTGGGTTTCGGAGGCCTGTGCGCTTCCTGGCAGGCTCCTCACCCAGCCGGGCCTGGGGACCCGCGACCTGTGGCTGGTTGGTCAGCGCACAGGGAGCAGCCGGCGTCCAGGGGAGGGTGGGCCTGGGCCTGGGACCTCACCTAGGGACCCTGAGGATTGCTTGTTGGTGTGGGACTGCCTACACTACAGTGTGTGTGTGTGTGTGTGTAGGACCTACAGACACACACACACAGTGCACACCCTCACGCATGCGCACGGAACCCCTCTCACGTGTGTGCAGCCAGGACAAGTGCAGACGAGATGGAAGAGGCTGCGATGGCTCCGTGGCAGCTGCGCCGTGAGGTCGGCTGTAATGGTGGAGCCGGGGACCCAGGCCCTCTTCCCGTGCAGAGGGGCCCTCGGCTGGTGAAGAGCTTCATGAGTCGGTGCAGCCTCTGTTTTTCCTTCTCAGGTGACGACTCCCAGCTGTTCACCCCGGGAACCACCCCGCTCCCACGGACGAGGGTAAAACACACGGGTGGGCGGTGCCCAGACCCGCCAGTCAATCCGCCTCCGC
>NW_006293088.1:8106511-8115026 GCF_000327345.1 Myotis davidii | reverse complement strand
CGCAACCCCTGGACCAGAGGCCGGCAGGTGAGAGCCCTTAAATGGGGACACGTGTAGTCGCACGTCCTGATCAGCACCGAAGGCTCGGACTGCGCGGCGGTGGGCGGGTGGCCGGTCTCGGGTTCATTCCCTTCGCAGCTCTGCTCGGTGCCCACCGTGTGCCAGCCGCCTGCCTGGGGCGGTAAGCCACTGAGAGACACCGTCTGTCCTCCTAGAGCTTACGTTGTGGGGGAGGGAGAGAGCGAACCCGAGAACAGCGGCGCCCCGTGAGGACACGTGCAGTGAGGAGACGGGGGGCGGTGCGGGGGACGGGAGCCTCTATGGAGGGACCACAGGAGTCTGGAGGGAGCTGGTGTGGGGCAGGCAGCCTCGAGGATGCTTCAGCGCCTTCCAGGCAGCGAGATGCAGTGCAAAGGCCCTGGGGCAGGAGTGCTGGGCTGTGAAGGAGCAGCCGGGGGCCAGGTGGAGGTGCTGTTGGAGGACAGTGGAGCCCAGGGGGCCCTGACCCTGCTGGGTTCCCGGCTCCCTCCGTGTCGAGGAGGCCCAGGTGGGTGACTGCAGGCACCTGAGGATGGGGGCAGCCATGTGGTGGAAGATGGATAATCCCTGAGTTTCCAGCCTGAACACAAGGTCAGAGGGAGATTCCATGTCCTGGGCTGTGGGGGTGGGGCAGCAGGCGAGGTGGACTTGGAGTTCAGGTGATGCGTTTGAGGCATCTGTCAAATGCACCTGTAATAAGGGAAGGAAAACACCCTGGCTGGTTTGGTGCAGTGCATACAGCGTAGGCCCATGGACTGAAGGGTCCTGGGTTCAATTCCAGGCATGTACCTTGGTGGCAGGCTCGATCCCCAGCCCTGACTGGGGCCCGTGTGGGAGGCCACCCATCGATGTGTCTCTCTCACATAGATGTTTCTCTCTGCCTCTCCGCCCTTCCACTCTCCAAACATCACCTGGCAAAATGCCCTCAGGTGAGGATCGACAACAACAACAAAGAAAAACAGACAGGTTGCTGTGAAGCGCAGACATTGCTGACCTCTGAGCATGTGGTTCAGGGGTGAGCGTTTGTAAGCTCCCCATCGCAGGCTGGGGGCCTGCAGCCCTCTGGCTGAGCTCCCCGATTCCAGAGAGAAGGGCAGGAAGGGGAACTGGGAGATGCCTTCGGGGCAGCCAGAAAAGCGTGGGGAAGACAGAAGAGCACTCCTCCTGGCAGTGTTTGGGGTGGGCTCCAGGCCCCTCCTGGGCCCTCTGACCTGGTCCAGAGTCACAGCTTCAGGCGTGTGGCTACCATTGCAGAGCCTCTTCCTCCCCACCTGCCTGTCTCAGTGCCAAACACACCTGGCCCTCCTTCTAGGAAGTCCGGGCTGCGGGTGAGGGTGTGCAAACAAGGGAAGCGGGAGTGAAGTGGGAGCGGCTCTGACATTGGGAAGTGATGCCTTGGAGCTGGTCTGGGCCCTCCTAGGCCTGCGTGGCCGGGGTCCAGGGACTTGGGGCATCATTCCTGTCCCTTGAGCAGAGCTCTGTGCTCAGCGGTTTGCCCAGGGCCGACTGCAGGGTTAGGGGGAGATGCGTCTAGAAGCCCAGTGCGCAGCCCCCTTCGCGGGGAGGAGAAAGTCCTCTTGCCCTGACCAGCTCTGGGTGGGCCGGGGCTCTCCCGCTGTGCGGGCAGGAGGGCCGGGCCAGGGTGCTGTCCTTGGGAAGTGGAAGGTGGAGCCGCCTTCTGCGGGAGCCGTGGTGGCTGACTGCGTGTTCTGTGAAAGCGGGGTGCATGCCGGTGTAAGGCGCTGCTTTCTCGGGTGGAAGACAGGCTACGGGAGGGGCGGGCTTACTGAGCGCCTGCGTGTACAGGTGCCCAGCGAGGCAGCCAGTGTGAGGCTCACACTTTCCACCGACGGGATCCCACGCTGGTCCCGCTGTCCCTGCTTTCTCACTTATTGTATCTTAGCGTTTCTCTGCCAGCGTGTCGTATGCAGACTCACCTGCTCACCACCTCGTTCCACCTCCCAACACCCTCACACAGGGCCAGGGTCACCCACGTGAAAAGAAAAGCCCTGTTCCCCAGCCGGCAAGAACCTGTGCTGTCAGGCTGTCCCAAGGGGCGCTAAGGCCACAGGGCGGGATGTACATCCATGAACTGACACCTCAGTGAAAAGCATCGTCTCCATGTAGCAGCTGTACCATCTTGCAGCCTGGTTACGGCTTCTACACTCTAGGGCAGCGATTTCCTTCCTTCCTTTTTTTTTTTTTTTAGAAAAGCAAGAATTTATTGACCACAGCCAAAACATAGGACAGTGAAACAAGGACCAGTGCTCTCCTGGTTGCAAGTCTCCTGGGGTCCCTTAGAGGCTGTCCTATGGGAGAGTTCACATGTACATTTCACATGTCTTTCGTTTATTACAATACAAAACAAATACAAGTTATTCCCATCCCACAACCTGGCACTGAGCCCCCTTTCAAGCTACCAAGCAGCCATCTCTGTCACTACACACTGTGGTGTAAGTCCCATGTCCCAAACATTCACTTGGTTTGTAATTTTCCACATTCATTGTCGGGGGAATGGAATGGCTCCGTGATTTTCCACTGGCTGCGCCGCAAGCACTTGTAAACCAGGCGGCACCTGACTGTTTGTCAGGGCACGGACCTCTTTTCCCTTCGACTGTCCAATAAAACTGTGGCAACAGCCAGCATAGCAATAGCTGTCTGGTGTGAATGAATCAACATGACCCTTATTTTTTGGGTAAAGTTGGTGACAATGTATGCTGTTGGTGACAATGTATGCTGGCGTCCAACCCCAGCAGGTCCAGGGGTCCCCAAAGGTGGACGGAGTCGACGAAGAAGGAATGACACAGAGACAGCGTTCAGTTGATCAGCAGCCTTGCCAGGATCTCTAGCCACAATCTCCAGCCAAGTTCTGTCTAGGATCTCCAGCCAATTCCTGTAGCCAGGTTCTGTCCAGGATCTTTTGCCATGTTCTCTCACTAGGTTCTGTCGCTAGGTTCTGTATCTAGGTTCTGTGTCCTGTTCTCTTGTTACATCTGAATTTATACCAGTTGATTCCAATCCTATCAATCTCTATTCCAAAAGTTAGGGCGTTTCTTATCTCCATTCCAAGGAGTAAAGATTATGTAGCTTAAGCATGATTGTTCATAGTTAAAGTGATTAACTACCCGCCTGGCACTTAGTTAAGAGGTTTTATTCCCTCCCTAACTTCAGGGGAAAATCTCTACCTGGGGAAACAACCTTTCTCAGAGAGGTGACCTTGGTTAAAACACATAGTGCCAAGAAGGTGAGCAAACGTATTAAGAACAGTATGCCATATATGCCAGGTCCCTTGGAACAGCAAGGATGGACCGGCTCCCGGCAAATGTAATGTTTCTGGGTAAAAATATAATGTTCCGCAGGAGCCATAGCGGGTCAGGGCCACTCACTCCCCTGCCTCGTTTTAGCCACACGTGGGATCGGAGGCCGTGAGGGGAGAGGGGACAGGAAGGGCCACGGGAACCCCCGTTTGCATCCGGGTGGGACACCCCCCCCCCCAACTTGCTCCTGGCCTGGCTCCTTCCGGGACCGGCCCTCTCCCCAGGCACCGAGGCCTGGCTCTCCTGGGACCGTGCCAATCACACCCACCTAACACCCGGCATAACCCCCCTCGTGGGTTCCCTGCACGGACCGTTCACAGCGCCTCCACGGCGAACATTGGGGTCATTCCCGCTGTTTGAAATGTTTCTCCAGGCGGATACTGGGTGATGCACCCTCGTGTTTCACTGTAGTAGCGACAGGGTTTTGTTGTGTTTTTTAAAATATTTTTTTATTGATTTTTAGAGAGAGAGGAAGAGAGAGGGAGAGAGAGAGAAAAACATCGATGAGAGAAGAACATCATGATCAGCTGCCTCCTGCACGGCCCCCGCGAGGGGTTGAACCTGCAACCGAGGCACGTGCCCTTGACCAGGATCGAACCCGGGACCCTTCTGTCTGCAGGCCCACGCTGTATCCGGGAGCCAAGCCGGCCGGGGCATTTCAGGGCTCTTAACCATGTTTGTTTCACGGACCCTTTGCCACAGGAGGGAAGCGTCTGGATGCCTTAGGGTAGCATTTTAAGAGATACAATACAGTGCAGAGGATTACGGGGAACCAATGGTATTGGAAGGTGGTTTTCAAAATATTAGAAAAACCCAAGTTTATGGTAAAGCAATCCGCTGTCCCCCTTCCAGTAAGTGGTCATGTGCAGCCACTGGACTAATGACCACACCATTTGAACGGCGATGAGCGTAAGCGACGCTCCGCGGCTTCGGCAGCCAGTCAAATGTGACGGCGAGAACCTGTGTCCCCCGATGGAGTCGCAGGGGCCGCTGCTGCTCCGGCTCAGTTCCTGATGGACACGGCCACGTCTCAGTCAGAGGTCAGTGAAGAGAAGACGGGGTGTTTCCCCTTCACATTCACAGACCTGAGCAGCGCCCTGCACCGGGAAATGCCAGCCCACTTCCCGAGTGGGTGCAGGGCTCCTCACCCAGGAGCCCCGAGGGAGAATGGCTGTCGTCCCCCTCCCGGCGCACTGGCCGCTGTCCCGCGTTTTAATGACGGCCCGTGCGGTGGGCGTGAGCTGCGCCTGCATTTTCCTGTTCCTCACGGAGCGTCTCGTCCGGTGGCTTCTTGTTCTGTGTAATAACGGCCTGTTACTCACTTATCGGTTGTGGTGATTTTTGTCTTTGATTCGAAGGAATTCTTCATATGTTCTGGATATTCATCACTACTGTTTTTTAAATATTTTTTATTGTTTTTATTGATTTTTACAGAGAGGAAGAGAGGACTAGAGAGTTAGAAACATCAATGAGAGAGAAACATCGACCAGCTGCCTCCTGCACACCCCCCACTGGGAATGTGCCTGCAACCAAGGTACATGCCCTTGAGAGGAATCGAACCCGGGACCCTTGAGTCCACAGGCTGATTTTCTATCCACTGAGCCAAGCCAGTCAGGGCACTACTATTTCTAAAGAGATGTTGTTATTGATTTCAGAGAGAGGAAGGGAGAGGGAGGTAGAAACGTCAGAGCGGAGAGAGCATCTGCTCCGTTGGCGGCTTTTTCCTCTGACGACGGCCGCCGCCTCCGCTTCCTTGCGTGCCCGTGGGTTTTGATCGGGTCCCTAAGCTGAGGGATGGCGCCCAGTATACACTGGTTTTTCCTCTTCCTCTGAAAAGTGATGGCTTTTGCTCTGGAAGGCGGTTCCGTTCCCAGCAGGTCGCCGTGGCCTTGTGGCGGCTCGGTTCTAGGACTTGTGAGGGCAGGTTTATGTCAGTGTTGCCCTCAATCTGGGATGTGGTCCTCGCTTCTAACACCTGGCCCTCTCTCCCTGGCCGGTTGCTCAGTGGTCAGAGCATCGGCCCACGCATCGAAAGGTTGCGGGTTGGATTCCTGGTCAAGGTCAGGTAATGGGGTCGCAGGTTAGATCCCTGGACCAGGTCGAGGCGCGTGCAGGTGACCAGTGGATGTGTCTCTCACATCCGTATTTCTCCCTCTCTCTCCATCCCTCCTCTCTTACACTTTCTCTGAAAAGCAATGGAAACAATATCCTCAGGTGAGGATTCACAGAATAAAACAGTAACACGTGGGCCCTCTGGGGTGTTCGCGGAAAGCCCACGCGGTTTACCAAGCGGCCCTCACTTGGCCGGACTTGAGTTCCAGTCTCTGTCGGCAGCTGAGCAGCTGCTGCCGTCTCTGCTCGGTGCTTTGGCCTCCGGGTCTCACTTTCCATGCAGCCCCTTGGAGGTGCGCCCTGTCCATGCGCCGTGGAGGGTGCAGCCGAGGACATCAGGGGATTTGTACACAGACTGTAGGGCGGCACCCCCCCCCCTCCCCGGGCCTGCCCTCCCCCAAGGACAGCTCCTCTCGCAGCCCTGAAATGCAGCGTCTGCTTCTCAGCCCATTGGACAGCCCCTCCTGCCTGCATTGTCTCTGGGTGCTGGGAGGATGGAGGAGGTGCTGGGGGAGACTGGCCACACCTGGATGCCACCCCTTGTTTCCGTAGCCACAGGGCGCTGCTTGCCCTCCGGGACCTTCACAGAGCTCCCCTTTGTCCTCTGCTTATCACGGCCGCGGGCAGGATGGGCAGTGTGACCCACGTTTCTGTGCTGTTACCTGACGCGGAACTTACCCTGAATCTTCAGTGGACACGTAATAGCAATCCAGAGCACGCAGAACCGATCAGCCCTACCCTCTCCCCAAGGATATCACACACACACACAGCTCCTGGCAGCGCCCTGGGCTCTCAGGTCTCTGTGGTTAGTCACTTGTTAATTTGCATAAACAATTGTGGAGCCGCCACTGTAAGGTGCTCAGGGCTGGTCAGCTGCCACAGATTCCAGATGACTTTTACCTTTTCTTCACATTTACTGGCCTTTCTTTTCCATTAATAGCCCGTGTTTGTCTCATGGGTGAAATTTTCTGTCCACTCTTGAAGGATTACTTCTTTTTATTGATTGATTTTTTGAGAGAGAGGCGGGGAGAGAGAGAAAGAGACACTGACTTGTTGTTCCACTTACTTAGACATTCATTGCTTGGTCCTTGCGTGTGCTCCGGGTGGGGGTCGAACCTGCAACCTTGGCCTATCAGGAAGAGGCTCCAACCATCCGAGCCCCCGGCCAGGGCTCTGAGTTCCACTGGACCATCTGTCTGTGAAATGTTCGCATGGGTGCTGGTCTCTGTTTATTGAGTGTTTTGTTTTTCTTGGTCTTCGTTTTCCTCCAATGTTCTGTGATTTAAAATTTTGTGCACATATCTGTGTTTCAAAATCCCCAAGAGGCTGGCAGAGGAAGGACCTTGCTTCTGGCCAGAGTGCCCTTGAGTCAGGGGCTCTCCCTCTGACCTGGCAGCTTCCTGCCCCCCGGGGCCTTGCTGGGTCTCTGGCCCCAGCGCTCTGGCCGCAGGCACAGCCCAGGGAGGCAGCCTTGGGGGGCGGGGGTGACGCTCTGAATGGGTCTCCAGGTAGTCACGTGACCGCCGCCCCAGGCTGTGTCCTGTTCCATTTCCATAGACAGAGCTTTCTCAGAACTCTGGAACGGCGTTCGCACAAGGCATCTCCGTGACTGTGCCAGCCTCTTCCTGTGATGCGATTTCTCCATCAAACCACCTGCCCGCTCTGTGCCTTCATGAATCCCGCAGGGTCCCAGGTGCCCAGACATCTCTTTGCTTTCTTTCCTTATAGATTGATTCTGAGTTTCAGGACACACTTGGCCGGGCGGCAGGGGCCCGCATGCGGGAGGCTACGTCCGATGGGCTCCCCGTAGCTCCGCCAGTCACGTCGCTGGCTGTGACCTGCACACCAGCGGGCCGGCCCCACTGAATCAGGCGGCTCGTCTGGCCTGAGGTTCAGTCAAGGAAAACGACCTGCCCACATCAGCGTTGGTAACCAGACAAGGAGTGGAAAACGCAGCCCCCGAATTGGCATAAACGTTTCCTTGAATGTCCCACCTGAAGCCAGTTGTGGATCAGCGAGGCGATAACCGATTCCAGAAAAATCGAAGCGGCGGCTTCTCCGTCGGCCACACACGGATTCTGTGCTGCTCAGGGTGTGGCACTCGGCTGTGATTCAGAACGAACAGCGTGAGGTTCAGAGGTGGCATGGGCATTTGGGTGGGGATGAAGCCAGGGCCGACTGGCATGCATGCCGGTGGAGGGTCACGCCGCGTCTGGCCCATAAAGCTGCCCAGAGAGCTCTGGGCAGAACTATCCGTGGGGATCAGCGAAGGCGCCAGGTCCTTAGGGTCCGACGGACGAACACTGTCCGCGGGGGGCAGCGGTCTGCAGACGGACACTGCGGGTTTCAGAACGAGCATTTCAGCCTAAGCCGATTCTCTACGAGATCCTTATCGCCGAGCAGATGACCCGGCGTCTACTTCTTCAGGTTCAAGTGTGTGGATTCTTGCCAAGGGAACATCTGCACTGATTCGGTGTCCTCTCCGCTTGGGGGGGTGGAGGTGGGATGTGTAGCTTCGGAAACAAAACAGCAGGTTCCTGGCTGCTGTCCTCGAACCCTCCCACGCAGCTGATTACCGACAGGCTCAGCCGCTGCGGCTCCCACGGGCCGCCTCCGGCCCCACGTCCCTCGCGGGCTCGGTCCCAGCGACAGTGGCTTTCTCCCCGGGCTCCGGGCAGGCGTCCTTTCCTTTAAATGATGACATCACCCAGCTGTCTTTCCGTGGCAAACGGCACGTTCTTGATAACTTGGTGGCTGTTAATCATTACACACCGTGAGCAGGTGAAATCCGCCCAAGTCCCATCACACCAGACCCCTCGCCAGCCCAGGCGACACTGCGCGCGGCTCCGCCGCGGCGCCAGGCAGGACGCCCGCACCGAGTGCGGGCAGGTGGAAAGTTGAGATGAAATTTCCAAAAAGGTAGGGCTGGGAACGTTGATGGGGAGATAAAACTGTGGCAATGCTCTGAAAAGAAAGAACAGCCTGTGAAATGGACTCTTGTTGTCTTTGGAATGTGGTCATTATCATGTGGATCGCCGTGACGCACG
>NW_006293088.1:8100008-8102301 GCF_000327345.1 Myotis davidii | reverse complement strand
ACAGCGCCCCGCGCCCCAGCCATATCTCCAGTCGTGGGGCATGTGAGCTGGCCACCCGGGCTCCGCGGCCCCAGACGTGTAATTAGAGGCTCGGGGCCCCGGGTGATGCGCAGACAAGTCTTATCACGCGTCTGGGCTGCCGTGGGTGCACTCCCCCTCCGTGGCGCGGTGGGCCGGGCTCCGCGCCCGCCCGATCCCGGGGAACCGTCCAAAGCTTCTGCCCAGCCGGGGACTTGCATCGATTTCTCAGCAGAAGATCACGCGGAGGACACTGGCAAGAACACGGCCAGCCGGTAGTCTTATCACGCGTCTGGGCTGCCGTGGGTGCACGTTCCCTCCGTGGCGCGGTGGGCCGGGCTCCGCGCCCGCCCGATCCCGGGGAACCGTCCAAAGCTTCTGCCCAGCCGGGGACTTGCATCGATTTCTCAGCAGAAGATCACGCGGAGGACACTGGCAAGAACACCAGGCCAGCCGGGTCTTGGCACATACGACATGCCGCTTCCTGCGCGCAGCGCCCCAGGCGCGCAGCCCGGAGGAGAGACACTCACCACTCACCGGCCTTTCACAAGAAGGGCGTGTCCTGGGGCCGGGGGCGGCTCCGGGCCGGCCCCGCCCACTGCAAAGTGAAACACGCAGCAGGCGTGTGGTTAGTTAAGATGTTTGACGTGGATCCAAGTTATTTCCAAGGAATGAAGGTGGTGCCTGTGTCCAGAATGACTCGGCCACTCTCCCGGGCCTGGCCCCTCCCACTGGCCTTTTTACGTCGGGCGGGGTAAGAAGCTGCAGATGGCTGTGGCCTCATGGGTCCTTTTAGTGAACTTGCCACGAGCTGACTTGCTTGGCTTCCTGGCCGTTTTCTGGAATCGCAGATGGAGGGATGAGGGCACTGGAGGCCCGCCTCACCGGCCCAGTGGCCAGAGGTCAGCCCTTCCTCGGCAGGTCAGCCCCGGCCCAGCCCTCCCCTCCCCCAGGCCCCATCTGCTCCCTGCCAGGTGGTGTGGGCCTGAGGAACAGGGGTCATGGCCGGGTGGCCGGGTTTCCTGGGGCAGAGGAGCTCCCCGCCAAGCATGCTGGCCGCGGCGTTCGGACACCACGGAGCTGGGCTAGTTGGCACTCGCTCTGTGAGTGCTTCTCAGCGGCTCAGGCAGAAGCATCTTCGAACTTTCAAGTGCAAGGGCAGCACGAAAACCCACACCCTCCCACAGCGTTAGACACGGCCCCCTCGCTCCCGTAGTGACGGGGAGCACAGGCGAGGCTGCGAAGTGGGGACCCATGTGAACCTTCTGCCCTGTTCCCCTCTCCTATAACTTCCCCCAAATAAATCCCCAGAACTTCTCTCCAAAGTTGTGATTCTTGCGTGGAGAGGAAAAGGGCCGGAACGCTGGTCAGCGACCCAGCCTCTCAGCGACTTTGAACCAGACGTATGCTCCTCAGGACAAGAACACCTCCCGCTCCAGTCCTGCGTTAGGAATCCAGGTCACTTCCGGGTTAGTTTACACGGACGCGAGGGAGGCCTCAGGTGTGTGTGCCCTGCAGTGGTCCTCAGCCTTCCTAATGCCGCGACCCTTCAATACAGTTCCTCATGTTGTGGTGACCCCCAATTTCATTGTTACAAATTGAACATAATGAAAGCATAGTGATGAATCACCAAAACAATATGTAATTATATATGTGTTCTCTGATGGTCTTAGGTGACCCCTGTGAAAGAGTCACAACCCACTGGCTGAGAACCGCTGCAAGGAAACGCTACTCACGAACCCTCAGTGCAAAGTGCTCGCTGCACGAGAGCTGGTGCACGTGGACCCTGCAAAGCCTTGGCCATCAACGTGAGCCTCAGTTTACCTTCTCGGCACCATCACCGTAAGGTACAGTTACATGGCAATGTATTTTTAAAGCTTTATTAGCTTTGCACAAAATGCCTAGCAGAATTAATGCCAATATTAATTTGTAAATTAAAGAGTAGAGTCCAAGTCCATTTTGATAGCCACTATTTTGCGCCCCGCGCCCCAGCCATATCTCCAGTCGTGGGGCATGTGAGCTGGCCACCCGGGCTCCGCGGCCCCAGACGTGTAATTAGAGGCTCGGGGCCCCGGGTGATGCGCAGACAAGTCTTATCACGCGTCTGGGCTGCCGTGGGTGCACGTTCCCTCCGTGGCGCGGTGGGCCGGGCTCCGCGCCCGCCCGATCCCGGGGAACCGTCCAAAGCTTCTGCCCAGCCGGGGACTTGCATCGATTTCTCAGCAGAAGATCACGCGGAGGACACTGGCAAGAACACCAGGCCAGCCGGGTGTTG
>NW_006293088.1:8095124-8098371 GCF_000327345.1 Myotis davidii | reverse complement strand
AGACTCTTCATGCTGTTTCCGCCAAATTCTCACTCCGCCATCTGCATGATGCAACTGGAAACGTGATTCATCAGACTGCATGACTTTTTGCAACTGGAAACACATCCAATTCTTGTGTTCCTGTGCAAACTGGAGACGTTTTATCTCGGTAACTGTAGACAGCAAAGGTGTTCGAACAGGCCTTCGGCTTCCATATCCCAGACGATGCAGTGTACGGCTAATTTGCCTACAAACGTCAGGTGGTCATAATAATCTGGCCACTCGGTGTATATATTGTGACAATGTCCACTTCCTGGTTTTGATAATGGACTGTAATTATATAAGATGTTAACAGTGGGAGAATCTGGGGAATGGGTACAGGGGGGCCTCTGTGTATTATTTTTGAAACTTCTTGGGAATCTGTAATTATTTGAAATTAAGAAGTAAAAAAACAAAAACACCTGTATATGCAATAACCATGTTAGGAGCTTATGTTTAAGAAAAAGCCTCCAGAACTCTAACCTTAGCTCTAATGCTAATCCTAACCCTATACTTAACCCTAACCCTATCCATATGCTTAATCCTAATCCTAACCCTGAAACTATCCTAAACCCTAACCTTAACCGTATCCTTAACCCTTACCATAGAACCTAACCCTATCCATAACCCAACCCTAACTCTAGCCTTAACCCTATGCTAACACTATCTAACCCTATCCTTAACCTTAACCCTAAACATAACCCTACCCTTAACCTAACCATAACCCTAACCACACCCTAATCCATAATCCTAACCCTCTCCTTAACCCTAACAAAAAAAAGAAAAAAAGAAAAAGGCTCCATAGATCCTAAAACTTTAAGTTATATGGTGAAACTAAAAACTAAGACTAGCTGAGTACATGTTTTGATTCTTGAATCAGGAGGCAGATGGAGTAGCTCTGACAGATGGAGTAGCTCTCCTCTCTCCAGCTATGAACCCTCTGGAAGGGTCTGTGGGCCTCTCTTCTGGACCAGGACCCCTCAGAGTGAAGAAACAGCCTCTGGAACACAGTGAAGACGTAAACCAGATGAAACTCCCATGAGCACGTGGGCCTTGGTAAAAAGACGACAGGCAATGTGTTCCGATTACTGCAGCCTGGGAAGACTTTCATATTTCCCCAAATTTGGGGTTGACTTACAAGAGTCCCCGTGACCACAGCTCTGCGTCCTTCCACGCCGTCCTTACTGAGCCACCCCGTGGGTTCGCAGGGCATTGTCTCCTCCGCCGGGTCCCACGCTGACGGGAAAGAGGCTCTGAGAATTGAAGGGAGGCCTCCAGGCAGGACATGAGGTTAGGACTGGAGCCTGCTTCCTAACTTGGCTTTGTTACTAGATAATGCCTGCCTCCTCAGGGGACTCAATGGCACACCAAGTGGCAGATGACAGACAGCTGTCTCCCCACTGGGACTGTCCGCACAGCAGCTATGTGCGTCGGATGAGGCCGAGTTATGTTGTGAGAATGCTTTAGAGTGCACTTTGCTGTGTGCGGGCGGAGGACCGAGCAGGCAGATAGGGCTATGGACAGGGCTCTGGTCACATGGCGTTATGGAGCTATGGTCACATGGCGTTAGCATGGGCAGGAAATAACAGGAAAGCGTAGGTTGTCTTAAAATCAGGAAATCCCAAAGTTAAGAGGGAAGCAGGTTTTGAACTGATCTTCTTAGATGAATTAAAAATTAGACTATAAACTGCCTGACCAGCATGGCTCAGTGGTTGGGCATCGACCTATGAACCAGGAGGTCATGGTTCAATTCCTGGTCACGGCATATGCCCAGGTTGTAGGCTCAATCCCATGTGAGATGGGCAGGAGTCAGCCAATTAATGAGTCTCTTTCATCAATGACGTTTCTGTCTCTCTCCCTCTCTGAAATAAGTATGTATTTTTAAAAATCCTATATAATGAAAGGCTAATATGCTAATAGATCAAATAGCAGAATGACAGGTCGCTATGACATGCACTGACCACCAGGGGACAGACCAGCCGTGGGCAAACTACGGCCCGTGGGCCTCATCCGGCCCGTTTGAAATGAATAAAACGAAAAAAAAAAAAAGGACCGTACCCTTTTATGTAATGATGTTTACTTTGAATTTATATTAGTTCACACAAACACTCCATCCATGCTTTTGTTCCGGCCCTCCGGTCCAGTTTAAGAACCTATTGTGGCCCTCGAGTCAAAAAGTTTGCCCACCCCTGGGACAGACACTCAATGCAGGAGCTGCCCCCTGGTGGTCAGTGCACTCCCACAGAGGGAGTGCCACTCAGCCAGAAGCCGGGCTCAGGCTGGTGGTGGAGCCTCTCCCGCCTCTGCAGCAGCTAAGGATGTCTGCCCGATGGCTCAGGGAGCGGGCCTAAGCCAGCAGTCAGACATCCCCTGAGGGCTCCTGGACTGCGAGAGGGTGCAGGCTGGGCTGAGGGAACACCCCCCCAACCCCCTGCACTGCTCCGAGTGCCCAAATTTTGTGCACTGGGCCTCTAGTTACACTATAACTATCTTTATAGTGTCCACCACAATACAAAGAAAAGGCAGCGGAGAAGGGCAAAAAGCAAAAAAATATGAGACACAGGTCAAGTAATGGAAAGAGGCACTTGGACATCCATGGGGCCAGTCTGCACTGCTGGCGGGTGGGGGTGCGGGGTTCGCATAGCCTGGGTCTGGCCTGTGTCCCACCTGAGGTCGTAAGTGTGTAGGCAAGAGACATCATTAACAGTATCATAAATAAGTATTGTAACTTTATTAAAATGAAAAGACAATATTCAAAATAATGCAACAAAAATGAATAAAATCCTTTGTCCAATACTGTACACATAATGCAGAAATCAGTGCATTTTCCTAAAGCATGTTTTAACCTTCATTTAGTTCAGACTAACACATCCGCTTTACATAGCTCAGTCAGTCAGCAGCGGAACTGTAAACAGCTGGTTTAACTGGCGAGAACGTCGCGGTAACGCACCTCTGGGAGCACCTCTCGCTGGGCCGAACTGTGCGGGGGACGCGCGGAGGCTGGGCAGGCAGTGTGCGCGCAGGCGTGGGCCTGGGAGCAGACGGTGCTGATGTGACTCTCGTATTAAGACACAGTTGCTCTTGGTCAGAAGGCTTTACTTCAAAAGCCAACAATCCCCAGGAAAATACTGAGTAGGAACCAGCAACACAAGGCCAGCTTGTGTTGGATTTATTAAGTCTAAAACCCCCCAAACACACATCCCCACAGTCACTCTCAGGCACGTGTGCA
>NW_006293088.1:8093552-8095097 GCF_000327345.1 Myotis davidii | reverse complement strand
AAGCGGACCAATGGCGTGGAGCCCACGTCCGTCCACTGCTGTGAGGCAGCGCGACGTGGCCGTCGGTGGGTGGAACAAAGCAGGAACCGTCAGGAAAATGTCCTCCTATCTTCTTTGTCAAGAAGCGAGACACGTGCAGGCGGAAGTGTGGCTGCCAGGTAACCTGCTAGTCCTCCCCGCAGGGACAGGAAGTGAAGTCCACACGCCTTGGGTCTCGGCGGTTTTAAACTAGGTAGGCACAGCCGCCGTAAGGACACATCCCGCTCCCCATGGAAAAGGCTGCAAAAATACATCCAACAAAACATAACAGACCAAAGAGCCAGAAATCTTCAAACTTACTCAGCAAAAATAATTCTCTAGGATTCTAAATACTGTGCTTTCTTCTGTTTGCTCAGTGTTCAGTCGACCGGAAGCCCTCGTCCAGCGCGTTTTATTCTGAATACACATCTCTGAGAGCAGCTGACGGGTTAACTGGCTACGGCCAGACTGCGAGTTTACACACGGATACATGGGCGTCTGTGAGCGTCCCCGTCCTGCCCTCCCGTCACATCTGTGGGCTTGGACACTGGGTCCCCAGCATGAAGCACCTCTCCACCTCTCCGGACAGAGTTCGAGTTTGTTCTGCACCTGAAACATCTTCCCCGGAACCTCAGTCAAACTGGGAAACTGCTGGGGAACCACCTGCTCCCGTGGACCCTCTGCCGAACCGAGACCCGAGTCTACGGAGAAACCACGTAGGACAAGTGCTTACGCTTTCCGTGGCCGCCCACGTCCCCCCGGGTCCCGGGGTCCAGCTTCCCGGGGGCCGCGCCGCCGCCGTCGGCGGGGAAGGGCTGCACCTGGGTGCCGGCGCCCGCCTCCTCGGCCTCCGTGAAGAACTTCTCGTAGCGGTCCAGGTACGGCGGCCTCTCGGGGAGGAGGTAATAGTGCGTGGAGCTGACCTTCTTCCCGTTCTCGATGATGGGCAGGATGCAGGGCGCCCGGCTGGCGGAGCCTTCGCTGAGCTGTCTTTGCAGAGCTTTGCTGCTCACGTACTTGGGGTCCGGGGCGAAGCTCTGCGTGGGGGGCATGACCCCGTTGAGGTAAGACGGAAGGCTTTTGGGACTCGGGGTGCGGGAGTTGCTCCGGGACAAGGGCTCCCTGGGTGGCACTTTGGGGGGCCTGTCTTCGTCGCTGTAGGTGCTGGAAGTGACCTCTGCCGACCACCGTCTGTAGTCGGGCTTCACGGGCCGCGGAGGGATGGGGACCCTGGGGGGGACCTCGGGCTTGTCTGTGTCGGGGTGCGGGGAGGCGCGGTGGGTGTGGCCGTGCACCGGGGTGCGGGAGTTGCTCCGGGACAAGGGCTCCCTGGGTGGCACTTTGGGGGGCCTGTCTTCGTCGCTGTAGGTGCTGGAAGTGACCTCTGCCGACCACCGTCTGTAGTCGGGCTTCACGGGCCGCGGAGGGATGGGGACCCTGGGGGGGACCTCGGGCTTGTCTGTGTCGGGGTGCGGGGAGGCGCGGTGGGTGTGGCCGTGCACCTTGATGGCCGGCTTGTGGAAGGAC
>NW_006293088.1:8070430-8074869 GCF_000327345.1 Myotis davidii | reverse complement strand
CACCCTGCAAAGGATGGGGGTTAGCGAAGGACGAGCAGGGCTCCTGCGCGTGGGGACGGCCCACTGCCTGCCCCCCCCACCCTACCCCGCCGCTGCCGCCTGAACCCCAGGCACAGGCCACGGACACCGTGCCGCCCCACAGCTGTAATTAGGGCCTGAAGATTGTTAACGCACATGATCTGATTCAAAGAACAGACTATCTCTTCTATCTCCCCGACATGTGCAGGGCACACGCCCACACACGCAGGCAGGTTCTGTGACATGTGCACAATTCGCAGAAGATGAGCAGCATATAATTTCCATGAATACCACCCGCAGCACCAGGTCACAGGAGACGCGACAGCGCTCGGCACTGGGTGGGGCTGAGATAAGGGGGAGCCCTCTGCTGGCACCCGGTCACGCCACCAGGGTGGCAGCTTGCAGGGTGACAGCAGCTCCTGGCAAAAATCTAAGGAACAGGATGTCCACAGGACAAGGGCCCTGTGGTGTGCTGCGCGCCTTCCTGAGTTCCTGACAACATCCCCACTCCTGTGCCCTCACACAGGCCTCCGCACGGCGAGAGCCAGCAGGTCCTGTGCGAGGCTGGACCGACGACTTCCTGACCTTCCACACACAGGGTTAGTGGGGACTGAGTGTGGGAGGAACAGGTCACCGTCAGACCTGCCGCCACTAGGGGTCACACTATTGCTGGAATGGTTCAGGTTGTTGCCTCTTTTTTAAAGAGCAAAGCTGGAGGACAAGATAGCACCCCCCGCCCCCTCCCCCTCCCCAGGGGCCACCTCCCCTCCCGGCCGCCCTCTGGGATTTGCAGGACACCTACCGAGAGAGGTCAGGTGCGCCTGCGTGGTCGACTTCAGATTGTAGGCCATGGTGATCGGGTGGATGTTTAGAAAGTTACTGAAATGCAGCAAAGACATCTTGGTCAGAGACCACAGTGACCAGCCCCCCTGACGCCCGTGTTTCTTCCGCACGCAGAGGCCCACGCACCCGGCCCGCACTTACTTCCCCAGCTCCCGGCGGCGGCCCCAGCACGCGTTCAGGCTCCCCAGGGCCTGGCCATCGTGCAGAAACGCCTTCAGCGGGACGCGGATCTCCTGGGCAGCGACTCCCGCGGTGGACATGGTGCACCTGAGGCGTCAGTCAGCAAGCAGCGTTTGGTCCCTGGAGGGAGAGGAGGAGAGGATGCAGGAAACAACTCAGAAACACCCATCAGCAGCCACCCGACAGCATCCGAGCACCGCACAGAGAGACGCAGCCACAGACTTCCACCCCGTCCTCCCGTTTACAGCCGTCTTCCTCCCTTCCTGTGAGGGAACTTAAACGTGCGCGTTGAAAGCAATTTTTCCCCAAGTCCTGATCTGGGATGTGTGATGCTTTGAGCAGAGAGAAATGCCGTGGCCAGGGAGAGGGGCTCTCCTGGTGGAGGCGGGGTGCACAACAGCCCCCGGACGCTCACCCCCCCAACCTTCAGAAAGGCCCGTGGCCGCTGACTCAGGCCCACGAAGCCCACGCCTCGGTCAGACGACGGGTCCACGTGCGCCTCGCCAGCCCACAGCCAGGGCTGACTTGGTTCTGTATCTCAGGGTTGGCCCAGGAAGACACACCCTCCAGTGGGGACTTGTTCGGGAATAAAGGAACAGAGGAAGACACTGATGTCCACTATCCCGTGAAATCAGGTTCTGCAAGTTGGCCGGCTTCGGGCGGCCTGGACAGCTTCCCCTTCCTGTGCATTCTTCACATTCTCTTCTCTGCGGGCCTCGCTGCAAGCCATGGGCACCAGGCTGGGAAGTCTTCTCCTTCATCTAGTAATTCCTCAGCTTTCAGGGATCCTGTCCCTTCCCTCAGGCCTTTTTTTCAAGGGAGAGAGGAAGGGAGTGTGGGAGAGAGAAACATCTACCGGCTGCCTCTGGTATGTACCCCGACTGGGTATCAAACCTGCAACCTCCATGCCCCGACCGGGAATCAAACCAGTGACCTCCATGCCTGACCGGGAATCAAACCAGCGACCTTTCAGGGCACAGGATGGCACTGTCACCAGGCCACTGGCCGGGCCCACAGCCGCTTCTAAACGTTCACTACAGCACCAATGCTGACGCTGTGGCCCTATCTGGGCTCTGTCTTCAGAGAATCTGCGGCTCAAGGCCTAACTGGTGTGTGGAGCACTGGCCACTTGGAGCTGTGTGCGTACCCCCTAGACTGCGCTCAGATGCTCCCTGAAAGCGTGCATGCCCACGGAGAGCGGGTGTGCCAGGGCTGGGGCGGGAGGGGGCACACAGGCTATTTTGTTTTGTTTTAGGGACAGAGCTGTCACCTCCCAGCTGACGGTGAGCTCAGATCACAGGCTGTGTTCGACAGCAGGAGCTCGGCGAGTGACTGCATCCTACCATCTCCTGTTGCCATCCGTCTCAGGAGACTGTACGTGGCATAGGGTTTGTTTTTTCCACAGAAAAGGAACGAGAGATAACGTTTCGGTCCATCTGAAATACTTAAATCTCAGGCCGAGGGTTAAACGGGTTAAAAATAGTATTTCAGATAGGGAAGCATCAGTTCTCTTTAGTCAGTCTCTTTAGAGAAGAGGAAAAACCATCATTTAGTCACTGGAAGTTACTGGAGGTTTGGTGTTTAGATCATTGAAATGCAGCGTGTTTTCCCCTCCTTCACCGGAATCAAGTGAAGCTACGGAACAATTTGAAAACCAGTTTTTAGGAAACACTGTCAGGCCCCCTGCAAGCGCTGGCAAGACCCCAGGAAAGCGTCTGCGATTCGGAGTGAAATCCCGCTGGGAAGGAGCCCAGCGGCGGAGCCCAGGGGTGGAGGCTGCGCCCCATGGCAGGGCGAGGCGAGGCGGTCGAGCCCAGCCCCCACCTGTCCGCAGGCCAAGGGCTAGTAATTACCGCCTGTCGGCTCCTCACCATCCCTCACCATCGACATCTGAGCTTTCAACAGGGCGATTGTGCAACTAGGGCCTCTGCGAAATGGCCTGGATCCTAAACTTACATTTCAATGGTCCCTGAAAGTTACTTGTATGTTCTAGAAAAAGTTATTTTTTATTCATTGTTTCCATCACCTACTTGTTAGCTTTCTTAAGAAAAAAAATTTTTTTTAGTCTAAAAAGAATTGTGTTCCCTGCGCCAGCTCACTCCTGACCACAATAGTGTCTTTGTGTATTCATAGGAGGCGACCTGCCTCTACATCTCAATGGGGAATTGTGAATGGGCCGCGTTATGAAACCGTCGGAACTTCCTACTTGCTAGCAGGGAGAGCACGGAGGGCAATATAATTTTATGCTCTCTTCCTTCGGAAAAGACTCCAAACTGGAGAATCCGGGGGGCAGCCCGCAGGCGTTTTCGGCGTCCCTCAGATGGTACACTGAGGGTGTGACCCCCCTGAGCTGCCGGCCATACACACGCTCCCGGGTGGGGGTGGGGAGGCTCCCCTGGGTCACCCTCAGGTTAAAAGAAAACACTGCTCCAGTGAACCAAACGCTGCAGCTTCCAATTCTGCTTCCTTATAATGAAGACGAGCGCTGCTTACACTTCGCCAGAGAAATGAGCAAAAACACCCTACGTGGGAAGCCAGCACCTGTCGGAGGGACGGGGTTGCTATGAAAGGCGAACATGAACGCCAGCATCAGCCCAGGCGAGGCACCCCGGACCTAGTCCCCGTGGGTAGGGTAACTTTCCTGACACCCATGAGCTCAGCTGTAAGTGTCAAAATGCAGCCAATGCCAATCCCAGATGTGAAGGACTTTTTCCTGTTAAACATCACTTGATTTTTTTTCATTCAAGGGAACCCCCCCCAACCATGTTTCTTGGGGTGGTCCTTTTAGATCCTCCCCCCCCCCACCCCGGTTTTAATCCTTCAGCTCTGCAGAGAGCGCCCTGAACCCCTGACTCCAGCCCTGGCTCCAGGGTCCATTGTCCGGTGGTGATCTTTGCACTGCACGTGGGTGGTCCCCTGGCATCCCCAACTCTACAAACCAGGCTCCTGTCCCTACTTCAGACCCCGCCCACTTCCCAAGCCTGTTCAGGGTCTCCGTTGGCGATTCCCAACTGGTGTGCCCCAAGGATTTTTACAGCATGCAATACCTGACCCGCTTTCCTTTCAAAAGTTGTCCAAAAAATGACAAGAGCCAACACAGCAACAGCCACCTAGTATGAATGAATCAAAATTATACCCCCTCCCCTTTTTGTCAGACTGACAAAAAATACATTTTCTGGCGCAGCAGCATTTTAGTCGTTGATGTCCCATGAGATCAACAGGCTGAAAACCGCTGGTCCAGGGGGGCCATCTTCCTAGAGGGGCCGTTCTTAGCCTGAGCCTCAGCCCCTCCAGCTCAGCTCCCCAGCTCCATGGTCCCCTTCCTTCTCACTGGCCACTCCGCTCGCGGGTCCCAGACAGCCTCCCACCCTGCACCTCAGGCCCCGCTCCCTGTGGGG
>NW_006293088.1:8070071-8070414 GCF_000327345.1 Myotis davidii | reverse complement strand
CTCACGTCTCCTCCAGGGCCAGCTGAGCCACCTGCCGTGCTGCGCCCATCCCTTCCCACTCTCCAAATCTAGGGCAGGGCCCGGCTGCCCCTGCAATCCCGGCACCACTCACTTCTAATAGAAAATATTCATCTCAGTTAAAAAAAAAATGTGAAAGACTCACAGATACTAAAATCAGCCAAGAACGAAGGGAAAAAGCAAAGGGTGGTAGGGCTGCCTTTAGGACAGAGCAGGCGACTTTCATTAAATCCACTTCCCAAGCCCCAAGTGGCCAGTGTGCACACAGGGAGCAGCACGAGCTGAACGGGGGTTGACTTAAGGCCGCCAGGGGAGTGCGTCCTGA
>NW_006293088.1:8066185-8069998 GCF_000327345.1 Myotis davidii | reverse complement strand
CACAGCGTTTCTTCTGGAGGAGAAGGCACCTCCTGTCTTTTTACTGTTAAAGAGTCAAAACACCACCATGAGCACCGCGCTCGGCCTTTATTAAGGTGAACCTCACCGTGGGACGGGCTCTCTGAAACTGTTTAAAAACCAGGCTACCTTAAGACAATAACCTAGATCTGCCTACCTGGCCACCAGATCTCATTAATAAATCTCAGAAGCACCCACAGAGGAGGAGGGGCACATTTTTGTCACTCGACTCATCCAGTTCTGCCCAGCGCTTCCTTATTTAAAAGTGTGATGTAATTTCCTCCTTTCAATCTGGTTTTAGAACCTGATTTCTGTTTATTCAGGGCGATAAATGGTCTTTTCAGCTGCATTTAACAATTACCTACATAACTACTCCCAGACCAGAGGAGACTGGAGGTAACGACATTTAGAGGCAAAATGTGTAAAAAGAAACTGATTTAGGAACACGCAAGCCCGTGATTTAAAATCTCCCCCAAATCAGCCGGCACCTGCATGCGGATCTGCCTTTTGAAAATCTCCTCGTGCCTGAAGCGCTAGCAGCCAAGCCATTCGAACACCGAACGTTCAGTGGAACTCTTCAGTAGAACGGTAATTTTTTAATTTTTTGTTAATCCTCCCCCAAGGATATTTTTCCCATTGATTTTAGAGAGAGTGGTGTGGAAGGGAGGGGAGGGGAGAGAGAAACATTGATGTGAGAGAGACACATCGATTGGACCGAACCTGCAACCCAGGCGCGTGCCATGACTGGGATTGAACGGGACCCTTCTATGTGGGGCTGACACCACGCTCTAACCACTGAGCTGGCCAGGCCGAGAACTGTGATTTTGATCAACATGAGGAAACTCCCCCGTGGGATACTCCCTACACCTGCAGTGTTTATGACAGTTGTTTACTAAAAGCAAAAGGCTTCAGAGGCTCCGGTTTGGGGGAGGGGAGGAGGGGCAGGCAGGTTAGGAAAAGCTCCCCGCTGACCCCTGCTCCTGGGAAAAGCCTAAGCAGCCTTCACAGTAACGCAAAGTGGTCTAAAATGGTTTCCATCCTGTCAGTAAAATGCAATGGAAATACTCGTGCACAAATTCAAGCTGAACTGTGGGTTTCTGTAAAGGTGGAAGTGTGGTTGGGGGCGGGCGCACAGACGTCTGTCCTCGGCGGGCCTGGCACACATGGGCCTGTTGGTAAAGGATAAAGACGGAGGCAACAAGGAAAATAATTTCTCTCCAGGCTGTCAGAATCAAAGCTAAGTAAAAAGAAAAGAGCTCAGTGACCTAGTTTCTTGAGTAATTCGGAATATTTTCTTGCTAAGTATTAGGAAATGGCAGGCTCACAGAAAACCTACTCGCTCCCCTACTCAAGTCATCGCTGCCTGACCCCGTCCTGCAGCGCCAGCGCACAGCCACCATCTTCTGTCCTCGGTCCCTCCCTAGGGCAGCCCGGGCAGCAGCACCCAGGAGGGTGGGAAGTATTATTCCCTTTACAACACGCGTGAGCGATTTCTAAGGAGGAGATGTGAAGTCTATCCGAATTTTAGTGACAAGCATGTGGTCTGATGACGGGAAGCAAATCTTGAAAACTTCAAATTTACTTAATGAGCCTTTAAAAAGCCACCCCCGGGTAAGTCTAGGCTGTTACTGTGAACACTAAACCGGTAAGAATCCCACGCCGGACCCTAACCGACAGGCAGTGTTCCGAGCGCTTTGTTTATCCAGGGGTCGGCAGACTCATCAGTCAGCAGAGCCAATGTCAACAGGACAACGACTGAAATTTCTTTAGAGAGCCACATTTTTAAACTGAAACTATACAGGTAGGTACATTGTTATTAACTTAATTAGGGTGCTCCTAAGGCTTAGGAAGAGCCACACTCAAGGGGCCAAAGAGCTGCATGTGGCTCGGGAGCAGCAGTTTGCCGACCACGGTTTATACTAACTTATTTAATCCTTCAACAACGGCAGGAGATGGGTTACTGTTACTACCCTCAGTCAGATGAGGATCTGGAGGCGGAGGTCAGGGACTTACTTGGTCAAGGTCACATCCCGAGAGTGGTGCGAGCCTGATGCCAAAGCCTCCCCCTACCCCCCACCTCGTCAACCCCTCGGGCAACGCAGGGTGCGCTCTGACCACTACAGACTTTTCTCGGGTAACCCTAAGCCCATGCAAGGCCCTGCTCCACTTCCTCTCCCTGGGATTCTCCTGCCTAGTTACTCCCTAGAAAGGGTGGGTTAGCCCTGGAATGTGGCGCAGTGGTTAGAGCGCTGGCCTGCACCCCAAAGGGTCCTGACTTTGTTCCGGTCAAGGGCACAGACACACCGAGGTTGCAGGTTCGATCCCGGCCGGGTGGTGTGTGGGAAGCTACCAATCGATGCACACGAATGTTCTCTCTCTCCCTCCCACTCTCTTTCTAAAAAAAATTATCAATGGGAAAAACATCCTCAGGTGAGGATGAACAAAAACAAAAGCATTAAAAAGGGTGGGTTACGGTACTGCTTCTATACTCTGACTCCTGCCAACGACTCTTGAAGCTTTCCATCTGTAATGGTGCGCCTCCCCCCATCACACGTCCATTTCAACGCCGCATTGGACGCAACGCGGGTCTTAACCACGAAGAGCGGCCAGTTCCCACACCACCCAACACGCTCCTTAACACATGCTCACACTTGGGTCCCAGGGACGCATCCCAGGCAGCAGATCTCCTATTGGAAAGCACTTTCTAACCATGATCTCACTCGGTCCCCACAGCGTCCGGCAGCAGAGGCAGGGATTAGTCTCCATCCACAGACAGGAAACGAGCGACACCTTCCTGCTGCCCGTCCGCCGGAGCCGGCCTGTCCCGTTCACTCGCCCTGCCTCTCCCTTCACCTGGGTCCGCTGGGTCCTCCTCTAACATCCGTGCTTACAAACGGGGAAACGGAGGCAAGGAAACACTCATGACCTGAGTGTTAGGCAGCTGCAGAGCTAAAACAGGACCCCACTCCGTGCTGCTCACAAGTCCTCAGAGGCCGGGATTAAGTCCTTTCACAAATAGTTATCAAACGCTAATTCTGGACTAGACACCATGCTCGGCGATGAAGAATCAAACCGGGAGGGGAGACAACAGTAAAAGCAGCCGCGTCACATTGTGGCACCTCCGAGGACGCAGGCACAGCAAGAGGCCGAGGCCGGAGAACCATTCGCACAGGTGGTTCCAGAAGCCTCTCTCAGGTGATGTAAAAAACATGCTCACCTGAGGACATGAGGAAGGAAGGGGCGGGGAGACTGACTGAGAGAGAAACACTGATTTGAGAGAGAAACACCGACCGGTTGCCTTCTATACACTCCTGCCTGGGGATGGAACCTGCAACCCGGGGATATGCTCCGACTGGACCGGAACCGCCATGTTTCCGTGCACGTGATGACACTCAACCAACGGAGCCCCTCCTGCCAGGACTCGCAGGCGACTTTAAAATATATGTTTATATTTTCATTGATTTCAGAGAGGAAGGGAGAGGGAGAAATAGAAACAACTATGATGAGAAACTTCGCTCGGCTGCCTCCTGCACGCCCCTTACTGGGGAGCCTGCGACCCGGGCACGTGGCCTGACGGGGAATCGAACCGTGACCTCCTGGTACATAGGTCGATGCTCAACCACTGAGCCACGCCGGCCGGGATCAGGTGGCTTTTATGTAGAATCCAAAGGGTGGGAAGGAGGCCGTCACGCGAAGAGTCAGAAGAGCACCCACGCAGGGAGCAGTGTCTTCCAGACAATCCCACTGGTCCAGCTTCCTGTTCAGGGGTCTTTGCTAAGAGCTGCTGCACACTGT
>NW_006293088.1:8065067-8066093 GCF_000327345.1 Myotis davidii | reverse complement strand
CCGTGGACTGAGGAGTTGAAGAGGCCCAGTCCATGGGGCCAGAACCCCACATTTTAAAAGTGTATTCGCTGCGGCCCGGAAGCCTGGCCAGTGAGTAATACTGCCGTGTTTTATGGCATAAGGAATTGGATTAAAGTATCAACAATGACTCGACTCACAGAATCTTTTGTTTCCTCTCTGAACCTGCAGCTGACATTAACTTTCCCTGCCTTCAAACTAACTTCTCTCTCTATTGTGATTATTACTGTTGTTAATCCTCACCAGAGGACATTTTTCAGTGTCCTTAACTGGTAATCAAACCTGAGACCCTTCGGTGAGCTGGCCGACACTCTGTCACTGAGTCACACCGGCCGGGGCCCAACTTCTCTACGAAACTTACATTCAGAACCTGGACATCCCCCGTTTTATCTGCCTTCACAAAGCGTGTGTTTCTGCTGTGCCAACAACGCCAGGATGCCAGGCAGACTGTTTATCAGGGTTACTCATCAGCTCCCATAAGCATGGTCCCACCCGGCAGGGAGGATGCTGCAGAGCCCCGCCGACGGCCAAGGGCCGTTCAGTCACTCAGAGTGGGAGAGAGTTGTTTCTCTGGTAGAGGGAGCCCAGGACATTCAAATTCCTGGAATTACCCCTGGCACCACCTCCTCCCTCCTCTGCCCCTTTCTAAAGCAACCGGATGGTATGTGGACATTCAGGTCGGTTTCAGGCGTGTTGGATTGTACCTGTAATTTAGCAACTGGCTTTGGGAAGCTACCATCAGCATGAGCAGAGAGGAAGCGTGATCTGGTTCAGCTTCGGAGAAGCGGTGGCTAGGAGTTATTGTCACATGAACACTCAGGCCTACGGTGCTATCGTGAAATCTCGGAGGAAGAGAGACCGCTGTCTTTAGTGAGCAGAAAGAAGGAAAGACAATTCATCGAAAGGGTAACATTTACCTCCCATCAAAATCCGAATAACTCGGACACTTCCTAACCGTCACTGAACAACAGGTTTGCTTTGTGACCCTTATCGGCGACCGAGCCATTC
>NW_006293088.1:8064023-8065049 GCF_000327345.1 Myotis davidii | reverse complement strand
CTTTAAAATGTAAAATGTGCTTTCGTGCAGTTATTTATCAACCATTAACCGTGTGCCAGGGCCCAGAAGATAGGAGCTGTGCAGCAGAGGTCCTGCCCTTAAGGAGTTTACAATCTAATGTGTGTTGGGTTATACATTGTTAGTTCAAGACCTCTGGCACCTATTAGAATAGCCACGGAACACAGCTGGCCCGGCCCGCGAGCGAGTGTCGACCTGTGAACCAGGAGGTCACGGCTCGATTCCCCGTCAGGGCACATGCTCAGGTTGCAGGCTCGATCCCCAGTGTGGGGCGTGCAGGAGGCAGGGGATCAATGATTCTCATCACTGATGTCTCTCCCTCTCCCTTCCTCTCTGAAATCAATTAAAAACAACAACACAAAAGCAGCTGAACACAGCAGCGGGGATGACAGCGGCTGAAGTCCACGCGAAACCTCCCTCTCCCTTTAGGAAAGAGCCAGCCCGGTAACATGAAACCGACTTTTATTCCTGTCTTACCCAAATCTGGTCATTTCCTGAAACGGGTACCTAGCTGGTCTCTGATCGGTTTAAATACAGCTTCCCTTAAAACTGTGTAATTACAGACATGCAGAGAGAGAGAGAGAGAGAAGCAGTTTTAACAAGAAGGCGAGGCTAGCCGTGGAGCTCGGTCCTCAGCACACATCCCCCCTGCATTCTTCCAGGTCCCCGAGCGCTCAGCACCGTGCACAACACCCGCTCCCCCGAAGAAGAAGAAGAAAAAAAAAGCGTCTGAACCTCACCTTTCTTCACCCCTGACAGTTGCCTGGAAACCGGTCCTGCCCTACCTGTGTTGCAGGTGTACCTGAAGTCACCAGCACGGCTTTTAAAGCTACAGCCTCCGTTCCGACGGCGCTGAAGTTTATGACTAACCATCTATTCATACGTTTTATCAGGTAAAGAGACTGGTTTCCTCCAGGCCGTGACGACACCCTCGCAAAGCCGAGCCAGCGCCCGCCCGGCACCAATCAGGGCCGCGCGCCGCGCGGAGGCTGAGACTCGCACATAAAT
>NW_006293088.1:8057672-8062953 GCF_000327345.1 Myotis davidii | reverse complement strand
AAGTCAGCAGGTGCAGTGGACCCGGCGGGGCCACCCACGGGCCCTGAGGTCCCGGGTCCGAGTCTCCTTAGACCCCCCGCTGGCCTCCCGCCCTCGGCCCGGCCGCAGCCACTGATGCCGGAGGATGCAGCACCAGCCAGCCTCTCCCCGGGCGCCGGTGATGCAACCGAGGCTTATAGTTTAACCGTAAAATAAATAATACAAATGATAACAAACCACGAGTCACTAAAGTGAGAAAAAAAGCAAACAAGACAGAAACCCTCAGCTGTAAGGAGAACAAATCCCCGGAGCGGAGGCCGGAGACCTCCCGCTGACCTCGCTGTCTCCCTGGGCCGGGCCTGCTTCTCACCCGGTGCCGGTGCCGGTGCAGGTGGTCGTGCCTTTAGGGCCTCATTGAGATGGGCTGCCCCAGGGAAGAGAGATCCTGACCTCATTATCAGGTTAACTATTAACCCTGCGCTCCATGCAAGGATTTGCCTTTTCTCCCCTATTATTTACTTATATTCTTTAAAATTTAATTCAAAGGCTTAATTTCAAATGCAAGCCTTTAAGCACGTGTGTACACACACATGCACACAGGCACACGCACACAGGCTCACACACACGCACACATGCATATAGGCGCACGCACACAGGCTCACACAAAAATCTGAAGTATCTCTTTGCCCTTTTCCAGTTGCAAGATAAATGAATGTTTACCAACGGCCTCCATCCTCCTCCTGCCCGGCGGGGAGTTTTGGGCTGTTTTCCTATCTGTGCTGCTTATCAACCACTCCAGTAATTCCATCTTTTTGTCAACGTCTTACTTATTGCCTGCCGTTCCATTCAGTATTATTTTAAGAGGGAGGAAATCGGTCACCACTGATGGCTGCCTTTCTGACCCAATTAGGTTCTTTTTTTGATTCACAGAAAAGGCAGATTCCCCCCGCCCCCACCCCACTCTGCCTTCGTCCGTGTGTACAGCTTACCACGGGCTGTCATCAGTGTACGACACGGACCGGACAACGTCTTTGCCGAGGGCTCGGTGCAGCTTTTGCGGCATGGGGACCTCCAGCTCCGGTTTCCTCCGGAGGGAACCCTGGCTGCGCTCTTCCAAGTGGCCACAATACAGTTGTAATTCGTGCTGCCTCTTGGCATGCTTTTACATTCCCCTATTCATAAAACCATGATAGTCGCCCCAGCAACCAGCAAACACACCCCTTTAGAGAAAGAAGATCCAGGGGACACTCACTCTATGGCTGTGAGGTGTACAATGTGCTCATGTTTTGGTGAAGTATCCAAAAACCGTAAAATCACATGAGTAATACGTGATTAATCTGATTTCTTCCCCCTTCTGCTCTCTTTTAAACTTTCAAAATAAATGGACTTATTTTTGGGGGGGAGGGGGGAAGCCAGTTATAGCTGATAGCTTCCTGAATTTTGCTTGCAATTATATTCATACAATATGGCTCTCTCAGCTGTGAGTGAATTACATGAGGAGACTGACACCTCACAGATCTTGGATACAAGAGTCTCCTAAGGCTATTTGGCTATGCCATTGACATGTCAAGAGTTTCAAAAGAAAATGCTAAGGAACTTGAAATAATATTCGCATGTTGCATCTCTCCAGTGGCCATCCCCACCGACTTTCCACAGATGAGAACACTGGTCTAGAGGTGGAGGGAAGAACACTCTTTGTACTGAACTGAACTGGTTTTACACTGCCTGCCGCCAGAAGGACATTTGAAAGCCAGACAATGTCTCTTTTACATCGCTCACAGCCCATTTCATGTTGAGGCCACTTCTCACGGAATTTATATTATTAGCTGATTGTTTTTTTAATATAAAAAAAACCCCTAACCATAACATTTAAAACCTTAGACTTACCCACATTGACCCAAATTGTCACTCTGCCCTTGCCCTTCTTTCTGTGAAAGAAGAAGCTGTCCTTGGCCTGAACACAATTTTAGTGTTGTTTCTTTTTCTTTTGTCTCTTTGTTGCTTGGGGCGGGGTGTGTGTTCTGGCTCAGAAACCCAGGAGCCAGGGACGCTGCCTGGCTAGGCCCTCTGGCCTCGCTCTCCTCTCCGTGCGGTGCGCAGGCAGAAACAGGCTGCCGGGCCCGCCTGCCTCCCCAGTGCACATCTCCGTATTCTTTGAGCCCCACAGGAGAACACACATTTTGGCGTTTATTTCTCTCAATGATAAATGTTTTTGTTTCTCGATTATAAGTGTTTTCGTGTTCCTCCTTTTAAACAAAGAAATCTTCTGAATGGAACTGCTCTTTGCATTATTACCCTTAGTCCCTAGAGCCTTTACTTTGGTCCATTCATGGTATATAGGTAACTGTGCTTTTATTTTTTTTTTTTAACTAATTTAGAAATAAGTGTGCCGTTAAAAACAACAACTTGACAATGGGAGGAAGAATTGCACTTCTTACAGGGCGGCTTGTTTAGTGTGTTATTGTATGTTTCGGAAACTTCTGGGCACAGGTATATGGATTATGTAGCCACTAAGCTGGGTGGGTTGCTTGAAGACAGACGCGCGGGTAAGAGCTGAGGTTCATCCACAAGGTCTGCTTCCGGCTTTAGCAGCCCTTTGAAAAGTGGCTCAGAGAAAGATCTCTTTGCAATTTCCATTTCCCCCTTCTGTAACTAGGCATACTGTGCCCCCTCCCGGGTCTACTCAGCTTGTGAGATGATTGAGCAGCTGGTTTTGATTGATCAGCCTGTTGTTTCCAGTGTTGGCTTAACTGCTTTTTAAAACTACCTTTTCTTAGTTTGGGTTTTAGAGATGTTGTTTGTATAGTTATTTTTAATCCAGCCACTTTTCATTTACCTTATGTTCCCTTTAATGGGCATTTGCTATTCTTGGTGGTTATTCTAGTTCTAGTTCTATCTCGTTTCTAGAACTTATAAGCGTTAGAAGTTTTTAGTGTTCTATAGATGCATTAACTTAATATGTGGGTGATTACAAAACAGTTTTTTTCCAAATGTCTTCTAAACTTTCGTCTGATATTATCTTCAAACGCAACCAATACATTTTCTCCCAAGTAAAGGCTGTATTTCCTATGAGCCGGCCAGTAGGGGGTGCTCTAGTCCCTTGCCAAACAAATAAATAAATAACACCCAAGGAAACTTCTGTAAGAGGTTTCAGGAATACATTCCACGCCTTCATAGCCGCCAACACGGATGAGATATGTTTATATAGACACAAGCAAATAGTTCAGCGTACCCGACATATATGGAACGTAGAGTTGTTATATTTTTTAAAAGAGGAAACTTTGAAAATGTTTACTTCTGTGAAATTAGCTCTAAAATAATAAATCAGCCCCTTGGCAACATACTTTCTTTCATTCTGGATAAAAGAAGAAGGAAAATAGTGTAGCTCTGGCCGGGTTTCTCAGTGGTTAGCGAGTCGGCCCTAGGATTCAATTCCTGTCAAGGCAAGGACCTCAGCTGCAGTTCCCCAGCACTGGCAGGGGTGCACGCGGGAGGCAACCCATCGATGTTTCTCTCTCTCGCCCCCTCCTTCCTCCCTCCCTCCCACTCTTTCTAGAAATCATTGGAAAAGATATCCTCGGGTGAGGGTTAAAAAAAGAAAAATGGTGTAGTGACGAAGAGCTCAGGAATCGGGGGGATTTGGGTGTGAATCCCAGCTCATCAGCTGTATGACTCAGGCAAGTGACTTAGCCTCTTGTAAGACGGGGCCCCAGGGCTCCCCCTCCAGAGGCCTGCTGGGCAGATAAGCGAGGTTGTGTGTGTAAAACATTTAGAGCCCGGCCTGGCCTCCACCAGGGTTCTGTGGCGGTGAGCCACTTTTATCAGTATTATTATTCTCATTGTTGTTGTTGTCATATATCCTTTGAGAGATATTGGAACACGTTTCCTGGCAAGGTTCCAAAATGCTCGATTGCTTATTAGTATATATGATTTAATTGGGCCAGGAGGTTGTTTCATTAAATTCCAGGAGCATAAATGATTTATAAGATAAAATGTCTTCACTTTATCTGCAGCATTTCCACTTAAGAGGCTATAAAACTGAAGCTGAAGAACTGGATCCGTCAAAGTGAAACTTCAGGCATAGCCACCCTGGGGAGGTGGCTGGAGCAGGGAGAATGGCCAGGTCTCGGTGGGGAAGGGCACAGGTGCCGTGTCTGTGAGCACTTACTGGTGAGCCCACACTCATCCACAGCCATAGGAGGCGTGGTTCCCTGAAAATAAAAAGGTTTAATTTGTGCAGAAACTTGTATTTATTTATTTTTAAAATATATTTTATTGATTTTTTACAGAGATGAAGGGAGAGGGATAGAGAGTCAGAAACATCGATGAGAGAGAAACTTCTATCAGCTGCCTCCTGCACACTCCCTACTGGGGATGTGCCCGCAAACAAGGTACATGCCCTTGACCGGAATCGAACCTGGGACCCTCCAGTCTATAGGCTGACACTCTACCCACTGAGCCAAACCGGTCAGGGCTTGTGCAGAAACTTTTAAATATCTACCCACTTTAAAAAAATATATTTTATTGATTTTTTACAGAGAGGAAAGGAGAGAGATAGAGAGTCAGAAACATCGATGAGAGAGAAACTTCTATCAGCTGCCTCCTGCACACTCCCTACTGGGGATGTGCCCGCAAACAAGGTACATGCCCTTGACCGGAATCGAACCTGGGACCCTCCAGTCTATAGGCTGACACTCTACCCACTGAGCCAAACCGGTCAGGGCTTGTGCAGAAACTATTAAATAGCAGCTTTATCATTTTCTCAGAAGGCAAAGACAATGAGATCTACCCAGTGACTGGATAGCATAGAAAAGACCTGACCGAATGCCAACTCTTCTTGATATTTCTAACTTCTTTCATTTATACAATTATTCATTCGTCCATCAGTAAATATCTATTCATCTCCCACTAAGTGCCAGTCCATGCTAGGGACCCATCAGTGAGCAAGGGAGACACCATCACGCTCTTCGGAGAACTTTCAGTTGTGGGGGTCACAGACCGGCACACGAAGTGGGGGTGGGAGTGGGCGTGGGAGTGGAGATGGGGCCGGCGGATGCTCTGGGAATATCAGGAGAGGCCAACCCAGACCAGGGGTTGTCAGGAGAGCAGTTCCAGACCAAGTGAGGTCTACAGTGAGGACAGAAGGATACTTCAGCAGTGGGATGATGGGGGTGGGCGGAGGGGGGGCGATGACGAGGTCAAGATCACTAGTCATTGGCAGGAAGGTGGGAGATGAGGCTGGAGAGGGTAAGTAGAGGCCAGGCTTTACTTGACCGTATCCGCCGTGTTAAGAAGTCCCGAC
>NW_006293088.1:8056004-8056936 GCF_000327345.1 Myotis davidii | reverse complement strand
TTGCTGTGGTTGTCAAGCTGCGGCTTGCGAGCCACATGCAGCTCTTTGGCCCCATGAGTGTGGCTCTTCCTAAGCCTTAGGAGTACCCTAATTAAGTTAATAACAATGTACCTACCTATATAGTTTAAGTTAAAAAAATTTGGCTCTCAAAAGAAATTTCAATCGTTGCACTGTTGATATTTGGCTCTGTTGACTAACGAGTTTGCCAACCACTGGCCTAGTTGGTATAAAAATGCAAGTCTTTGGGTCAAGGCAGTAGATTCTACCTCCTTATCAGCTTTATGTGCAGGGTTTTCGCCAGTGCTCTAAACCCAGGGAACAGTTACAAACAGGGAAAGCTTCGTGGGTCTTAGGCATGAGCTTAAATTATGGGGAGGAGAAGGGGTGAGTGCAAACAGCCTAGTTGGTGTAAAAATGCAAGTCTTTGGGTCAAGGCAGTAGATTCTACCTCCTTATCAGCTTTAAGCGCAGGGTTTTCGCCAGTGCTCTAAACCCAGGGGACGGTTACAAACAGGGAAAGCTTCATGCCCTAAGGTGTCCGGTGCCGTGTTATTTTCGACAGTGAAAAGCTGGCCCTGACACGCCGAGCTCAAAAGGTTCGCATTACTGCCCTAAAGTGTCCGGTGCCGTGTTATTCTCGACAGTGAAAAGCTGGCCACGGAAACCATGGAGTCTCTGTCCAGCCACCGACACGATGCCTCTGATGATTTCGGAATTTGGAATAAAGACGAAGCGCTAACATTTCTATCGCATTTCCTAAGAACTGGGCGCTGTTCTGAGGCTCCGGGTGCCCTTACTTCACTTGCACAACACCCTGGTGAGGCACCTGCCTGCCATTCCTATGCCCAGTCCCTGGCTGAGGGGAAGTACACAGCTAGAAGCCGGGGACTCAAGCCGAGGCAGTTGGTTGACTTTGAACAAATACCAATTCT
>NW_006293088.1:8031795-8055777 GCF_000327345.1 Myotis davidii | reverse complement strand
TACATAATTATGTCTTATTTTCCCAATTAGATCATAGGCATCTTAAAGCAGAGGCCATCTTTTATATTTCTTTGTCTTCTCCATAACATATAATATACTCTCATATGCAGCAATAACTCATTCAACAAACAATACTTCAGTGGGAATGTGAAAATGCAGAGGGCTGTATATCTATTAGTAATAGCAACAAACAGGATCTAGACCAGTGGTTCTCAACCTTCCTAATGCCGCGACCCCTTTAATACAGTTCCTCATGTTGTGGTGACCCCCAATTTCACTGTTACAAATTGAACATAATGAAAGCATAGTGATTCATCACAAAAACAATATGTGATTATATGTGTGTTTTCCGATGGTCTTAGGCGACCCCTGTGAAAGGGTCATTCGACCCCCAAAGGGGTCAGGACCCACAGGTTGAGAACCGCTGCTCTATGCGCATGGCGCCAGCATCTGCCTTCTCTCCGACCTTTGTGCCACGTGTTCGGTTTGTTACCCGGGCCTCTCCTTCGGGCAGTGGTTGCAGTGACTCCCTTGGGAAGCAGGCGTGGCGGGGGCGGCAGTGATTAGCGTGCCTGCGGGCCCGTGGAAGGGAGTGGAGGACGCAGATTGGGCAGAAGTTGAGCTGGGATGCAGGCCCAGGGTAGGCCTGGGCCGACCTCTAGTTTTCTTTCTCAGTGGTTATCTAGAGGCTGTGAAATCCACACTGAACACAGCAAAGTCTAAAGCGGATATCTCTGCCCTCCTGAGAAAGTACGAGGAACGCTTTACACATGTTAACTCACACGACTGCCGCCCAGTTTTCACGTTCCTGTTTAGCATTTTAATCTCTCTTGAGCACCCCTAATTGGACATTATCATTGTTGTTCATCTAGACAGTCAACATTTATTCAGACTTAACCGCCTTTCCTTCTTACCCCTCAGATATTATGGTAGGGTCAGTTTTCTTTCTACGGTGTATTTCTTCCCAAAGTTCATTTAGGGATGATTTGCTGGTTAAAAACCCTTTGGCTTGAAAATGTCTTTTTTTCACCCTCCTTCTTGAAAGATAACTTCATGTAAATATATATAACTCTTAAGCTGACAATTGTTTCCTCAGAATTTTGGAAGTGTTTTTTCATTCCCTGGTCTTCCGATGTTATTGTAACTGAATGACAAGTTAGTTTGCAGTCTAACAGTCCATTCCCGTAGGTGCCGTCTTTTCTCCCCGTCTTGAAAGTCTTTCTCTTTGTTGGTGCATTAGCGTTTATTTACAGCCAGGCCTTGGAAGTAGTTCCATCTATATCTGAGAACTACTGTATTTCATCCGTTCTGGAACATGGTTAGGCATGATTTCCACTGCTTCCTATCCATTGTTTTTTCCCCTTCTATAACTTCGATTACATGAGTAACAGACCTTTCTCTGTCCTTGGGTCTAGCTCTTTTGTATTTTCTGTTTCTGTCTCTGAGCTGGATTATGTGTGATTTCTTCAAATCTACCTTCCAATTTGTTGTTACTCTCTTTAGCTATATCTGCTACTTAACCTTAATCGGCTTTATAATATTGATGATTATATTTGTCATGTTTAGATAATGTGTTTGGCTTTATTTCCCATATCCTTGGTCATTTTTGCTAGCTTCTTTTTCGTTATCTAATATTTTCTTTTATTTCTTCAGTTTTAGTAAACTTAATGTTTTATATTTGGTATCTAATAATTCCAACATCTGCAGTCTTTGCTGGATCTACCACTGTTAGTTTTTTTTCTGCTTAGTCTTACTTTTAGCAACTTGTTTCCTCATGCATTTTGGGCTTTTTGATTCAAAGCTTATATTCATTGGAACCTTATCTGTGGGAATTCCAACACTGTGTTTGTTTATATCAGACACCTTAGACGCATGGTTGAGCCAGGATCGCTTGAATAAATGGACTATTTGGCTGAGAATTTTGGGGCCGCCGCACAGACAACGAGGGTTCTGACCTGCACGAGGACGAACCTGTGAATTCTCAGGGGAAATATTTTCCTTCCCACCACAGCCAAGGTATAAACAAGCAAGTACGGCCATGTCCCCTTAAGACAGGGATGCCTTCTGAGAAGCGCGCCGTTGGGCGATCATGCTGTGTGTGAGCATCAGCACGCACTGACAGACACTGACACAGACACTGACACTGACCCTGACACTGACACTGACACAGACCCTGACCCTGACACTGACACTGACACAGACCCTGACCCTGACACTGACACTGACACAGACCCTGACCCTGACACTGACACTGACACAGACCCTGACCCTGACACTGACACTGACACAGACCCTGACCCTGACACTGACACTGACACAGACCCTGACCCTGACACTGACACTGACACAGACCCTGACCCTGACACTGACACTGACACAGACCCTGACCCTGACACTGACACTGACACAGACCCTGACCCTGACACTGACACTGACACAGACCCTGACCCTGACACTGACACTGACACAGACCCTGACCCTGACACTGACACTGACACAGACCCTGACCCTGACACTGACACTGACACAGACCCTGACCCTGACACTGACACTGACACAGACCCTGACCCTGACACTGACACTGACACAGACCCTGACCCTGACACTGACACTGACACAGACCCTGACCCTGACACTGACACTGACACAGACCCTGACCCTGACACTGACACTGACACAGACCCTGACCCTGACACTGACACTGACACAGACCCTGACCCTGACACTGACACTGACACAGACCCTGACCCTGACACTGACACTGACACAGACCCTGACCCTGACACTGACACTGACACAGACCCTGACCCTGACACTGACACTGACACAGACCCTGACCCTGACACTGACACTGACACAGACCCTGACCCTGACACTGACACTGACACAGACCCTGACCCTGACACTGACACTGACACAGACCCTGACCCTGACACTGACACTGACACAGACCCTGACCCTGACACTGACACTGACACAGACCCTGACCCTGACACTGACACTGACACAGACCCTGACCCTGACACTGACACTGACACAGACCCTGACCCTGACACTGACACTGACACAGACCCTGACCCTGACACTGACACTGACACAGACCCTGACCCTGACACTGACACTGACACAGACCCTGACCCTGACACTGACACTGACACAGACCCTGACCCTGACACTGACACTGACACAGACCCTGACCCTGACACTGACACTGACACAGACCCTGACCCTGACACTGACACTGACACAGACCCTGACCCTGACACTGACACTGACACAGACCCTGACCCTGACACTGACACTGACACAGACACTGACACTGACACTGACACTGACACAGACCCTGACCCTGACACTGACACTGACACAGACCCTGACAGACACTGACACAGACACGGACACTGACACTGACACTGACACAGACGCAGACGGTACAGCCCACCACAGGCTGAGGCTGTTGCTCTTAGGCCACACGCCTGCCCGGATGTCACGGCACCAAACAACATGAGAATAAATCAAACACGAGAGACAAGACACAATCTAGAGACATGTGAGTCTGAGCTGCATGCGGGCACACCGTTTTTCAGCAGGGCTTTTTTAATGAGTGGGAAGAATACACTATAAAACGACAATAAAGAGCCCAGTATAGTGAGTGTGTAAACCAGGTACGTGCCTGTTTATTATCACATCCGGCTTTCCTCCCTGGCGCCCTTTGCGTGTTCCGGGAGCCCACCCGGGACCCACGCAGCACGGCCGCCATCTCTCCTTAGTACTTCCCCGCTGCCCCACTTTCTCACGTTCTTGTTTTTGGCGACGTTGACAGGTTACAGGCATGCCGGTCAGGCGTTTTGTGCCGTGCCCTGTGCTGGGATTTATTTAATATTCTTCTTATGATGTTTCTGGTTCTGAGGAGGAAGAGCCTAGAGCTAAGGCGCCGCTTTCCTCATCTCCCACGCAAGGGGCGCGCTACGAGCGGGCTCCGTCACGGTGGATGTGGCCTTGACCTGGGGCACACAGAGCCTCCCTCCGCTGGCTACAGGCACATCGTCCGTAGCCTTCAGGCCAGGTCAGCTCCTGCTGGACAAAATGCAGAGGCTCCAGGTACCTCTGAATTATCATCAAAACCGGACAATAGCGCCCTAACCGGTTTGGCTCAATGGACAGAGCGTCGGCCTGCAGACTCAAGGGTCCCAGGTTCGATTCCGGTCAAGGGCATGTACCTGGGTTGCAGGCACATACCCAGTAGGGAGTGTGCAGAAGGCAGCTGATCAATGTTTCTCTCTCATCGATGTTTCTAACTCTCTATCCCTCTCCCTTCCTCTCTGTAAAAAATCAATAAAATATTTTTTTAAAAAAACACACACAAAAAAACCAAAAACCGGACAATCGCCAGGGAACTGTCGCACGCGTTGCAGTTCATGGACCTGGATGATCCGCTGATGGGAATTCCCGAGCCGCCCGGCTAAATTCAGAGAGTGTGTTTCTGGTGACGCTGCAAGCGAGGAGTTAATGTTAGAGCAGAAAGCCTTCAGATCAGGTCTTGAAAGCATTAACATTGTGTGAGCTGCAAGGAAAAAAAGTGCTTGTAGCTGGAGGTAAGGGCGTCTGTGCGTGTCTGGACCCACATGGCGCCTCCGGTTTCGGGGGCTGGATTTGCAGAGAAGCACAACTTATCGAGGGGTGACGGGGCGGCCGGGTTTGACTCTGCTTGTTCCCGTCACTGAATAAGCCTTTTGAGCGTCTGAGCAGTTAAACTCCCCACATCCTCCATTTGATCACTTCCAGGAGCCAATGAGAGAGTTCAGTAAAGGGAATCGGAATGATTTATTTGGACAGAAAGAACGAATTTCCTCTTAGTCGTACATCCGACACCCACACGATACCTCATCTGTGATGCTGGGAAGGAACATTTTCGGGAGAAACTCGATGCCCAATTAGCGTGTTTTAATTTAGTCAGTGGAGTTTCCATCTGGCGCCGCCGTGTGTGCCGGGGGTGGGCGAGAGCAGGGCTGAACAGTCCGGAGTCCGTGAGCCGGGTCAGGGCCCCGAGGACACGGCTCCCAGCAGGGTTTTACCGTCCTGGTTTCCTGCCTCTTCCTGTTACTGGCGGGGTGGACGGGCCACAGGAGGCTCCCGCTGCTTATTTGAAAGGAGAGAACGTCAGGGAAATGGATGGAAGATGGATGCCCTCAGGGAAGCTGGCAGTTTACAGAGACACAGCCCGACGCCTGGGGGGCGGGTGAACGGTTCCTTGTCTATCTAAGGCGTGAACTGTATCTACTCCAGATCCATGTGTGTTGCCTACATTTTTAAAAATTAATTTCAGAAAGGAAGAGAGATAAAAACATCAGTGATGAGAGAGAATCATTGATCGGCTGCCCCCGGCACGCCCCACCCTGGGGATGGAGCCTGCAACCTGGGCATGTGCCCTGGCTGGGAATTGAACCGTGACCTCCTGGTTCATAGGTCAGCGCTCAACCCCTGAGCCACACTGGCCGGGCACAAGTATGCTTTTTAAAAAGATTTATATATAAAAGAGAGAGGGAGAGAGAGCGTGCACTTATTTAACTTTTAAAACTTTGCTATTTTGGGGACATTCACACGCTATTATTGAAATTAATGACAGAACTCAACCACCACAGAAACATCTACGAGAAAACAAGCGCATTAGAAAAGTGAGGTTTTTGCTGAATGTTTGATTCCTGTTATGCCTAAAACAGAGGGAATTCCAGAAGCAAAGGATCCTGGCCAGGAAACTTCTGTTTTCCTCGCTGTGCAACGTCTCTTTTTAGTGCGTCCCAAGCAGGTCACGTGTGCTTTCTGGCCTCTGGCTGTTCTGTGTCCAGGCGCTCGAGGGTGACCTTGGACCTGGATCGTTCGAGTCCCACGCTTCCCTGAGAACCGGCTCTCTCCTGGGCTCCCTGGGCTCCCTGGGCTCGTCACACAGCTCAGCCCTGTCCACGCGTGGTCATCTCTCGACAGTCCCCATCTGCACCGGGACATCCGATGAGCACTTACTTTGGTTTTCTGTTTTCGTGGAGGCGTAATAATGCTGTCTCGAATGACTGTGGCTTGTTCAGTTTGCATAGAAAAGCCTGCGTTCCTTTTAACAGCTCTTGATTTCAGATGACCCTGAGTTTATTATGTTTAATAGAGGAAGGCGACTGTTTGCCTATGAAACGTTTCAAGTGGCCTTTGCTGACGCGCAGGTCTGATGGTGTTTAATCACGGCCCCTAAGATAGAATGGACCCGGCCGGCGTGGCTCAGTGACTGAGCACCGACCTATGAACCAGGAGGTCACGGATCCGGTCAGGGCACAGGCCCAGGGTGCGAGCTAAATCCCCAGTGGGGAAGGGGAGCCAGCGTGCAGGAGGCAGCCGATCAACGATTCTCTCTCATTGTTGATGTTTCTATCTCTCTCTCCCTCTCCCTTCCTCTCTGAAATCAATAAAAATATGTAAAAAAAAAAAAAAAAGAATGGAGATCCCTCTCCCCCAGAGATGTTTCTAATGGAAACATTCAGACCATCCGGGGCAGGACCCGGGGTTCTCCCTGAGTCTGAGGACCGACCCTCGCGCTGTGAACTGTTTACTGTTTCCACCGTCCCCTCGAGCTTTTCGCCCAGCCCTGGAAAACGCCCCGCGAAGGGCTGTGAGCCGTTAGTCACTTTATATTTCCTGCGTCGTCCTGCTGACTTCCCTGGGAGCTGGCAAGAACACGGAGGGTTTACGTTGCTGGAGGGAATTCGGGAAAACCCACAGAGATGGCTGAGATGCGGCTTGGCGGGCGGTGCGTCCCGGTGACATAACAATGTCATAACTAGAGATTTCATCGCACAGAGGAGGCAGGAAACCCCGCGGCGGCCAGACGCCCACGCCCAGCTCGCCCCGAGGACCATCGCGGGTGAATGGATTCTGCACAGTCTTAACTGCGACCGGCAGGCCCCTGGAATAAAAATCTGGACCTGGAGTTTAGATGCAATGAGATTTCTTTAAGAACGGGCATCTTAACAGACTTTTTGGAAAGAGAAAAAACACACACCACTGAGTGAAGTTCCTGTAGCAGCTTCTTTATGAAAAGCTGGGCCCGGCCGGCGTGGCTCAGTGGTTGAGTGTCGACCTATGAGCCAGGAGGTCCCGGTTTGATTCCCTGTCAGGGCACAGGCCCGGGTGGCGGGCTCGGTCCCCAGGAGGCAGCCCATCAGTGATTCTCTCTCATCATTGATGTTTCTCTCTCTCTCCCTCTTCCTTCCTCTCTGAAATCAATACAAATACATATTTTTTAAAAAGCGAGCTTCAGCTCTGGGAAGGACACACTGGGCCTCACCAACCAGCCACGCCCACCATGGCCATCAGGGGGTGACGCATCTCCGGGCACATGTTGCTCATGGACATGATTTTAAATTTAAGGCAGTTTTATAGCTTTGAGGTCTTACATTTGTCCGTATTACTGTAATGATGGTCTGACATGTTCTGAACTTTATGTTTTATAGTTTGTAAGTTTTTAAAAAATTCTTTATTGCTTAAAGTCTTACATGTGTCTCCTTTTCCCCCCATTGACCTCTCCCCAGCCACTCCCACCCCCCAGCACATGCCCTCACTCCCCTACTGTCTGTGTCCGTGGATTATGCTTAAATGAATAGTTTGCAAGTTTTAATGATGTCAAGGTAATCTATTCCTTATGTTCCTTTTTTGTTTTTGTTGTGGTTTGTATCTGAGAATATGACTAAATTCTGTTCTAGAATTTGACAGCTTTTTATTAGAGATTCCTGTGTACCTGAAAGGAAGCTCGTTGTTTTATGCGCTGCTTTTCTCCTTTTATACCTGCTAATTCTATCCCACTTGTATCGCCCTGGGCTGCTTTATTTGTCTAACTCTTTGAGGTTTAATTATATCACAAGGTGACTGGTAACGATTACATATGTCTAGTTGCTGCATTTCCCCTGTTTAAGACATTTTTATGATATTAACTAGAGGCCCAGTGCACGAAATTCATGCACTTGGTGGGGGGGAATATATCCCTCAGCCCAGCCTGCACCCTCTCCAGTCTGGGACCCCTCGGGAGATGTCCGACTGCCATCGGGCCTAAACCGGCAGTCGGACATCCCTCTCACAATCCAGGACTGCTGGTTACTACCCGCTTGCCTGCCTGCCTGCCTGCTTGCCCCTAACCACTCCCTGCCAGCCTGATCGATGCCTAACTGCTCCCCTGCTGGCCTGGTCAACCCCAACTGCCCTCCCCTGCTGGCCATCTTGTGACCACATAGGGGCGGCCATCTTGTGTGAGGATGTGACAGTCAATTTGCATATTACCTCTTTATTATATAGGATCGGATCATGGCTTAAGTGTTACCTTTGTATTGTCTGATGGTCTCATTACATGGCGATGTTCTCTGCTGTTTGCTGCTGTGGCATCGATATAACCCAATACTACGGTGGCCCGCTCTGCTCTTCTTCATTTTGTGCGGGTGTCTTAGAACACACAGCAGCCTGTTGCTCCCACCGCTGCCGTCTGCGGGCAGCACCTTGTTGGGTTTTGCTGGATAGTGACGTTCGGTCTGTGTGCTTAAGGTGTTATAGTCCTACCTCCAGATGTACGTCTTCAGCCCTCAACTCTGCCCTCGACTCAGACCTTGGCTGTCTGATAGGCATCTTTGTTTCCGAGGGTTGCCATGACAATGGACCACAAACTGGGTGGCTTAACACAGCAGACATTTATTGTGACATAGCTCTAGAGGCCAGAAATCTGAAATCCAGGTGTCCGCGGGGCCATGTGTCCTACGGCTCCAGGTAGATGCTTCCTCACCTTCGCCACGTCTCTCTGTGGCCGCCAGTCCTGGTGCTCCCTGACTCACAGCTGCATCTTCCAATCTTGGCTCCATCGTCAAGTGTGGATGAAGGGCCCACCCTCCTCCAGTGTGACCTCATCTTCAGTAATTACATCTGCCAGAGCCCTTTTCCAAATAAGATCACATTTTAAGGCACTGGGGGCAGGGACTTGAACACATCTTTCTGGAGGACACAAACTTTTAATATAATTTTTGTTGTTGTCAAGCCTTACCCAAGGAGTGAGGATATTTTTCCCATTGATTTTTTTGGAGAGGAAGAAAGAGAATAGAGAGAGAAACATTGATGGGAGAGAAACACATCGATTGGTTGCCCCCCACACATCCCAACTGGGGCTGGGGGTCAAACCTACAACCCAGGCACGTGCCCTTGACCAGGAATCGAATCCTCGACCCTGCGGTTTACAGACTGATGCTCTAATCGCTGAGCAACACCAGTAGCTCAGATGATTTATATAATTTTTAACAGCTTTGTTGAGAAAGCTTCTTGTGGTATTTTGAAAGATAGCTTTGCCTTAGGGCTTCTGTGTTTGCTGTGTCTCTGCCTCGTCCCTCCCCCCACTGTCTTCCCATGGCTTACTTAGAGCACTGAGCTCTCTGCTCACTTCTTCAGAGAGGCACCTTCTGACCACCGTGTCTGCAATGAAAACTCTCACCCACTCACACGAACCACCACCTGACATTTTATGTTTGTTTTCTGACCATCTCTCCAACTAGAATGTAGGACCTATGGGAGCAGGAAATTCACCTTATATCTCACCATTATATTCCCAGGGAGGGCGAGGACGGGGCCTGGCCGTCAGCTGGCACTCAATAAATGTGTGTGGAATTCATCCAAGAGTGAACGTGACTGTGGCCTCATCCATTTCCCTCTTGCTTTATGGAGCAGAGATCTGAGTCGGAGGGAGCAAGAAGATGTAGGGAAGAGTGTTTAAGGAGAGTGTGGGAGGCTAGTTCATTCAAAGGGCCTGAGGCGAGCGTGTGTTTGGAGTGTTCAGGTAACAGTGGGGTTGGCCAGTGAGTGCAGGCAGGTAGCAGGAGAGGTGATCAGAGAAGTGGACCCCTGGCCCACGATGTTCTGGCCACCTGGCGCTCCTTCCCTGAGCTCTGATGGTGGCCTCCTCATCCCTGGGTGGCGGTAGATGAGACCTCGTCTCATGGTTCAGTGTCACAGCACCTCACAGCATTGATCACTAGTAAGGAATTTGTTTCTCTTTTCCCCCAACATTTATTGTTTGATTGATGTTGGAGAGAGCGAGAAAGGGAGAGAAGAAAGGAGGGGGACAGAGAGAGAAAGAGAGAGAGAGAGAACATTGATTTGTTGCTCCGCTTAGCTATACGTTCATGGTGGGCCAGGGCTTTTGTTTATTTCTCTGTTGCCTTGCTCCACGACCCCAACTGGCGCAGAGGTGCCACGCGGGCCAAGGCCATCCTCTCCTCTCTGTCACGCCCCGACGCCCTTGACGGGGGTTTACAGCAGCACCCGCCCACCCTGCCACGGACTGGGAAGGCCCCAGAACCTAACGAGGTACAAGGGTGTAAGGAAAATAGGATTTTTATCATTTCTCTTCCTGCCCAGTCAGGGTGGCTCAGTGGTTGAGCGTTGACTATGAACCAGGAGGTCAGGGTTCGATTCCCGGTCAGGGCACATGCCTGGGTTGTGGGCTCGATCCCCAGTGGGAGTGGGGGAGGGGGCGTGCAGGAGGCAGCCAATCAGTGATTCTCTTCCTCTCCCTTTCTCTCTGAAATCAATAAAAATATATTTTAAAGAAGAGACGTGTCTCTCTTTTGCTGAGAGGAGAGAAAGCGGAGAAGAGAAAAAGGCAGCCGTATCTAAAGGCAGCCCCACCTCCCATATGCATTGCCAAATGCTATAGTTCTATTTCTGGCTTCTCCTATGTGACATGTTTGGTTCCCATGACCCGAAAGCACATCCCTCATGAATACTAGGCCCTGTTTTTCTCTTACCACATGGATCAAGTTTTTACCCCAAATATTTTCCCAGTGTTTCTTTCCACATATCCTTCATGGCATTAACCTTATAAGGCAAATAAGTATTTCCAGTCTGAGTTTCCATAAGAAGAAAGCAACTTGCATTGCCCACAGGGAAGGGGGTCACCAGTGTTGCTGATGTACTGTGAGCTCACTGTATACAGGCCTGGGCCAGGCCTGGCGGTGCTGGGGTCCCCGTGGCGGCGGTGGAAGCTTCTCTGCTGGGTGCCTCCCCAATAATCACCCTTCCCTCTTCTGTTATTCACGGAACCCCGATTTTGTTTGGATCAGCAGAGTATCCAGCTTAAAGCTCGTCTTTGTACCTCCCTTTGCAACTGGCACGTCCAGGGAGGCCAGAGCCACCACCAATGAGATGCTGGACGCGGCTGCAGAGTGTGGGTGCACGTCCTCTCTCTTCCTCCCGCCTCCTGTGGACTCCACCACGTGCAGCACCCACTGGGCCGGCCTGGACTCCTCGCCCCCTGACTCTCGTTTGTTCGGTGGAGACCATGAGCCACGTTTGATCAAAACACAGGAGACGGTTTCTACGCCCTGCGGTCGGGCCAGTTCCCAGTTGTTGCAGCCAACGTGCGGATGGGCCATGCCGCCTGTGACCTGGGCTTCAGGGGGTGCGAGTAGCAACTGACTGGTACGAGGGGCCAAAGGGGGAGCACTTCTCAGTGCCTGGCTCTGCCCGAGGGCGCCTGCAGACCAGCAGCTCAGCGCCCGAGCTCAGAGCAGTGGGTAAGCGCCCTAGATGCCTCTGAAAGCGGGGGCAGAGCCTGACCCCGGCAGGAGTCATAGTCCCGGGGGCCAGCGCGCCAGGCACGGGCCTGAGATGCACATGTGTCGCCCACCCCGTCCTCACACAGCCCTTTGGGGTGCTCTGGTTGTCCCCGCTCTGCAGGTGAGCCGGGTTGCACAGCGTGCACCTGGAGGGCCAGGGTCTGACCCGGGCTGTGTGCTCAGAGCCTGAGCGCGTAGCTCCCAGCAGGCCGAGCCTCACCCCAACCTGGCACTCCTGGCCGTCCCCTTCCCTCGATGACTAAGGGACCCTGAGGGGTGTGCACACACGTGGAATATTGACTGTTCTCGCGAGGAGGGCTCTTCTGGATGCTGTTCCTTTAGCTGATAAGCCAGGTGGGGGCGGGGGAGGTTGGAAAACTCCAAGTTCTTCTCCTTTTCCTTGTTTTTGAGTTCCCTATGGGAAGAGCCGTTCCCTCGCTTTGTGAAAAGCAGATAGTCTCGAGGCATATCATTACCTGCCCTGAATTCTACTTATTTGTTCCAGTTATGATAAAAAGCATTCCCCACGCCCGGCCGGCATGGCTTAGTGGTTGAGTGTTGACCTATAAACCAAGGCTTGGTCCTGGTTCGATTCCCGTCAGGGCACATGCCCAGGTTGTGTGTTCGATCCCCAGTGTGGGGCGTGCAGGAGGAAGCCGGTCAATGATTCTCTCTCATCATGGATGTTTCTCTCTCTCACTCTCCCTTCCTCTCTGAAATCAATAAAAATATATTTAAAAAAATAATATCTCCAATATGCGCAGGGCTCATCCAGCTCGGACACCTGCCTGTCCGCCCCCACGCTCTCTCTGGATGCTCCTTGGTCCAGCTCAGGGCGACTCAGAGACGAATGCACTGATGACTCGTTCAAAACTGTCTCAAACACTGTTTGTTACGTCTGCGGCGAGATGAGTAGAGGTTGAGAGTGAGTGTTTGGAGACTCTGGGGAGTTTAGCCACATCCACATGCGTGGACCCCAACATCCACGCGTGTGGCCCCTGAGTTAGCCTTGTGGGCACATGATGAGTTTGGGCTCAGCTTGAGCTGCGCGACAGTCACGGACAGTAGGACCACATGTTGGCTCCTGATGGGCTGGCGATGGAAGCAGAAGGGGTCCTTCCCCACAGGGAGCTGAGAGTCCCTGCTCTGACCCGTCAGTTTTCCCACTGGTGACTCACCGTGGCAATTCGCCCGTGTCAGGCAGGCTCATGCTGGACCGGATATTTCTGTAGCTTTCGTCTCTGAGTCTCACCTCCTTGCTTGCACTGCGACCTGTGGTGGCCGAGACCACCTTCTCTTCTCTTGTAGCGACAATAGCCCCTCGCATGATGCTGGCTGCATGCAGTAAGCACTCAAGTGTTTCGTTTTGTGTTTGCTGTGATAAAAATGATCAGATGAGGTAGGGTTGGGCAGTCAGAAAGAGAAGCATCTACTTTGCCTCACTTAGTGCTAAAAGGAGGAAAATCTCTAATAGTTGATTTTATAGAAATACAAAATCGATAGAGAACCTTCAAACCATTTATGGGAGCCAATTATGTGCCAGACATTGTGCTAGTCTTTGTGCCATCTCTTAAAAGTAGGCACAGCCCGGCCAGTGTGGCTCAGGGTTGAGCATTGACCCATGAACCAGGAGGTCACTGTTAGATTCCTGGTCAGGGCTCATGCCCCGGCTATGGGCTCGATCTCCAGTAAGGGGTGTGCAGGAGGCAGCCGATCAATGATTCTCTCTCATCATTGATGGATCTATCTAGCTCTCTCTCCCTCTCTGAAATCAATAAACACATATTTTAAAAGGTAGGTATAATTACCACCATTTTGCAGATGAAGGAAATGAGGTATCAGAGAGGTTGAGCAACTTGCCAAAGGTCACACAGCTACTAAGCCGTGGTGCTCTGTCTGACTTCAAAGCCCATGTACCGTTACTTGTTCCCATTGGTACTCCATAACAGCAGTTATTACTAAAAGGGGATGTGACTGGTTAGACAAAATACTTCAAATGCACAGTTTTTTTCTTTTTTAAATAGCTTTCTTTGTCATTGCTTCGACGTCTATTATTTCCATCAAAGCCTTTCCCTGGTACACTTAACTTTTACTTCAGGGGATGGTGCAAAAGCTACGCTCCGTCCAGGCCGCCCAGCAAATTACAATTCCAGGTTTACCTCGGCGTCTTGGGAGAGGAGAGACAGGGTCTTCTCCGGGTGTAATTAGGCTGGACCCAGCTCCGGGCCAGGGCGGCCGGACGGGTGAGGGGGCTGGGTTCCAACAGAGGTTTCCTCCGGTCCGGCCTGGAGAGCAGTAGATGTGACACGCCCCCGGCCTGTCATCCGCACCTTCTGTGTGGGGTTTTCAGAAGCAGCTGTCGGTTCTTTGGGGATAATTGTGGGGCGTTTTCTTCTTTTAGTGTTTTTAGTAGTTTCTAAGGCTTTTATTACTTAATTTAAATATGTATCTATTTGTTCCTACTAGAATGTCTTTGAAAATTATTTTGACCACTTGCTGCCCGAGTGAGAACTGAATTGTGGCTTAGAGAACACAAAGGCACATTTCCTATGGACCCAGACACCCAGCCTGGCCCTGAATTGTGCCCCGGAGCAAACATGTATAATTGTATCCCTTTAGGTGTTTTTAAAAAATTAAAGTGGCCACTTCGAGGATAGAGGGGAGAAATGAAGATTTTTTTTTAAGAGTGTTTGAGTTTCTAAATCAGAATCAGGTCTGTCCTTTAAAAGCGGTTTTTAGGTTTTAAAAAACAGGGTTCGCAGGGACAGCCTGGACTCAGCGTCCTTCCCCAGCTCAGAGGCATCTGAGGATGGAGAGAAGGAGGAGAAACTCGTCTCATCTTCCCTCTGTTGTTTATTTTCCGGAGAAAACAGGACCGTTGTGACTCAGGGCGCTGTTGTAAGGAGGGAGATAGAAGGAAGGGAAAAAGTAAGGTTCCCGCTTTGGAATGTCAGGGGTCCGCTGAGAAGCAGTTTACTCGGCGGGTACCTCCCTCTGAAATGCATGCGTGCGAGTTGGGCCTTTCGCTTTGGGCAGCTCTGTTCCATCGCTGTTCCCTGCGGCCCTCACATCTGACAAGCAGAGCCTGAATTCTCCCCTTCCTCTCCACCCGCCGCAGCTGCGGCTCTGCCTCCCAGCGGGTCTCCTGGACCCCCGGGCCCTCCGGTGTCCGATCACCTCCCCCACCGCTGCCCAGTGAGGGCACTTTCGGAAACAACCTGGTCACGTCATCTGCCACGCAGCCCCCTCGCTTCTTCATTTCTCACGGGAAGAAAAGAAAAAAAAAAAGCTAAGTCAGCCCCGCAGTAAGGGTGAGGGCGAGCGAGCACGGAGCCTTGCCTCCTCATTCCGGCCCACCCTCCCCCTCGCCCTCTCCAGCCTCGGGGACAAGCAGGTGCTCCTCCGTCTGCCCTTCCGACCTGACTGTGCACTTGGCCTCCAATGTTCTTCGCCAGCCTGACCCCTCCCCGGCTCCCCCCAAACCCCAATCATCACCCCCTCTTTCCCCTGCTCCGACTGACCCCAAACCCAATCATGGCCTCCTCGTGAGCCTTGTAATGACCTCTCCCCTCCTTCCCCCGCTCCCATGGACCCCAAACCCAATCATGGCCTCCTCGTGAGCCTTGTAATGACCTCTCCCCTCCTTCCCCCGCTCCCATGGACCCCAAACCCAATCATGGCCTCCTCGTGAGCCTTGTAATGACCTCTCCCCTCCTTCCCCCGCTCCCATGGACCCCAAACCCAATCATGGCCTCCTCGTGAGCCTTGTAATGACCTCTCCCCTCCTCCCCCGCTCCCATGGACCCAAGCCCAGTCAGCGCGTCTCCAGTGTTCATGGAGGTTCCGTAGTTTCCGTGTCCGCATGGGAACCTGACCGCGCGTTTAGCAGCAGGAGGCATCTGAAAGCTGCCTGCCGGTTCCAGCTCCGGCCTTGCCAGTTCCGGGCGGGGCACCTGGGCAAATTCCTTAAGCAACCTGTGCCTCAGTTTACTTGTTTGTACTTTCGGGGACAGAACAGTGCCCGCTGGGTGACGGTGTGAGGATCGGGGCTGGAAATTCCCTGGGAGCACCGGACGGGACCGCCCATGCGCACTGAGCAATGTGTCCACCCCACGAGGCCACCGCTGTGCGGACCCCAGCGACTTCATGTGAGAATGGACTTTAGGAAGGTTTTGTTTTTGTTATTGCCGTGTCCACTGGTGAGTGGAAGAATGGAAGAATGTTAAAATCATTGGTAACACATTGCCATTTGTGGTAGAGTCCTCACACGGGAAAATGAGAAATTCAAAGGAATTTTAGACTCTTAGCAAAAATGTTTAGTGCAGTTCTTGAGTTTTAGACATTTCATTGGTAGATCGTCTGTAGTTTGTTAAACTCATCTCGGTTTCTGCAGGATCCGGGGCTCAGATCACACGCCCGGTGTGACGTCACTGCACACAGATCACGTACCCGATGTGACATCACTGTACGCAGCTGCCCCGGAGCAAGAAAGACATACTCTGCCACCTGCTTCCCCGACCTTCGTCACCCGGAAACCCAATTCAGCTTTTAGTTTCCCACGGCCGATTCCACATTCGCCACTAGAAATGACCATCCTGCTCCCCAAACTTTTGTGCATCGCTAATGACTTCCTTAGACTCTCCCGATCCGCACAGAATTGCCAGGTCCAAGGGAACAATCCACGAAGTCCTCGGATACTAATTGCTCCTTTATCTTCCAAACAGTTCTCTGCATTCACACCTTTACCAACACTGTTTGCCAGTGGAACATTCCCTCCCCCATACCCTCACCATCAATGCGTGTTTGTCTTCTGTGTGTGTATGTGCGCGTGGGCTTAATCTTTCCTAACTTCATAGGCAGAAAAAAAAGAAGAGGAAGAAGGTGTATCTAGCTCTGATAGGGGAGGAAAACCTTCACTCCCATTGGCATTTTCTTTATTAGTTTTTAATAAAAGATGTATGCTTAAATTTTCATTATTATTGCTGTGAGAGAGAGGAAGGGAGAGAGAGAAAGAGAAACGTCGATGGGAGAGGGAAACATTGATCGGTTGCCGCCCGAACACTCCGGGAAACCCAGGCGTGTGCCCTGACAGGGGATGAACCGGCAACCGTTCGCTGTACGGGATGACACCCAACCAACTGAGCCACACCGGCCAGGGCGATCACAGGATTTTTAATAACTAAAACTTTTCATATGTAATACATTAAATAAATCTGCATACCTTAAACCCAAGAGGAGAAAGAGCCTGCTAATTGCTACTGCCTGTGCTCAGTGGGGTGAGGAAGACGCACAAGGCCCCAGAACCTAACGACTGGCTTTTAAAAAGATCAGAGGCCTGCGGGAGCTTCATGTCTCACTGGCTGGTGACAGTGTGTGGAGTTCAATCCGTGATAGCGAGCCGTTCGGTCACTGAAGAGGCATCCGGTATAGATTGCCTGTGGACCCAATTTCATGCTGATGCAGTTTGAAAAACGGCCAGGATGGCTAATTTCATTTTTCTTTTTTATCCAAAAAGGTGCCTGGATTAGAAAGAGTAATACCTAACTGTGTAATGATGGGTGGTTCGCCCTCGTTACTCCTGCAGCCTCGTGTTGGGGGCTCCACGGGCGGACGATGGTGGATGTTTAGGAAGGCTATGCATACCGACAAGGGGAAGGGGTCAGCCATGAGGCTTCTCACCAGAGAGAGATTCTTAAGATGCAAATAACCTTCCTGGTGTTTGGAGGTGGCATCTGGGGCCCGAGGGAGGGGAGGAAGGGGTTAACCCAGGGGAGGGGGCTGGGGCAGCCTCCGGGTGGCTGCTCATTAGGGAATCTGGTCTTTCAGGTTAGACGCCTTTGGGAATGGCTGCTCCTTTGTTCGAGAGAAGAGGTGCTTTAGACAGGGCTGTGCTTTCAGAGGACTCTAGACCTTTCTAGCATCAGAACGCCAGGTGGGGCCGTGCAGTGCCTGGGACCGACTGTACCCCCGAACCCCGGACAGCACCTCTGAATCCCTAAGGTTACGATAAGGATAACTGAGGCTGCAGGCCCAGCGCCCCGGCACCCACGCGCGCCCCGCACCCACACGCACACGCAGGGAGTATATTTGCAAACGCGGTGATCTGTTTACCAGTTTGTGAGTGTTGCTCTTCCTCAGAGATGTGTATTTCCTTCACATTCATTGTGAGGTTAACTTGTTGGGTAAAAGTCACACTGAAGTGGCCATTTTTATTTTTTGGATGATTTCATTCTCCTACGTTTTCGTCTTTTGGGATTCGTTGATGTCTATCTCCCTGGTGATCAGCACCTGTGTGCGGATCGCTCCTTGGGTCGTGTGTCTTTTAGTTGCTTCGCTTAACCTGTGACTAACTGGTTAAATAAAAACAGCATGTTGGGCTGCACATTAGAATCTCCTGGGAATCTTTTTAAAATCCTGGTTTCTGGGCCTCATCCTCCGGAAATTGTTTCTTTGTGACTAATGTGGCCCCAACCCACAACAAAGAAACAGAATTTCCAGAGGATGAGGCCCAGCAATCAGGATTTTAAAAAGATTCCCAGGTGATTCTAATGTGCAGCCAAGGTTGAGAACCAGTGGTTTAGGAGAACAAAGGGGCTGGCCCAGGCCGATGAAAGGCGGGGTTCCGCCTGCTCGCTCCTGTCACGCTGCATCCTCCCTTTCCTTGAAAACTCTCAGGTCGAGCTGGGAAGTCCTTCGCTCGGCCATCGCCAGCCTGGTGAGTGTTTACGTAGAATCTGATTGATTGGTTCCTCTAGGAATTTACTCACTAAGCACCGTGGAGCTAAAAAATAATACTTTCCCTCCCACCTTCCGAGTTCGCCTGGCTGAGCTGAGAAACTGAAGTTAGATCAACAGGAGAAAATACAGGTTTAATGCCCGTGCATGGGGAGTTCACAGAAGCATGAAAATCCCTAAGACAGTGGCAGCCCTGGGCCTGTAAGCCATGGTGGACAAAGGAGAAGGGGGAGCGGACGGGTCTCAGGTTTCAGCAGTGAGGGTGGGGGCTACTGGTCGTTGAGGAAGAGCAGGGCACAGCTGGCAGGTAAGTGTCTGCCAGGCAACAGAACAGGCAGACGGCCATCTAGTCAGCAGGCCCGAGCGTCAGGGGAAGTTCGGCCAATGAGGCGGACGCCCTCAGCTTTCCTTCCTGGGGCAGGCCTTTCCCTCTTCGTCTCTAAGGCTTCTTTCTGAGTCTTTTGTTTCTTAATAACCAGCTTAAAAGTCATATCCCAGCCCTGGCCAGTGTGGCTCAGTGGGTTAGGTGCCATCCCATGCACCCCAAGGTTGCCGGTTCGATTCTGAGTCAGGGCACATGCCTGGGGTTTGGGCAGGAGGCAGGCCATCGATGTTTCTCTCTCACATTGATGTTTCTCTCTCTCTGTCTCACTCTCCTTTCCTCTCTCTCTCTAAAGGTCACTTTTTAAAAATCAGACCCCAAAAGGCAGCTTTGGGGCGGCAGACCCCGGGGCTCTGGAGCACTGACATCTTTCGTTCACTTGTGCCTCATCCTGTAAAGTCCTCACCCCAGCGCAGGGGCTCCTACGCCCTCCTGTCCGTACCCGGTGCCCGAAGGAAGGAGACGGGTGAGAGAGGGCAGTGCGGCTGATCTCCCTGGGACCCGGGGTGTAGAGTGAACGGGAACCGTGCGTTCCTGGGAACAGCCGCAGGCCAGGTGTCACAGGTTTTCCACGGCACACTCACCCTTTGGCAAAGCGAGTGCCACAAGGTGGATTGGCTTTGCGAAAGGGTGACTGTGGCGTGGAAAACCTGTGACACCTCGGGCCCTGAGCTCAGCCCTCCTCTCAGGTGTGTGCAGTCGCACCCTATCCGTTAACGCCGTGGTTCTCAACGGTGGCTGCACATTGGAACCACAGGGAATCTTTTAAAAATCCTGGTTTCTGGGCCTCATCCTCCGGAAATTCTGTTTCTTTGTGACTAATGTTTTGGCCCCACCCCATAACAAAGAGACAGAATTTCTGGAGGATGAGGCCCAGAAATCAGCATTTTAAAAAGATCCCCAGGTGATTCTAATGTGCAGCCAAGGTTGAGAACCGCTGCGTTAACAGCTGGAGCCCCGTTCCCATCACTGGTCCGGGGGAATGATAACACCGGTGTGGCCTGGTGCCCCACGTGGCTGTGAGAACCCCTGAGCCAGGAGCTGTGCTGGAGGAGGTCTCAGTCCCGGGGAGGATCCCCCTGGAGGGAAGTTGGAAGAACATTCCAGTCGGAGGGAACAGCAGTGCGAGCAGGACGGGTGAGGAGGCTGGCGGCCGCAGAGTGAGCGGGAGGGGAGGAAGGAGAGAAAGGGAGGGCCTGGGCCGGGGTGGGCAAACTTTTTGACTCGAGGGCCACAATGGGTTCTTAAACTGGACCGGAGGCCGGAACAAAAGCATGGATGGAGTGTTTGTGTGAACTAATATAAATTCAAAGTAAACATCATTACATAAAAGGGTACGGTCTTTTTTTTTTTAGTTTATTCATTTCCCGCGGGCCGTAGTTTGCCCACGGCTGGCCTGGGCTCTTCCTCCCAGGAGGGACCGCGTGTGGAGACCTGGCTCAGGGAGGCCGCAGAGCTGGGGCGGCCGAAGAGCCGTGCGATGTTCCGGGCAGCAGGTGGTGGTACTGAGGACGGAGGGTGCTGGGACGCAGTGGGCTCCAGAACGCTTTTGAAGGAGGAGCCAGAGGACTTGCTGTGACCTGCTGTGGGGCGGGGGGAGAGCGATGGTGCCCGGGGTTTGGGCCTGGGGGACCTGAGGATGGGGTTGCCCACAAGGAAAGGGAAGGCCGCTGGGAGGGTGAGTTCTGGGCGGCAGGGAGCGGCTCCGTGGCCACATATTTGAGATGACCGTTCCTCGTCCAGCCTGTTTTTGGATTCTAAGGTCATGTCTCAAAGGGACGGTTTTCTTTCATTCATATGTGCAGTAAACACAGTCCACGGGCCGAAGCATGACCAACACTGCCCTGTGCTCAGAGTCGCCCCCTGGCCATTTCCGCTGCAGCACAACAGGGTTCCTTGTCTCCTAGGGTCGCCCGGAGCCTGAATTTCCTCTCAGAACCAATAGAACCGAGGTCCAGGGCTGTGTTTGCATCATCAGATAAGGGACTTATCTTACAGAGAGCTTTTGGGAAAAGCTGTGACGTGGTGCAAGACGCCACGAAATGCCATGCGAGTACTGAGGGCTCGGTCATCGTGCAGAACAGCTGTTGTCCCTCGCTCGCCAGGGAATGAGTGCTGAGGGCCTACTACGTGCCGGGCTTTTCTGTTGGGCAGAGCGGGAGGGTGAGGTCTCTGGCCTCCGCACGGGCTTGCTCGGCACTCGTAGCGCTCTTTCCTCTCCGAGAGTCACGCTTGCTTCCATGTCTGCTTCCCCGTGGAAGTGACATGTGGTGCATTCGCTTTGTCACTTCTATTTCAACTGTTGAAATGTCTTTCGGTTTTCCCTTCCTCCCAGCAGGGTTCCAATTCGTTGAGGTTGTCATATATATGATTCTTTTTTTTAATTTCTTTATTGATTAAAGTATTACATATGTGTCCTTATCCCCTCATTGCCCTCCCACCCTCCCACTCATGCCCTCACCCCCCTGGTGTCTTGTGACCACTGGTTATGCTCATATGCGTTCATAGAAGTCCTTTGGTTGATCTCTGCCCCTTGCCCCACCCTCCCCTACCTTCCCTCTGAGGTTTGACCATCTGATTGATGCTTCTCTGTCTCTGGATCTGTTTTTGTTCATCAGTTTATGTTGATCCATATATGTGATTCTTGTGTGAGGTAGTCCTAACTTTGCACGTTCCCTCGGCCACTGAAAACTAGTCCCTGCTCCGCATAACTCCCTGGCCTTCACTGCAGTACACGCACAGGCCGAGGAGGCCACGGGGCCAGAGTGATGCTGAAGGGCCGCAGGCCGATCAAATCCGACTGGATAAAAAGAATCAGAATCGTGTTACTTATACCTCGGAGTAACTAGTAAAGGTACCAAAGTTTGGCCACCCTGAAGCTGCCCTGTTAGGACATCGATTTTTTAAAACAATATATTTGTATTGATTTCAGAGAAGAAGGAACAGGGAGAGAGATAGAAACATCAATGATGAGAATCATCGATTGGCTGCCTCCTGCACGCCCCCCACTGGGGATTGAGCCTACAACCGGGCACGTGCCCTGACCGGGAATCTCACCATGAATTCCAGGTTTATAGGTTGCCACTCAACCACTGAGCCACACCGGCCAGGCCATTCTCACTTCTTAAATCTAAGACCCCTTTTCACTTTGTCCAAAATGTCACATGTACCCAGGGCTGCCGCACGGTGCTTGGAATTTTCGTGCCTATGAGAGTTCCTCCTGTGCATGCATGAGAACGTTATTTTCTCCCGTTACTCTGTCTCTGTGAATATGATTATTAGCTCAGCTCGAAGAAATTAGAAGGTGGGAGGAAAATTACTATTTTTTTAGCACCCACACTAGTCTGGATGCTTTTCCTGGACTGGATTATGAATTTTGCTCTTATTCCCTACAAGAAGAGCATTCTTTACGGAGCAACGCCCACTGCCAGTTGTTGATAACCACCATCTCAAGGAAGAGCCTGCTGGGCGGAGAGGTGCGCTGGCAGACTGGGCGGGCCACCGGAGTTCATGCTGGTAGGAGGGATGCGGCCGGAACATCTGTGCCCAGAAAAATGGCTTTCGCACGCGGCTGATGTAGAGAACATATTGCCTGGTCCAGAAATTACTTTCATTGTAAGCACTGAAGGCGAAACCATAGTTCCTGAAAGGCACACACTGTTCCAACAGCTGATCTCAGGGCTCCTGCTGGAATTCAAGGGGTTTTCCAGGAAATCCCAGGGTTCCCTGGCTGTTCCCGAGCTCTTAAAATCAAGCAGGTGAGTGTGGGTCTGCGATCTTGTGGGCTGATGAGTCCTCTCCGTTCCTGGCATCTACCGAGGTCTGCGTTTCCTTCAGTCGCACAGATGACGAGGCCGCGTGGTGTTATGTGTGCAAGGCTGCCCCCCACTAGTGGGCACGGACACAGTCTATATCCGGAGTCTCACAATTGCTGAGTGTGCAGTGTTCAGAAAAGGATAAAAGAAATGCTCTAAAATGAATTTTTCTTAATCCTCATCCGAGGATATGTTTGTTGATTTTTAGAAGAAGAGAGAGAAACATCGATCGGTTACCTCTTGCATGTGCCCAACTGGGGATTGAACCCACAACCTAGGCATGTGCCCCGACTGGGAGTCGATGCCTGGGATGACACTCCAACCACCTGAGCCACACCGGCCAGGGCTGCAAGGAAATTTCTGAGCTGCATGTCCAATGACATGTTTTGGTCATGCTTCATGTTACAAAACGGAGTGGGAGCCTCGTATCGTTGTAGGCGGGGCGGGGCGGGCAGTGATCCGCGAGGCGGGAGGAGTGAGCTTGCAGGACAGAGCACGCGTGCTTGCGGGCCTCCCCGGTCCGGAGGGAGCAGACTTGGCCGGAGGCTCTGTGCAGCCGGGAATTGGTTTCCCAGCTGCACGGCTCTCTTTCCCGTGTTCGTCTCTGCTCCCACGGCCTGAGCGCAAAACCGGATCTCAGCGCCTACAGTGCTGGTAGGAGCTGCAGCCTCTCGTGGTGACTCACAGGCAGGAGCGCACCTCCTACTGTAAGGGCTGGCCCGGGACCAGGCTGCGGCCGCAGCCGCTCCGAACTTGACCTCCTCGCTTTGCTATTGTGGACCAACTGCTGTTCGCTGTCACCTCACGGCAGGGGTGGGGAAGGTCCGGCCTGCGGGCTGTATGAGGCCCACAGAATCATTCAGTCTGGCCCTGCCAAGGCAACCGCAGGCGGGACTCGAAACTCAGTAAATCCGGGAGCTTTTTTCACAGCAACATGCATTTATATTAAGTGAACTAGAGGCCTGGCGCACGGGATTTGTGCACTGGCTGGGGGAGGGGTCCTTCAGCCTGGCCTGTGCCCTCTTGCAGTTCAGAAGCCCTCGGGGGATGTCCAACTGACGGCTTAGGCCCACTGGGAGCAGGCCTAAGCCGTCAGTTGGACATCCTTAGTGCTCCTGTGGAGGTGGGAAAGGCTCCTGCCACTGCTGCTGCGCTCACCAGCCATGGGCCCGGCTTCTGGGTTTGTGGCTGAGCGGCGTGGCCCTGCCAAGGCAACCGCAGGCGGGACTCGAAACTCAGTAAATCCGGGAGCTTTTTTCACAGCAACATGCATTTATATTAAGTGAACTAGAGGCCTGGCGCACGGGATTTGTGCACTGGCTGGGGGAGGGGTCCTTCAGCCTGGCCTGTGCCCTCTTGCAGTTCAGAAGCCCTCGGGGGATGTCCAACTGACGGCTTAGGCCCACTGGGAGCAGGCCTAAGCCGT
>NW_006293088.1:8029004-8031743 GCF_000327345.1 Myotis davidii | reverse complement strand
GTCCCTCAGTCCAGCCTGCACCCTCTCCCAGTCCGGAATCCCTCGGGGGATGTCCACCTGACGGCTTAGGCCCACGGGGAGCAGGCCTAAGCCGTCAGTTGGACATCCTTAGTGCTCCTGTGGAGGTGGGAAAGGCTCCTGCCACTGCTGCTGCGCTCACCAGCCATGGGCCCGGCTTCTGGGTTTGTGGCTGAGCGGCGTGCCCCCTGTGGGAGTGCAGTGACCACCAGGGGGCAGCTCCTGCATTGAGCGTCTGCCCCCTGGTGGTCGGTGTGCGTCATAGCGACTGGTTGTTCCACCGTTTGGTCGATTTGCATATTAGCCTTTTATTATATAGGATTATATTAAGCGAATGATGGTATCAATACCGTGATGGCCTTTGGCAGATAAAAGGTTCCCCACCCCTGCCTTATGGGGCTCATCAGGCTGGGTTTAGGCATAGGTACTGCTATTCATGATTCCAAACTATTTCTCAGCTGTTGCAAAAAGACCTTGGCTGGCCTGGCTGGCGTGGCTCAGTGGTTGAGCATCGACCTAGGAACCAGGAGGTCACAGTTCAATTCCTGGTCAGGGCACAGGCCCGGGTTGCAGGCCCGATCCCCCCCCCCCATTTACCCCCCCCCCCCATCGTGCAAGAGGCAGCCAATCAATGATTCTCTCTCATCATTGATGTTTTTCTCTCTCCCTTTCTCTCTGAAATCAATACAGATAGATGAAAAATAGAGACCTTGGTTGGGGCCGCGGAAACGTCCTCCCGACCCCTCTAGTCTTCCAGCTGCTTGAATAACTCAAGCGACATACAGCAGGTTAGCAGGGAGGATAAAGGACCCGCTCGCGTGACCTCACCGTCCTCTGTGTGAAGTGTTCATCCGTTCAGCCCGTCCTGGAATTGGTTTGTTTCCAGGAAGGAGGTGAGAGCTCACGGGGAGCTCACATGAGCTTGAACATCCCCGAGACAGTGAGGCACCACCGGGCCTCCCTGGCGTTTCGCACAAAGGAGAAAGCAGGGATGGTGTTAGGTTTCAGGAGGGAGAATGGGTACTTACAGGCTGTCAGCAGGAGGGAAGTTCTTGCCGGGTGACTCAGAGGCGAGGGCATAGTGCGCTCACAGGCTTGGAGCCTCCTGGCCGATGCTGGGTGTAAATTCTTTAAAAATATATATATATATATTTGTATTGATTTCAGAGAGGAAGGGAGAGGGAGAGAGACAGAAACATCAGTGGTGAGAGAGAATCATTGATCAGCTGCCTCCTGCACGCTCCACACCGGGAGATTGAACTCACACCCGGGGCCTGTGCCCTGACCGGGAATGGAACCGTGACCTCCTGGTTCCTAGGTCGACGCTCAACCACTGAGCCACGCCGGCCGGGCCTCCATTCTTAAGATGATGAACCAAAGCTCCCCCCCTGAAGCAGGTCTTCCTACCGGAATCTCTAAGAAGAAAGGGAAGTAAAAGCTGGGCCTGAGTTTGTTGGGCTTCACTCAGTTCAGTTTGAAGTCATCTGCGGGCCAGGGTGGCACATCCGTGCCCCCCACACTCCCCCACCCCCGTTGGAGGACGTACTTCGCCTCCACCTCACATTTAGGATCTTAGAGGCGAATGCCGTCGGCAGTCCCGCAGCATAAGCCTGGGTGCGCACATGATGAATTCCCCGAGGAGCGGAGGTTTGGGTTCGAGGAGGCTGGGCCCTGACTCGCTGCCGTTTCCTGGAAGCAGGGCCCGAGCGGCCTTTGCGAGAACTTGCTCCTGGCACAGAACGGCCATCGCCGGCCTCTCCTGCTCCCTGCAGCCTGTCCTCCTCCCCGAGGCCCCTGTGGCAGCTGCCCTGGAGGAGGTACTACAGCTCCTGCCCAGGCAGCTTCCCACCCGAGGGCACGGCTACTCGTGACCGTCCCGGGCCACACGGAGAGCAGAGAGGCTGCTGTCCCCGAGACAGGACGGCCTTCCGTGGCCTCCGCTGGGACCCCAGGCCCGTGCCCGGCCCAGCATGTTTTTAGTCTCAGAATTGTTTTCAGGAAAATCGTTCTGCAGCTGTAAACACGTTGAGTCAGAGCCGGGTCAGTCCCCTCTGCTCCCCGCCCGTCGAGCGCCGTCCTGCCCCGGACGCGCACTGGGCACGGAGCTGAGGTGTGCGGAGAGGGCGCGGCTGGCCCGTCCCTTCGCAGAGACACGCTGCCCAGACACCGGGCGTTTGTTCTGGGGCCGGAGGAGGGATTTGAAAAGTCAAAACAGAGCGGGGACGCCTGTCAGGCGGCGGGATGACTCGCCGGAGCTGAGTGCTGGTTCCACAAAACGGGGTGGGGGGTGGGGGGGTGCAGCCACGTGCTGTTTGGGAGAGTAACTGGGGCGCCAGGTGCCTGGACACCCTGGGAGGGCCTGCGGGTGCCGGGGTGGCCTGGGAGCCGGGGTCACAGCGTTTCTTCCCCTCCCCCCGGGACACCGTACCCTCCCTGGGCCCTCAGCACCTCCTGGCGCTGCTGGGGGCTGGGGGTGGCGGGAGCTCTGAGCTGCCCCCATCGTTCCTCTGGGGGAAATGGTCACATTTTATTCTGTTAATTCGTTCCGTTTGTCCTGGGACTGGCTTGTTTGCAGGGCAGAGGGTGAGTGCATTTTGGAAAATGACTTGAAAGTGGGATTGAGAAAATGGACGTTGCTTTTGCTCCGGGGAGGGGCCGGACAACTTGCTCGAGCTGCCAGCTGCCGTGGGTGAAGCACGGGGCCCTTTAAACGCAGAGCGA
>NW_006293088.1:8020307-8028970 GCF_000327345.1 Myotis davidii | reverse complement strand
TGGGGGGAGGGTGGGGGTGTTGGAAGTGGGAGATGGAGCTGAGGCCCTGCAGGGGGAGCAGAGGCTGTGGGCTCCCGACCTGGGACCCGCCCGCGGTGGCTAAGACGATTGGGGTTCAGGGCTCTGTGACCACCAGAAAGGACACGCAATGTCTTCTGAGTTTCCACGTGGCGTGCTGGCTGGAGTGTGTCCATGGCTTTGGTCAGATGCTTAGCGGTGCCCACGGGTGAAGGGCCGGTGAGGAGAGGAGGAAGGCTGGCCAAAGGGGACTCGGCATTTCAGGAGGAAGCGAGAGGAGCCTTTGAGAGAGGCGGAGGGGGCAGGAGGGCAGGAGTCTGCCCATAAGTCAGGAGGGTGCAGACGGCACGGACCGTGGCCTGAGGGGCTAATGGGACCTGGAGGCCAGATGGGATGAACAGAACACCGTGGATGGGCTGTCCAGAAGGCATGGTGACCTCCAGGGGGCATGGTAACCTCCATGGGGGCATGGTGACCTCCAGGGGGCCTGGTGACCTCTAGGGGGCCTGGTGACCTCCATTGGGGCGTGGTGACCTCCATGGGGGCATGGTGACCTCCAGGGGGGCGTGGTGACCTCCAGGGGGGCGTGGTGACCTCCAGGGGGGCGTGGTGACCTCCAGGGGGGCGTGGTGACCTCCAGGGGGGCGTGGTGACCTCCAGGGGGGCGTGGTGACCTCCAGGGGGGCGTGGTGACCTCCAGGGGGGCGTGGTGACCTCCAGGGGGGCGTGGTGACCTCCAGGGGGGCGTGGTGACCTCCAGGGGGGCGTGGTGACCTCCAGGGGGGCGTGGTGACCTCCAGGGGGGCGTGGTGACCTCCAGGGGGGCGTGGTGACCTCCAGGGGGGCGTGGTGACCTCCAGGGGGGCGTGGTGACCTCCAGGGGGGCGTGGTGACCTCCAGGGGGGCGTGGTGACCTCCAGGGGGGCGTGGTGACCTCCAGGGGGGCGTGGTGACCTCCAGGGGGGCGTGGTGACCTCCAGCGGCACAGTCAGAAGAGCGAGTGCTTGGGAGGCGGTGCGTTGGGATGACTGGCGACGGGGGATCTGAGAGCAGGAACAGTGAGGTTAGCCTTGCGCTTCAGGAATGGGGATATTTTTAGAAAATAAATTTTTTATTGATTTCAGAGAGGAAGAGAGAGAGAGAGAAGCATCAGATGAGAGAGAATCATTGACCGGCTGCCTCCTGCACGGCCTACACTGGGGATCGAGTCTGCAACCTGGGCCTGTGCCCTGACCTGGAATGGAACTGTGACCTCCTGGTTCAGAGGTTGATGCTCAGCCACTGAGCCACACCAGCCGAGCTGGGATGTGGACATATGACAGAGCATTTCCGGGGCTCCCGAGGAGGGCTGCAACCCACACATCCTCTGTAGACGTCCCCCTGTGAGCAGGGGCCGGCGGCTTTGCTCTGGTGGGTCGGAGGGTCTTGTGGGAGAGATGGGTGCTGATCGAATAACGACACAGTGAGTGTGACCTCACAGCCTGGGTGGGTGCCTGCGGGCGGGGAGAACTGTGGTGCCCAGAGCCTAATCAGGTCAGTAAAGGATCCCTGAGGCCCTCGCCGGTGTGGCTCAGTGGATAGAGCGTCGGCCTGAGGACCGAAGGTCCCAGGTTTGGTTCCGGTCAAGGGCACGCATAGTACCTCGGTTGGTATCTCAGTTGCAGGCTCCTCCCCAGCCGGGCCCTGGTCGGGCGGTGCAGGAGGCAAGCAGTCGATGTGTTTCTCTCACATCGGTGTTTCTCTCCGTCTTCCCTGTCTCTGCCACTCTCTCTGAAAATCAATGGAAACTACCCTCAGATGAGGGTTTTTTAAAAAAAAGGGTCCGAGGGTGTGCATTGAGCTCACACCTGCCGGGCCTCCCAGGGAGAGTGAGGACGTTGGTCTGGATCAGTGGGAACTGGACCGGTGGGAGCCCTGACGCGCGGCTGCCAGCGCAGCTCTGCATTTTGCAATGAAGCAGGTCCCGGGCGATGGCTGGACCACAGCCCGCCGTGGGGCAGAGACACAGGGTCGGAGGGTTCTGTGGGCGCTGAGATGAGCACCTGTTGGGGGACTGGAGAGGGGGGAGCCCAGGAATTTAGGGTTTTCCTGCAAAAGGTCAAGTTTTCCCTTCAGGTGCTGAATACTCGGGCTTCTTTGGAGGCAAAGGGAAGGAGCAGTGGAGAGAGAGAGGGAGAGAGAGAGAGAGGGAGAGAGAGAGACAGAGCGAGACAGAGAGAGGGCTGAGGAGGTAAAAGCCAGCAGGGAGCGCAGGGAGCTAGAATGAGAAACACTGGTCCCCGAGTGAGAAGAAAGGAGTGTGACGACACAGGGACATTGGTGGGTAGAAAGGAGGCGGGTGGAGCTTGCAGCCTTGAGCACAAACGGGGACTCGGTGTGTTTGGGGTGAGACTGTGCCCCCAGATAGCAGGGTAGCGCCAGGTCTGGAGGAAAGCAAGGGCCCACAGCAGGGCGCAGCGGCCACCGTAGACGCACAAACACCGCCTGGTCCTCATTGTGCCGGCAGAGGCCATAGCTCAGCGGTTCTCAACCTGTGGGTCGCGACCCCTTTGGCGGTCGAACGACCCTTTCACAGGGGTCGCCTAAGACCATCCTGCAGATCAGATATTTACATGACGATTCATCACAGTAGCAACATGACAGTGATGAAGTAGCAACGAAAATAATTTTATGGTTGGGTCACAACATGAGGAGCTGTATTTAAAGGGCCAGAAGGTTGAGAACCACTGCCAGAGCTCATTAAAAAAAACAGGTTTTTATTAATTTTTTTTAGAGAGAAAGGAAGGGAGAGGGAGAGAGAAACATCAACCAGTTGCCTCCCGTACACACCCAACCAGGGACCAAACCCACAACCCGGGCCTGTGCCCTGACTTGGAATCGAACTGGCCGCCTTTTGGTGCCCGGGACGACACTCAACCAACTGCGCCCCACCGGCCAGGGCCGTACCTCATTTTTATAATTGGAAACAGAGTCAGGGAGTCTTAAATGTCCAGAGGCCAAAGCGGGCGTCTTGAGCTCTGTTAGGAAATCTCCTGCCTGGATGCGTGGGGTGGTTCGCTTACTGCTGGGCCAGGCCTGGTGGGTGGTTACGCCGCCCGGGGAGGGGGCCCATGTCTCCCGGGGAGAACTGGGCCATTGCTTTATGTAACAGTGGTTTGCGTTTCACACTAACAATTCAGTCCAGCCGTAGGCACACCAGCGCAATCAATCTTCAAACCAAGCACTTGTTTTTAAGTTTCAGGCGAAAGAGGTGTGGAGAAACGGAGTGTCAGAGCTAAGAAAACAACTGTGTTTACGTAATGTCCCACTTCAGGAAAAAGTTACAGTTAATTGACCTTTTAAAAAATTATATAACGAGAGTAATGCTCATCTTCCCCGCTTTTAAAAATATAGTTATGGTGCCTGGCCAGTGTGGCCCAGTGGTTCAGCATCGACCCATGAACCAGGAGGTCACGTTTCGATTCCAGTCAGGGCACATGCTGGGGTTGTGGGCTCCATACCCAGTAGGGGGTGTGCCAGGGGCAGCCGATCAATGATTCTCTCTCATCATTGATGTTTCTGCCTCTCTCTCCCTCTCCCTTCCTCTCTGAAATCAATGATATATATACTAGAGGCATGGTGCACGAAATTCATGCATGGGGTGGGGGGGGGTCCCCTCAGCCTGGCCTACACCCTCTCGCAATGGGGACCTCTGGCTCCTAATCACTCGCCGGCCTGCCTACTTGATCGCCCCTAACCACTCTGCCTGCCTACCTCCTTGCCCCTAACCACTCGCCTGCCTGCCTGATCACCCCTAACTGCTCCCCTGCCTGCCTGATCACCCCTAACTGCCTCTGCCTCATGCCCCTGCCCCCTGCCCCACCGCAGCTTTGTTTGGAAGGACGTCCAGAATGACGTCCAGAAGGTTGTTTGGCTGTCCGGTCTAATTAGCATATTACGCTTTTATTATTATAGCTGGTTATGGGCTGCTGTTAGAATGGGGTATGCTCTGACATGACTCTTTTCAACACACTGGATTCTTCCTGCAGGGGCTCTGGGTGAGCTTATGTATCTGTGGCATCTCGGATCCTTTTCTAGGCAGGCGCCCAGGTTGTCACAGAAGGGCCTTCCTCTGTGAGCGCCTGTTCCTTGAGGACTGGGGAGAAGCGTGGCGTGAGGGTGCCGGGCTGCTGTGGGAACGGGCAGAGCCGTGCGGGGGCCTGGCCCCGCTGGGCAGTTCTGAAATAAGTGCAGCTAGAATAATTTCAGCTCAACCCTTAGCAGACCTGCAGTGTGCCCGCCCCCCTCCCCCGCCCCCCAAAAAGAGGAGAAGAACTGTGGCGGAGGCTCAAGTCGTCATCATGGCATCTCTCAGAATTGCCAGTAGCACGTGGCTCAGCGAGCACTCTGGGGAGAAATTGTTATTATTGAGTTAATACAGCTAATTGCTGAGCCTAAGGCCAGGTACGCTGGAGTGTTTAATGAATATTAGCTATTGGTTTTTTAAAAATATATCTTTTTATTGACTTCAGAGAGGAAGGGAGAGGGAGAGAGAGGTAGAAATATCAATGATGAGAGAGAATCATTGATCGGCTGCCTGTGCCCGCCCCATTCTGGAGATCGAAGTTGAAACTCGGGCATGTGCCCCACTGGGATTTGAACTGCTCAACCGCTGAGCCACACGGGCTGAGCTCTGTTAATGGCTTTAAAAAATCATTATTGCCCTCGCTGGTGTAGCTCAGTGGGTTGGAGCGTCGTCCCCCAACCCAGTGGTCGGCAAACTGCGGCTCGCAAGCCACGTGCAGCTCTTTGGCCCCTTGAGTATGGCTCTTCCACAGAATACCGACTTCTGCGCATGGGCCACGAAGTTTCAATCGCACTGTACGGGCGCGCCCGCACGTGGTATTTTGTGGAAGAGCCACACTCAGGGGGCCAAAGAGCCACATGTGCTTGAGAGCCACGGTTTGCCAACCCACTGCCCTAACCAAAAGGTCGTGGGTTCAATTCCTGCTCAGGGCACATACCCTGGTTGCAAGTTTGATCCCTAGTTGGGGGGCATACAGGAGGCAACCAATTCATGTTTCTCTCTCTCTTTCTCTCTCTCTCTCTCTCTTTCTCTCTCTCTCAAATCAATGAAAACCTATCCTCAGGCAAGGATTAAAAAAAATCATTATTATTCAGAATTATTAGCTTCCTAGGTTTCAATTTGCCTCTGAAAGGGTCATGATTGTGGACTGATCTCCTCCTCTCCACATGCGGCCTGCCAGATCTAAACTAAACGTCCAAGTGGTGCCCTCGACGCACTCACAGAAGACATTCACCACGGGGACCTGCTTTGAGCTCCCCTCCCCTGGAAACGATGCTGTGGGACCGCGTTTCCAGCACCCAGTGCGCTCGCTCATGGGCCAGATCAGCTTAGCAGCCCAGAGGCCCCCCTTCTGGGTCCGATTCCTCTCCGTTCCCAGAGGACCGGGCCTGGAATTCCCCTTCAGCGCGTCCTCCCGGCCCCGCATCCCACCGACTGTCCTTGGCGCTTCCTGTCCCTGCCTGGGAAGCAGCAGCTTTCTGAATCATCTCTCAGGACGCTTCCTGGCCGGGAGCCTCTGGAGCGCGGAGATCATGTTTTCCCTCCCCCTCCCCGGATTCCCCGTCTCCGAGGGACATGTGTGCATTTCATTACCCGGCCACGCTTTCCCGCGCCGCGATCGAGATGTGGGTTACAGAGCGCACATTCATGCCGCGCCCCAAAGTTACAGCACAGATTTATGGCTGGTTACATCATTTTACGGCGGCTGATTCACCGCATCGGTTTATTTAGCAATTAAATCATATTCAATAAGGCAACTGTACCAACTTCCACCGGCCCCGGCGCGGCCGGCCCCGCGCCTCCTCCCTCCTCTAATCACTCCCCGAGAGATAAGCCGGTCTGCACCCCAGGGGCAGGCTGTGCGTGGGAGACGGACCAGGGCCAGGTCGCTACTGAGAGACATCTGAGCACCAAGAGGACTCTGTGCACCTAACAGAGCAGGCGGTCCTCTCTTGCTGAGAATTCCACGTCCACGTTTAAGTTCTGCGTCTCCTCCTCTGGCCACTGCTCCCTGGGCCTGTGTTGTTTGGATTGCGTTGATCTGATTCCCGACTCTGGAATGGGTTCTCCTTCCTTTGTCCCCGGGACCAGCAGGGGTCATGCTGTCCCCCTTGGCTCGTGTCGCGTTGCTGATTGCACGAGGTCTGTGTGTCCAGTTAGGAACCACTAGGTTGCCACCAGAATTAAAGTTCAATTTAGTTTATTAATTGGGTGTTTCCAACACTTTATTTTATTATTTATTGATTTTAAAATATTTTTATTGATCTGAGAGAGGAAGGGAGAGGGAGAGAGCGATAGAAACATCAGTGATGGGAATCATTGATCGGCTGCCTCCTGCACGCCTCACACAGGGGATGGAGCCTACAACCCGGGCATGTGCCCTGATCTGGAATCGAACCATGACCTCCTGGTTCATAGGCCGATGCTCAACCACTGAGACACGCTGGCCAGGCACCAACATTTTATGTTTTAAAGTTTCTACTATACAGAAAAGTGGGAAGAACTGGACAGTGAACCCCCCATTACCTAGGCCCTAGAATGAGCTCTTTAATAGGTGTGTTAATCACATAACCCACCATCCAGCTGCCCGCCTTTTTAACCTTTAATTTTGAAATAATTTTAGATTGACAAGAAAGCTACACAAATAATACAGAGTATCCCAAACACCTGTCGCCAGCTGCCCCTACATCAGCATCTTACAGAGTCATCCCCACACAGTGACCAAAACCAGCAAGCTGCCACTTCTAGCACACGATCAGCAAGCCTTCAGGTCTTTCCTGAATTTCATCAAACTTCCCCCTCAGGCCCTTCTCTGTGCAGGACCCATGGGCTCAGTTGCTGTGTTTCCTGGGTCCCCCCAACCGCTGCCAGTTCCTCAGTTTGTGTCTTTTGTAACCGTGACCCCTTAGACCAGCCGTGGGCAAACTACGGCCCGCGGCCGGATCCGGCCCGTTTGAAATGAATAAAACTAAAAAAAAAAAACAGACCGTACCCTTTTATGTAATGATGTTTACTTTGAATTTATATTAGTTCACACAAACACTCCATCCATGCTTTTGTTCCGGCCCTCCGGTCCAGTTTAAGAACCCATTGTGGCCCTCGAGTCAAAAAGTTTGCCGTGGTGTAGACGTTTACTAGATTCTATTGAATGTTCTTCAGTTTGGGCTGGTTTGGACTTTTCTCCTGACAACATTGAGATGATGCGTTTATTTTATTTTTTATTGATTTCAGAGGGAGGGAGAGGGAGGGAGATAGAAACATGAATGATGAGAGAGAATCATTGATGGGCTGTCTCCCGCACACCCCCTGCTGGGGATGGAGCCTGCAACCTGGCATGTGCCCTGCCTGCGAATCGAACCATGACCTCCTGGTTCATAGGTGGACGCTCAACCACTGAGCCGCGCTTCCTTCAGGTTAGCTCCAGGCCTCGGCACACCCGTCGTTCCCCGGGCACGTTCTAGTTCCAGACTCACTTTGTGTTTCCCCTAGTTGGTCCTGGACGGAGCTCTGTTTCTATTTTTATTCTGGAGGATGGTGTTTAGAGACCAAGATCTGGGCGTGAGTGTGCTTATTGCAGGAGTGCCACTGCCCGCAGGCCCTCCGACCAGCGAGAGCCGGGAAACATGTGTCACTGACACATACCCGTCTGTTTGTCCATCCGTGGACGAGTTGGAATTAATCAGAGTTCACACTGGGACTCGGAGGCCGTTTCCGCACCTTGTGTGCATTCGGGACCTGCTCTTCCCCTTTTTTCTTTCTCTTTTTTTTGGAAATCCTCACCCGAGGATATTTTCCCGTTGATTTTCAGAGAGAGTGGGAGGGAGAGGGGAAGACGGAGAGAAACACCGATGTGAGAGAAACGCATCGAATGGTTGCCTCCTGCCCGAGCCCCGACCAGGGCCCGGCAGGGGAGGAGCCTGCAGCCGAGGTATGAACCGGGGACCTTCGGTTGGCGGGCTGGCACTCTATCCACTGAGCCACACCGGCTCGGGCCAGACCCCTTTCTCTAGCAGTAGCTTCCATCTTCAGCAGTGAACAGCGTGGCTCTCATGACCACAGTTCATTCTCTGGTTTGCTCAGGCCCAGCACACACAGTGCTCCCAGGGATGCTGCTAGCCAGCCCTGCGAGGCACCACGCTGCGAACCAGAGCACGGTGTCTGCGTACATTTAGTTCTTCTGTTGGCGTTGAAGCACACAGCCGGCCCGTGCGCTGTTTCCCGAGTTCCTCAGAGGGTCTTTCCTTCCGGGCGGTAGTTACTTCTTTCTAATCGGGTTCATTGGCTGCTGTTGGCATTTCCTGTTAGGTTTCCTCCACCTCTGGGTTGATTTTAAATATTCGTGTTTCCTTTTCTTGGGGGGGGCGGGGCGGGCAACGCGCACCTGCGAAGCGCCGCCTTCCTTCTTCTTCCACGAATCGCCACCGACTCCCGCGGGAACCATACCCAGCGGCCTCTGGTCTGTGCCTCCTGCTTCCTTCACCCCATGAGCAGGTCGGGGGACACTTGCCTGTGTCCCTCCTCCCGCAGGCCCCTCGCTAACCCAAGTGCAATGTGTGTCCTCGGAGAAAGCAAACCCCGG
>NW_006293088.1:8018358-8020042 GCF_000327345.1 Myotis davidii | reverse complement strand
GCCTCCTGCTTTCCTAGCCTCGACTGGTTCGGGCTCTCCTGGAACCCCACGTCCAGGAATAATGATCATTTTTGAAATACACCCACGTGGGTGCGGATCGCAGTGCGTTCCTCCGTTGTCCGTGGCGTCCTGCTGTATGAACGGCGCGGTCCGCTTCCGAAAGGCAGGGATGCGAAGGCGCGATTTCAGGCTCCCGTGCGGTCGGCCCTTTTTCCATGGGAGGCTTCTTGGTGTGACGATGGCCGTGCCGCGTGCACTTTACATGATTTAAAGTAATTCGGCTCCGTAGCTATTGCCGCGTGCACCTCTCCACAGGGCTCCTTTTCAGGCTGGCACTCTATCCACTGAGCCAAACCGGTTAGGGCCACATGGCTCCTTTTCAAGCAGCTCGTGTCAAGCCCTGGCTGGTGTGGCTCCGGTGGGTGGGCATCGGCCTGTGCACCGAAAGTTGGCCGGTTCGATTCCCAGTCAAGACACGTGCCCTGGCCGCGGCCCGATCCCCAGCAGGAGGCAGCCGATCGATGTTTCTCTCTCTGCCTCTGCTTGCCCTTCCTCTCTCTCTAAAAATCAATTTTAAAAATCTAAAAACAACAAAAACAAACCAACAAGAGAACACCTGTGTCAAAACACAACTAGACTCTCTGTATAGAAAGATAAATGCCCTTGAAGGTATGTAATGTTGAGAAATCCATCCCATAACCCCCTCCTTCAGGGGTTGTTTCTTGAACGTGTATTACATGCGGCTGCTCTGCGGCATCGGGGGGTGGGGGGGTGGGAGGGGTAGAGCGGGAAGAAGCGGGGGCTGTGGGAGGCGGTTAGTGCATTTAACATACATTAGATGCCACCAGAGAGCGTTTTCTGAGAAGAAGCTCAATCATCATCTCATTTGTTTCCTGCGAATCTTGTGAGAAATGCGGGGATCTTCAAAGCAGGAGGCCTGATAGTAAAACCGTGCTTGCCCAGTGCAAACCGTGGGTTTTGCAGCTGTCCCAGGGGCTGGGGCTGGAGCTGGGGGCTGGGGGCTGGTTTTTGGGGGCTGTGGGGCAGGGGCTGGGGGCTGGGGGCCACTGGGAGGGACCAGCAGGGAAGTGTGGACAGAAGCTGGCGCTCAGCCTGGGCTCTGCCCCCAGAGGGGTGGATGGTGGCATCGAAGTGATGCCAATCGCCTGGTGCCAGCCCTCAGGTCTGGGGGCTGCTGAGCCATGAAGTGGGGGACGAGGTGGGTGCTGAAGTGGCCACGTCCTGCGGAGGTGCCTGCACAGCCCCCCACCCCCCGCCGATTGCATGGGGGACAGAGTCGGGCTCACATTCAGCGTCTGAACAAGGAAACAGCCCCTCCACCTCCAACACGTGCCAAGCTCAGGCCCAGCTGCCATTTGAATGGCTTGCCCCGGGGCCCCGCCGTGGCCGCTCTCGGTGCCGCTGCCTTCAGTTGAGTAGGTGTGTTATTTTTGAATCTCTCTCTCTCCTCTTTTTTAAAAATCTCATTGTGTAACTTGTAAGAACCTTTTTGGTATAATACAGTCACTTCTAACCTTGAAAATAATAAATGCTTTTTTTAAAAAAAAATAAAAACATGAACGGGAATGGACAGGAGCTTGGTCCGGACCCTCTCCGGAGCCCTTAGCGCAGCCACGCTCAGTGCCCGGCCGGCGGCCTCTGTCCTCGGAGCAGGAAAACGAGG
>NW_006293088.1:8015156-8018324 GCF_000327345.1 Myotis davidii | reverse complement strand
GCAGGACGGCCTCTCGCTGGGTTCTGGGCCGGCAGCGCTCGGAGCTGCTCTGAAACATCTTCATTCCCCCAACTGCCATGTTTCTTGGAATGACTCACCGGAAATTAACTATCCGAGTTTTAAAGTAATTCATACCACAAGGGCCTTGGTGATCGTGCGCGGCGGTAGCAGGGAGCCAGCGAGCTCGGTTCAGGGTGGGATTAGTCACGACTGCACATCGGCCCCCTCCCAAGACCCGTGTTTCTACTCCGCGGCATTCCCTGGGCTGCTGTGCTGCGTTGTGAGTGACAACAGGCAGGACAAATAAGGAAAACATGTTGGGTGGTGTCAAATAGCAGGGGAAACGTTAGGCAGGAACCAGGTCTGAGCACACTGGGTCGCGGCAGGGGGTCCCTGAGGAGGGGTACCCGAGAAAAGGCCTCCACGGCATGTGAGTCATCCGGGGGCTGGGGGGCGGGGGTGAGTGGGGAGGAGGGTTGATCTGAGCAGTGACATGATCTGAATTGTGTCTCAGCACCCAAAGCTGAGAGCCGCGGAGAGGCGGCCGCACAGGAGTTCTGAGGGAGGGAAAGGCCATGCCAGGGATTGGGGACAGGTCTCCCCGGACAGAGAGACATAACAAGGCACGCCAATTGTTCAGCTAACCGAGCAGCGGGGGATTAGATGTATGATGTTATTTTTCAAAATTAATTAATAACACCCGAGCGTGGCGGAATGGAGGGAGCCAGGGGAGCAGGGTTGGGTGTGGGGACCTGGAGGGAGCAGGGCCCATCATGGAAGGCAAGGATATTTTTCTATTGATTTTTCTATTGATTTTTAGAGAGAGGGAAAGACAGAGGAAAATATTGATGTGAGAGGAACACATCGATTGGCTGCCTCCTGCACATGCCCTGACCAGGGCCTGGGCCAGGGAGGAGCCTGCAACCCAGGTACGTGCCCTTGACCAGAATCAACCCCGGGACCCTTCAGTCCGCAGGCCGGCACTCTATCCACTGAGCCACACGGGCCAGGGCTATGTTAGGAGGTGGCATTCTCTTGGCGCTGCCTGTTCCAGCTCCTCGGGGCCTGTTTCTGAGCTCGCCACGGGGGCAGGTGAGGAAGCGCGGCCTTGGCCTTGCGAGCGCAGCCCGGGGCCGGGACGCCGTGTGTCCAGCGCGGCTCTGGGTTTTGACCTTGTGCTGTCCTGGGCCTGGTTGCTTCATGTTCCCGAGCTGTGCTTTCCTCCGTGGAGAGTGTAATTGCTGATTACACGATGGAATTATTATGTCAATTAATGGCATGCTAATAACCCGGCGGTCATAAGCACCGAGCGGCTTTGAACCCGGCATGACATCCACGCGGGGGTGACCCATTAGTGTCTCGGTTACGAGAAACACATGGCACTTCAGCGCCCAGAAGGTCCGGGGACCGGAAAAGCCGTGGGCGGCTGGAAGGAGATGAGTGGCGAGCGGGGTGACGTGCCATTTCAGGACGGGCCGATGTTTGCGAGCGGGGATCGTGCAGGGCTGCTGGGGAAGGGGGTGGGGGGAGCAGGAGCGAGTGTGTGTGAAAGCAGGCCCCGCGGGGACCCAGGGGCTGGCTCGGGCAGCCCTCTCCCCCGCCCCCTCCCTCTGCGCAGGTGTGGCACTGACCTGAGCAGCTGGCATGTTTGAGGAGCATGTGCAGAAGGCGGGCGCGGTCGGCCTGTAATGCAAACGCCAGGGGGAGGGTCGGCATATTGCAGCAGGCGCCGTGTGTTCTCCTGTGACGCTTTAATTTTTCTGGCAGAGCTGTGAACTCGCCCATGATTTCGCACAGCGTCTGATGAACGCCGAGGTGAACCCACGTGAACTTTTTGGAAAACATATTTTTATTGATTTCAGAGCGGGAGGGAGGGAGGGAGATGGAAACATCAGTGATGAGAGCGGGTCATTGGCTGGCGGCCTCCTGCACGCCCCCCGCTGGGGATTCAGCCCGTAACCCGGGCCTGTGCCCTGACCGGGAGTCGAACTCTGACCTCCTGGTTCATAGGTCGACGGTCAATCACTGAGCCACACCGGCCGGGCTGGCCTATTCTTAGGACAGAGGGTGGCTGGTGTGGTGCTGACCGAGGGGAGGGCGGATGGCGCCTCCGTGAGTCGGGTCAGGAGGTCAGCTGCTCTGATGGGGCCCCTACCTGCTGAGCGTGTTCATTCGACAGACGTTTAGATAATGTCCCACGTGGGGCATAAGAGATGAGTAAAGCACCACCTATTCCAAGGAGCTTGTAATCTAACAGGGAAATGACTGTAAACTCGGGCAGTGTGCCAGGCGCCATGGCAACCGGGGAGGCTGCGAGGCTGGGGCGGGGAATCCTGCAGGGAGGGTCCGCGGGACCGGATGTCTGAGCTGGGCCCGTGTCTCGGGCACCCCCCGCTCCCCCAAGGTGCCCGCCTCATCTGAGCGGGGCCCGCAGTGCACTCAAGATGAGGGTAAGGAAACCCAAGTGATGGTTGGGTGAGGCTCCCAGAGGGGTACACCTGTCAGGGGGGCTTCATGGGCACAGGGGAGACGAGAGGAGGACGTCCCGGGGCTCCGGGCCTGAGACCTGTGGCTGTGCTGGGAGGGGGCCGCCCGTTGGACGTTGGACGGGGGCAGGGCAGTTCCAGGGGAGACCTGGCGAAGCAGGTCTGGGCCCGATTCCACCCTGGAACCCGGCCGCGGGGTCTGCGGCAGCGGAGGGTCCGAAAGGTCTCCAGCCGAGCCGCCCCCCCCCACCCCCCGCCAAGGGCGTTTCGGGCCCAGTCCTACAGCGGCCAGGAGGAGACACCGCCGAGGGAAGGACAGGAGACGTGAAACAGCACGTGGAGGCTTGGCGGGCGGATCAGCGGGAATATAACAGCGCAGGGGAGGAGGCGAGGATGAGTTTTAAAGAAAAAATTAGCCCGGCCGGCGTGGCTCAGTGGTTGAGGGTCGACCTATGAACCAGGAGGTCACGGTTCGATCCCCAGTCAGGGCACTGGCCCCCAGGGTGGGGCGGGCAGGAGGCAGCCGGTCCATGATTCTCTCATCATTGATGTTTCTATCTCTCTCCCTCTCCCTTCCTCTCTGACATCAATAAACATATTTGGGGAAAAGGAAAAGAAGAAAGTTCACCCGGCTGGGGACTCTGACCCGAGCGGCCGCCCCCACGCCGGGTGAGTGAGGGGA
>NW_006293088.1:8012070-8014988 GCF_000327345.1 Myotis davidii | reverse complement strand
GCCCTCGCCCCACTCCCCCGACACGCCGCTTCCACTCGCCCCCGAAGCCACTCCATCCACTCGCCCTTCAGGCCCCGGCACAGATGTGTGATGGCTCTTTGGGGGGAAAGGAATCCTACAGTTCGGATACCACACTCTCCGGCAAGCCACCAAGGCCTCGGGGAGGGGGGAGCCCCTGGGCTCCCCAAACATCAGCGGGTTCCCACCGGGACTGGTGCCCGCACGTCATCGCTGGACAGAGGCAAAGGGTCCGCAGAGGGGCAGCGTGTGTGACGCCGGCGCTCCTCCCACGGTCGGTCGGTCAGTCAGCGTTTCCCCCGGGAGTGAGGCGGAGCGGGGAGAAGGCAGGAACCCATCGGAGTCCCGTAGCTCCTCGTTGTAAACACTCCTCTCATCAAGGTGTTTAGAGTATTGGCGATGCTTGGGAAGTGGTTTTCAGGACACAGGACACACAGTCTGCTCTGTACACACATAGAACACATGTCTTTTAAAAAAATGTATTTTATTGATTTCAGAGAGGAAGGGAGAGGGAGAGAGATAGAAACATCAGTGATGAGAGAGGATCATGGATCAGCTGCCTCCTGCACGTCCCCTACTGGGGATGGAGCCCACAACCCGGGCACGTGCCCTTGACCAGAATCGAACCTGGGACCCTCAGTCCCCAGGCCGACGATCTATCCACTGAGCCACACCATCCAGGGGTAAAATGCCTCTTTATTTACACGTGACGGCTCCTAAGGCAGCTGGAAGGACCTCGGGTAAGTGTGCAGAGCTGTTTATTCTGTGGAACGCAGCCCTCACACACATGACCTTCAGAACGTGTCCTCAGAACGACTTGGAGAGTGTTCTTCCCGCTGAATCACTGTGAACTTTCACACACTTTACCCGTGAGTGACCGCAAACAAAAAAGGACGAGAGCCAAGCCCTGGCTGGGCGGCCTGTTGGTTGGCGCATCCTCCCGTTCACCAGAAGGTTTCCGTTTCAATTCCCGGTCAGGGCACGTGCTAGGACGTGGGTTCGACCCCTGGTCAGGGCGAGCATGGCAGGCAGCCCATCAGTGTTCCTCTCTCTCTCTCTCTCTCTCTCTCTCTCTCTCTCTTCCTCTCTCTCCCTCCCCATTCCCCCCTCTCTCTCCCTCCTTCCTCTCTCTCTAAAATAAATAAAAACATATGCTCACGTGAGGATTAAAAAAAGAGAGAAGACTGAGTCCCAGTAGCTGTAGGACTCACGTTGGCTCTACACCCAGGGGGCGGGGGCCCCCACATGCTTTCCCTCTCTCCCCTTACTCAGCGGCCATCCCGTGAGGCCGTTTGCTTGCCTGCCTTTTACAGAAGCGGAAGCCGAAGCCCAGAGGGCGTGGGTACCTTCCCCAGCCTCATCCCAGGAAGTGGCAGCGTGGGGACTGGCACCCAGCTCTTCCGGCTGTCAACTCCGTCCTCCCGCTCTACCAGGCAGCCCCGGGGTACGTGCCCCTGGACGGACCCCTCCCCAGGCCTCGGGGAACGACTTGGCCTCTGCCCTGAGCAGGATCGGAAATCCCCGACGAGACCCAGCGGGCCTGTCGCGCCCCCTTCCCACCGTGGGGTCTCGTCTTCCGCGCGGCTGTCCTGTGGACACCCAGCTGGCAAATGTAGGAGGGTCTCAGGCCGCGTTGTAAAACCCAGAAGGTTTGCATGGCCCAGGGCAATGTTACTGTTTATCTATATTCCACCTCCCTGAGGCCGACAGCAACACTGCCCTCCGCAAAGGGTGTGTGTGTGGGGGGAGGGGCGGGGGGTCTCCCAACACTCAAATCTGACGTCCTATCTCCTTCCCTGTCTCTGTTTCCCCCCACTCGTTCTCGAACCCGCACGGAAGTCTGGGCTGGTCCCGACGTTGATGATTACCGTCTTGGAGTGGACGTGGGTCACCATTTCCTGGGACCATCCCTGGGTCACCATTCGTTTCTGGTTCTGAAACAGCCGAATCTAGATTCTTAGGCCGCATAATTCAGGCCCGGGCTCCAGAGAATTCCACCCGTTGTTAACTTTTTTTTTAATCCTCACCTGAGGACATGTTTTTATTGGGTTTTAGAGAGAGAGGAAGGGGGAGTGAGAGAAACATTGTCCGGTTGCCTTCTGTATGGGCTCCAACCGGGGATCGATCCTGCAGTTAGGTATGTGCCCTGACTGGGAAGCGAACCCGCCACCCCTTGGTGCACGGGACGACGCTCCAACCGACTGAGCCACCCGGCCACAGCCATTGTTAATGGCATATATATATATTAGTTTTTACATAAAGAAAGGGAGAGAGAGTGAGAAACATCGATCTACTGCCTCCTGCCCGCCCCCTACTGGGGAATCGAGCCCCAAACCGGGGCCTGTGCCCTGACCGGGGAATCGAGCCCAGACCTCCTGGTTCATAGGTCGACGCTCAACCACTGAGCCCCACTGGCCGGGCGTCATCTCTATATTTTTAATCAACGCCTGTTTCTAATGCATTTATAATTATTTATACCATCCAGCCTCATGATTCACTCAGGAGAAACCTGGAGTTGAATCAGGCCTTTCAGCAAGCACTTCCAAGTGGTGTTTTGCAGACGGTGACTGGCTGGGGCCGCGGCGAGGCTCCGCGAGGCCGGTGAATCGGAGCTCACAGGCTCAGCGTGGATTCCTGAAGGAGGACTCGGGCCGCGAGGTTTAAGGGCTTCCTAGTGACTCAGCCGCAGTTGGAGAGCAGCGTGTGAGTCATTCCGTTCGCGAATCTGCTGTCACTTCCTTGGAAAGGGCCTCCTTTCCTTATGGCTTTTTCCACGCTTGACTCACTTCTCTGAAGCTGTCTTCTGTAACTGCATCTTCTCTGCTCCTGGAAGGACGCGGAGGCCCTGTCCCAGTTCCCCCTTTCCGAGCTGAGGGGCCGAGGGGCTGGCGATGGAAATC
>NW_006293088.1:8004427-8011958 GCF_000327345.1 Myotis davidii | reverse complement strand
GTCAGGGGGTGCGCTGGGCGGGCCTGCGCCCAGGCCTCCGCGAGGCGGCTGGTCCCTGGGACCAGGAACTGGGCCGACACCTCGAAGGGAAGCGTTCCTCTGGGTCACAGGTGGGGCCCTGGAGCTGGAGCATCTGTGCAGAGTCCATATTAGGCAACAGGAACTGCCTGAAAGGCACTGATTTTTCACTGCGTGTCACTCAGCCCTGGTGACTCAGCCCTGCGGTTACTCACCCAGCGCCCGCGCTGCTGGGAGAGGCCCTGCGGCACCTGGGGCTGGTCTGACACCCTCCGCGGGGAGGGCGGCCAGTGGCCGGGGAGGGGGGGTTTTTCCTTTAAGATCAGATTAATTGAGTCGCTGACTCACACCCCAGGGACTGGCTGGCGTCCTGAAGGGCTCCATTTCTAAAACAACACAGGCTCCCTCTGAACAGTTTTACTGCCACCTGGTCAAGCTCATTAAAGTGTCAGGGGGAGTTTAAAAAGTCACGCTGGCCCGGCTGGGGTGGCTCAGTGGGTTGAATGTCAACCTAGGGACCGAGAGGTCTGGGTTCAATGCCCAGTCAGGGCACAGGCCCGGGTTGCGGGCTCGATCCCCAGTAGGGGGCACGCAGGAGGCAGCCAATCAAGGATTCTCTCGCATCTTCCTTCCTCTCTCCTAAAAATCAATAAAAACATATTTAAAAAGTCACACTGGAAACCAGGTAACTAAAGCAATTTAGAGAAACTGAAGTAGTTTAGTAGCAGCAACAAATGTGGAAATAGTGTTAAACATTACTCCAGCACTAGGAATGGCATGAGGTCTTATTATTACTTTTTTAAAAAGAAGACTTTATTTTTATTTTAGTTCCCAGTGAAATTGGGCAGAAAGTGCAGAGTTCCCCGGTCCGCCCCGCCCGCACGTGGGCACGGCCTCCGCTGCTATCACATCCTGCACCGGAGTGGTACCTTTGTTACAGTCGGTGAGCTGCGTGGACGCACCTTCATCGCCCAAAGTCCACAGTGTGCGTCAGGGTTCACTCTGCTGCCGTGAAGTCTAGGGTTTGGACAAATGTGCCAGGACCTGGGCCACCACTGAGGGTGTGCAGAGCAGCTTCGTGGCCGTAACATTCTCTGTGCGCCACCGATTCAGAGATCTTGGGGCGTGTGTGCGCGTGTGTGTGCGTGTGTGTGTGTGTGTGTGTGTGTGTGTGTGTGTTTGCGTTTGCTCGTTTTTTTTTAGGTTCAAATGAAATGATCTAAGCATGGGTTAAAGTCCAAAAGTTTAATAAAGCACTAGGGCCCAAGTGTTGAAACTTAAAATTAATGACTGCTTTTGCTTTAAGTCTACAGTATTAAATGGCAACATTAGTATGAAGATTTCATCAACTCAGAACCCACATCTTTGCTGTAGACACAACACAAAAAGGTTTGTTGGCTCAGTAAAGGCAATAGTGTGTCCGGGAGGCTTCCAGCCGAGGACAGCACCAACTGTTAACAACCCTTTGCCCTGGAGCTCAGCTCAAATTAAGCAAATAAATAATAACAAAGGACAGAAAAAGCTCTGGAAAAATCTCCCAATGTCAGGAAAATAAGTACATTTCTACATAACCCAAGAGCCAAAGAAGACATCACAGAGAAAATTAGAAAATATTTTGAACTGAATGAAAATGAAGACACAACATATCAAAATGTGTGACATGCAGCTAAAGCAGTGCGTAGAGGGTAGTTAATAGCATCAAATACATATATTAAGAAAAAAAGTCTTTAAAATGAATGATCTAAGTTTCCACCTTAAGAGATTAGGGGACAAAATGCAAATTAAACCATACATGAGCACAAGTGACGATAAAAGTGGAAACTAATAAAATAGAATATAGTAAAACAATAGAAAAAAATCAATGGGCCGAAACCGGTTTGGCTCAGTGGATGGAGCGTCGGCCTGCGGACTGAAAGGTCCCAGGTTCGATTCCGGTCAAGGGCATGTACCTGGGTTGCGCGCACTTCCCCAGTGGGGGATGTGCAGGAGGCAGCTGGTCGATGTTTCTCTCTCATCGATGTTTCTAACTCTCTATCTCTCTCCTTTCCTCTCTGTAAAAAATCAATAAAAATATATTTAAAAAAAAAATCAATGGAACCAATAGTTATTTAAAGAAGTTAATAAAATCAATAAACCTCTAGCCAGAATGATTAAGAAAAAAAAACACAACAAAATATCAATATCAAGAATGAAAGAAGGCTGTCACCATGAATCCTACAACCAAAAAGATTATAAGGGAATATTTTGAACAATCAGTACAACTGATTAAATTTGACAACTTATGGGTGAAACAAATTCTTTGAAAGTTACACATTATTGAAATTGACTCAAGAAGAAATAGAAAGCCTTCATAGTCTTATATCTATTAAATAAATTAAATTTGTCATTTTACTGCTGACAGGGAAGATACCAGGCCCAGATGGCTTCATTGGAGAATTCTATAAAATGTTTAAAAAAGATCTAATACCCATTCTACACAAATACTTTGGAAAATAGAAGGAGGAATAACACTTTCAAACTAATTTTTATGAGACAGGTATTACCCCGATCTGTCAAAATTATTATAAAGAAAGAAAATCATAGGTCGATATCCCTTATTCACATAGATGCGAAATACTTAACGTGTTAACAAAATATAAGTAACAGCATATAATACATATTTATGTAATAATTATATATAACATTATAAATAACTCTACCCGTTGATAGACATAGAGAGAGAATATCACATAGAGAGGTAATATGCTGAGTGGATTTATTCCAGGGATTCAAGACTGTTTAATTGTCAAAGTCAGTTAATCCAACACAGGATAAAGGCGGAAACTGGGCGCTATTTCTGTTGGCCGTCCCCACGCCAGATTCAGTGATTCCCTGAGACTCACGGGACTCACACACAGGCACACTCATGGCTGAGGTTCACACAGCGGAAGGACATAGAGCAAAATCAGCCAGGAGGTGAGGTCTGGCCGGGCCCAGGTGTCGGCTCCCGACGCCCTCTCCCTGCGCCTCGCTCCCCAACAGCAGGCGTGACCCAGGCGTGAGCTGCTGGCTCCCAGGGAAGCTCATTAGAGGCTCCACCCAGGGCTTTTATTGGGGCCGGTCCCAGAGGCCAGCTCCGCTTGGCACGCATTCCAGACGCCAGGAAGGGAATCGGTTGCGCAGCTCGAGCCATGCTGTTTGCACAAGCGGGTTCGGCACCGCGAGCCACGCCCCCGTGGCTGCCCCTCTCTGACGGGCTTCGCTCACTCAGCAGCCACGTGGACCTGCTGGGCCCCTTCTAGTGACTTCCTACAGCACACGCCAGCCTGCCTCTCTGCCGGTGGCCTCACTACCTCCGTCCTCTTCCAGTTTCTGCATGGGCATCCCTGTTTGTGGTGTTACCTGTCACTCCTGCCATTTCCCGTGTCACCATGACAGCTATCCTGCTCTAACCACTGCCGTCTTGTCTTGCAGGGGGTCACCCCCGCCCCCCCCACCCCCACACCCAGGGTTTAAAACTGACCTGGGACTGATGAAGTCCAGAGGCTGGAAGGGAAATTAGGTGAGAGAGTTCCTGGGAGACAGAAGGGGGAAGAAATCCTTCCCTTAGGGCAGTGATGGCGAACCTTCTGAGCTCGGCGTGTCAGCATTTTGAAAAACCCTAACTTAACTCTGGTGCCGTGTCACATATAGAAATTTTTTGATATTTGCAACCATAGTAAAACAAAGACTTATAGTTTTGATATTTATTTTATATATTTAAATGCCATTTAACAAAGAAAAATCAACCAAAAAAAAAATGAGTTCGCGTGTCAACCTCTGACACATGTGTCATAGGTTCGCCATCACTGCCTTAGGGGGAGAGAAGGTCACAGGACTGACAGGACTTAGGACAGTGCCCGAGGCCCTGAGTACACGGTGACCTCTGCTTCCTGCGTCCAGTTGCTCGACCTTCTCAGACCCGCTGGACGTGCCTGCCTCCACAGCTGGCCGCGCAGACACCTGCTCCAACACCGGATCCCCTGTCGTCACTGGCAGAGATTTCACAACATGAGGAACTACCGGCTGTGTTGCCCATAGAGGGTACAGAGGCAGTGCCTGCCCAGTTGTTTTCAGTCGGTGGTTATCCAGGATGGAATCTGCTGTTATGTCAGTGTCCACTGAGGACCTACTGTGCTCAGCACTCACTAAGACGACCAAGTAAAGGCCCAGCACGGAGACGCCGCGCGGCCACGGCGCCCGGGAACTTCAAGGACTGGTACCGACAGCCCCCCTTCCGATCACAGTGTTATCAAGTTATTAATAACAAAGTTGTGTCCATTTCCTGTACTTTGAGAATTTAGAGAAACTTCTGAATAATTTAATGTAAAATAAAATATCATGGAAATTAGGAATTACCTGAGAGTGAATGGTAGAACTACTACCTATTAGAATTGGAAGGAGGAAGCAATCACTAGAGTGAGCATTTTAGCTGCAAATACTTAATTGCAAAAGGGGAAGCGTTGTTCATTTGTGAGCCGAGGGCAGGTAAAGTCCTCCCGCCCCCAGCAGAAATGACCAAGGCAAGAGCCGAGACGGGACCAGCAGGCACCACCGAGCCAGGGACCTGCGTGCAGACGGGGCAGCGCTTAAAATGAGAGGATCTTAGAGGAACCTGCGGGCCCACACGTGGAAAACTTCCTAGAAAAATACAGCGTCGCCACCGCGACTCAGGACGAAGCGCTCACCCCGAGCGCTCCGAGGCCCGGCGAGGAAGCGAGCACAGATAAGGTCTCCTTCGAGGAAATGTCCGCAGGGAAGATTTCCCCAGGATCCCGGGGAAAGCCGTCCGGCATCGCACACACGCCTCCACGGGACGCAGGTGCAGACACCGCTCCTCGGCAACGCGCTGGAGCCCACATCGGTTGGGGTCCTCAGGACCCCAAAGCCCAGGAGGATGCTCGAAGGAGGGGACCCTCCGGATAGTGTCCCCCGAGAAGACAGCTGTGAACATCCGCAGCGAGACGCCAGCAAACAGAATCAGGGGCTGTGCAGGGGAGGTAGCGTTTATCCTGGGAAAACCAACTGAAGGAGAAAAACTGTCATTGCAGCAAAGGCAGTTCTGAAATTTAACATTCACTCATCTGTAATAAAAAAAAACAAACTTAAACTGTAAGAAGAGCATATCTTTAATATAATGAAGACAATTTATTAAAAAACAATTTTACAGCAAATGTTAAACTTAATGGTGAAACATTAAAAACATTGTCCTCAAAAACTTAATGATTTTTTTTTTAATTGGGAAACACTCAAATCCACCCGCTTACCCTTTCTCATCCACACGTGACAGATGCTTGTCGAGAAGATAAGGACAGGAAGTTCCAGAATCGGAAAGGAAAGAGAGAAACGGAAATTACTCAGGGACGTATTCAACAGGCTCCTTAGACATTCCTAAGAAATACACCGGTAGATGAATAAAGGGTTTTAGAAAAGCTGCTGCAAAATCAAAATACAAAGACCAGTGACACGTGTACAACGTTGCTGCAAAAACAGCCGTCAGTGAAAATGGGTGATGAAAACGATCCTGTTTTGCAACCAGACTCAGGAATAAGCACAATAAAAACGAGCAAGCCTCTCACAGAGACCTTTCTGGAATCTGCCGGCAGATGGAAGACCTGAGGAAATGGAGAGGTAGGCCATGCCTTTGAAGCTATAACTTCCCTTTTATTTCCTCCCCCAACTTTATTGAGGTTTAATTGAGGTATAACTTCCTGTCACTTCAAGGCCTACAAAGGGTTGATTTGATCCGATTGCAACATTGCTACCACTTCCCTTTTGTGGTGAGAACATCTACCAGTAAGATCTACTCTCTGTAGATCTTGGTGCTTTCAAGTACCAGAGTATAGGATGGCTCTACAGCACCGCCATGCAGTGCGTTGCATGCCCAGAACGTACCCGTCTTATAACTGGAAATTCGGACCCTTGGACCATCTCCCCATTTCCCCCGCCCCCAAGCCTCAGTAACCACCATGCTCTCTGTTTTCACGAGAATAAAAATATGAGAGTTTTCAATGATGTTATATCACCTACAAATGGTATCATGCGGTGTTTGCCTTTCTCCGACTCATGGCTGTGCCTCCTAACCATGTCCACTATCGGCCGGCCGATCTCTAGATCCAATGTTACTCCAGAGAACATTCTAACACGTTTCTGTTCTGTTTTGCTGGACTTCGGCAAACGGAATCTTGAACTTGCTGGTGAGACAGCGGTACAGACCATAGGACTTCACTTCATAAAAGGAAGAACACGCACATTCCCTGCAGGCGTGGCTGCTCTGGGAAAGAATTGTTGCTAGGCAACAAATCAGCTGGGACCTCACGGGCTGGCATCAAGGTAGGGGCTGGGCTGCGTTCTTGCGTGGTGGCGCGATGGGGGACTGCTTCTGAGCGCATTCCTTTTAAAAAAATATATTTTTATCCGTTTCAGAGAGGAAGGGAGATGGAGAGAGAGAAACATCAATGATGAGAGGGGATCATTGATCGGCTGCCTCCTGCATGCCCCCTACTGGAGATCGAGCCCACAACCCGGGCCTGTGCCCTGACCGGGAATTGAACCCAGGACCTCTTGGTCCATGGGATGACGCTCAATCACTGAGCCTCACCAGCTGGGCTCTGGTGTCTCTTAAGAAATTAGAAGGGACCCCCATAATGGAGCATTGGGACTGACGGACAGGAGTGAGCAGGGCTGTCTTTGGGGACTGAGACAGCCCCTCTGCCTCACCACTGTCCCCTCCACGCCCGCAGCCTTCCCAGCACCGTTTACCCAGGGGCCTTGCTGCCTGCACCACTCGAGGGTCCCTGTGGTGTTCACCAACCGTGGAGGCGCAGGCAAGGGCCTGGCCCGCCTCCTGCACACGCAGAGCTCCCCGCTCGGCTCAGCATCTGGGGATCCTGTCCCATCACAGTCAGTGTAGGGCGCCCCCTCCCAACGCGTGGACAGACGGGACCTGCGAGTCTGGGCCTCTCTGAGCACAGGCCACACCGCTCCCCGAATACGCGTCAGGGACAGATGGAGTCGTTGGAAGCTGCACTGTCAGGGCGTGTGGTGTTTCCAATTGAGCAGGTCCCACCAGGGGCCAGAACTCGTTCTCCACCACATAGGACAGTGGTCGGCAAACTGCGGCTCTTTGGCCCCTTGAGTGTGGCTCTTCCACAAAATACTGACTTCTGCGCATGGGCCACGAAGTTTCAATTGCACTGTACGTGCGCGCCCACACGTGGTATTTTGTCCTCTCCTGCCCTAGCTGCCTGCACTCAGTTTCCATCATTTGCCAAGAAAAGGGGCTTAAAAATACAGCCCGGGTGGGGTCGGCAGGAGGAGAGCGACAGCAACCCCGACCTCCACCCCCACCCCGCCCCCATTGTCTGAAACAGCAGGCTGACCGTCAATGCCCCTAAGAAATCACTTGAAATTGGACAGTGCCAAGTTTTGGTCCGTGTGTGCATTTGTCCATTTAATTTTTTTTCTTTTAGAAACATATTCGTGTTCTTTCCAA
>NW_006293088.1:8002853-8004375 GCF_000327345.1 Myotis davidii | reverse complement strand
AGGATGACGGGTTCACTGTGAACCAGGGAATACATGTCGCTATTCGCCCATTTCACAGACGTGGAGACTGAGGCGCCGGAGGTCAGTATTGAGCCCTGGGGCCCGGAGCTGGTGAGGGACAGAGACAGGAGTTGAACCCAAGCACTCCGAGTTCAGAGCCCGGGCGTTAGTACAGAAATGTGTGTACATATTGAACACACTAATTTTATTTCGTGATGACAATCTCGATTAAAACTGAATTATAAATTTTCAATTTTTTGGAATAATTTTTTTTCAGGACAATTTTAAAGTTAGAAATGCCCTGACTGGTTTGGCTCAGTGGTTAGAGCATCGGCCTGCGGACTCAAGGATCCCGGGTTCGATTCCAGTCAAGGGCATGTACCTTGGTTGTGGGCACATCCCCAGTGGGGAGTGTGCAGGAGGCAGCTGATCGATGTTTCTCTCTCATCAATGTTTCTAACTCCCTATCAATAATAAAAAAAAAAAGTTAGAAATGCCCTAGAAAGGTATTTCTCTCTAGTACCTGACTTTAGGCCTTTAGGCATTAGAAGAGTGGACCCTGGGGAGGTTTTTCTGGAGAGAGGGGAGGGGAGATGGAGAGAGAGAGAGAGAGAGAAACATCGATTGCACCCCAACCTGGGTATCAAGCCTGCAAACCTAGGCATTGCTCTGGCCGGGAACTGAACCCACAACCTTGCCTTGTACGGGACGATGCTCCAACCGCCTGAGCCACCCGGCCAGGCTGCTGGGGAGGTTTCCCTCTGCCCTTGTGATGGAGCTGGCGCTCGAATTCACACCTGACTTCCACCCCGCGGGGCCGGCCAGGCCCGGGCCTTCAGCAGACGTGACCTTCTAGAAGCAGAGGCCGGACAGCGGGCTGGTCTAGAATCGGAAAGCGGGGGGAGAGCGTGGGGAAGCCCTCTGGCCGCCTCCCCAGCCCGCGCAGGTGCGTCCTGCCCTCCTTGCCTGCGGTCAGCAAGGAGCCTAATCTCTGTCCAGCTTTTATCCTGATCAACATCCACTGGACAGAACAGAGCGACGGCTGGCAGCTCCGCCCCTCGCGCAGCTTCATGCGGTTCCTGGGGATTCGGTGGAAAGCCCACGCTGTGACCCGGAGTGTTTGGCTCCGGTGAATGTCCTACCTGTTCCGAAAAACAACTGGTCTCCTCCGGCCTTCACCAGTGGGGGAGCGGGAATCAAAAATCCTTGACCCTCACTTCCTGTGAGATTGTGAAATAAAAGGTAAACAGGTGAGGGGGAGGCGGCGGCTCAGAACAATGGCCCCTATTGTGGAGTGAATCCTGGTTTCTTTCCATTTTCACACAGATCTTTCTGGAGCAGATGCTAACCAGGGAAAAGCCAGCTGATCATTAGCTGTGAGCCGTGGGCCGTGAGCCTTGGGTGTGGGCTATGGATGTGGGCCGTGACCGTGGGCCGTGACCATGGGTGTGGGCCGTGGGTGTGGGCTATGGATGTGGGCCGTGACTGTGGGCCGTGGCCGTGGGTGTGGGCCGTGGGCCGT
>NW_006293088.1:8001375-8002752 GCF_000327345.1 Myotis davidii | reverse complement strand
CGGCCGCCGGCTCTCAGTGAGAACTGCTTTGCGGGCCGTTTGCAGGTCTCTCCAAGGTGTAGGCTCAGAATTCAGTCGTTTGAAGGAAACACCCGAATGTGTGAGCGGCCTGTCGTCCTCGTGCAGTGAGAGGGCACGGGCTGCCCCCGGGCTAACCGTGGGCACGAGGAGCCTGGGAGTCCGCGATGGGCTGTGGTCCACGCGCTCGGGGGCTCCCGCCTCTGTTTCTCCTTTTCAGGCATCCCCGCCCCCCCGCTCCCCCCAGCTCTCGGAGCACAGGCTCGCTGGGTCGGGCGTGACTCATCCAGGCCTCAGGCCTCCCCTGCAGAGCCAGGGCAACAGCAGACCCCGCAGCGGCCCTGGGGCCAGGGGGGCGCCATGGGAACCTGGGACGCTGATTTTCCAGCTGCTTCCCGGGCCCTCATCCTCGTCCAGGCGTGGGAACCTCTGGGTCAGGGTGACGCTCCGCCATCCCCGCGGCTGGTGCTCATCAGGCGCTGCCGTGTCCCCGTGAAATAACGAGATGCCTGGTCTCCGTCCAGGTCTCAGATGTAGGTTTTGGCCCTGGTTCCCCACAGAACCCCTAAGTCCCTTGTAACTTCCTGGGGGAGAGGAGCGTCTTTTGTTCTAATGAGGTGACTCCCGGATGGCTCCCTCCTCCCCTGTGGCTCCCTCCTCCCCTGTGGCCCCCTCCTCCCCTGTAGCCCCCTTCTCCCCTGCGGCCTCTCACACCCTGTCCGGCCCTGGGTGCACCTGGGCGCCGATCCTGCCCAGGCTGCCGTCCTGCCATCTCCCCTGACCTTAGACTGGAATTTTGAGGAAGGGACGGGAAGGGACAGAGAAGGGGAGGGGGGAGGGGACAAGGGAAGAGGCCGGGGCGGGGGCAGCAGAGGCCGTGCACTTGTTGTTGTTGTTAACCCTCCGCAAGGATATTTCTCCATTGATTTTTAAAGAGAGTGGAAGGGACGGGGAGGGACAGACACACAGAGAGAAACACTGATGTGAGAGAGATGCATCGATTGGTTGGCTCCTGCTTGCACCCCATCAACCCAGTGCCCTTGACCGGAATCGAACCCGGGACCCTTCAGTCCGAGGGCTGACGCTCTATCCGCTGAGCCACACAGGCCAGGCCCGCTCCAGACGCTTAACCTCCCTGGGCAAGTGGTTCCCACGGGGCCTGGCCATCGGTCCGGAGCCTCGGGTGCCGGTGTTTAGTGAACGAGCCCGCAGGCCGGTGCTGGGGGGAAGTGTCCCTCTCCCGCTGAGGGTCAGCAGCGAAGGCCTGGGAAGTAAATTCTAAAAGACCGTTTCACAGGGACAAAGGCACCCGATACTTATTCACATTTACACACTAGGGCGTCCCCGGAAAAAAGTAAA
>NW_006293088.1:7993447-8001245 GCF_000327345.1 Myotis davidii | reverse complement strand
GGGGGCTGGGCTGCAGGAGACGGTGACCGGGAGCAGCGGGCACTGACAGCGGGTGTGACTCTCCTCAGGTCCGGGCGGACCTGCCTTGGGGTCACTGCTGAGCTCCGGGGACGAGCGTGCTCCCCGCTCCTGTCCGGGGGGGAGGGGAGGTTGGGGGGCAGGGACAGCAGACACCCTCGCAGAGGGAATTGCTCCCTTCTCATAGACGGAGGCGGAGAACACTGCGTCTTCATTCTCAGCTGCTTTCAACTCAAAACATTCCTTAAGGTGAAGAGGCGTGTGTTGTGTGTGTGTGTGTGTGTGTGTGTGTGAACCTTCTAGAAGACTCCATGCCTTTCAACTCAAAACATTCCTTAAGGTGAAGAGGCATGTGTTATATGTGTGTGTGTGTGTGTTTTGGGGGGGGGCAGGGGGGCTGTCCTGATCCCCTTCACAGAGAAAACCACCGGCAACTGAACCTTCTAGAAGACTCCATGCTTGCCTCTGCTTCCCGCCGGATCCCCACCCATTTACCATCATTTCATTGTGGGACAAGGGGGCGGGGAGCCCCCCGTCAGTCTGGGGGATTCTTGGCATCCTGCACTTGGAATGTCCCCTCCTGTTATGGCTGCGAGTCCACAGGCGCCTCGCTCTCTGGCTTGGGGACCCCTCGCGTGAGCTGACTCTCCGACGCCCCCCACCCCCATCCTGACACGGGGACTGACAAAGCTTTGATCCGTCTTATCACACGAGCCGGTATTTTTCCTCGTGGCCTTGTTTCCCTGTCAAGTTCGCATTTTTGTCTGAATTTACTGACTTTGCACATTCTGCGAACACTGACCATTTATTTTTCCAACATAAAGTATGTTCTTCTGTTGAACGTTGTCCATATCACCTCCTACTACTTAAAACACAAAACAAAACAAACTTTTTAATAACCTCTCCCCCCGTCCCCCGCCTTTTTTTTGTTGTTGTTGTTTTTAACGAAAGGCTTTGGCTCAAAATCCTCAAAAGCTGTGGCCACCAGCTGAGATGCTAAAATGACCCAGAAGTGGTGCTTGGAGAGAGCGGAAGAAAGTAATCCCTTTCCAAGAAGTTTAGCCTTGAAGAATGTTCTAGAACACAGCCGCGGGCCCTCGCCATCCTCCGCCTCCTGCTTTGGTTGGCCCTGGTCCCACACCATCATCTTCTCTCTTGACCAAACAATCCCTGAGAGAGAGAGGACTTCATTTTTCCTAAAAAAAGTACTTTTTATGTCTCCATTAAACATCTTAAAGTCCAGTTTAGATGATGCCCTTTGAAAAGTACGCACTTATGTCTAAGACCTTTTCCCCCAAACATCATCTTAAAAAAAAAAATCGACAGCTTGCACGCATCTAGAATTTCAGTCACAGGTTTTTATTTTTTTTAAGGCTGGCATGTGAGAACACGACCAGCTCACATGGGTTTAAATGCATTACTCACAGTAACAGTGATAGCGAGTTTTCTTTTTCCTTCTGGGTGTGTGTTAACCAACCTCTTGCCACACTTTGTTTTCCACCCTCTTTTTAAAAAAATATATTTGTATTGATTTCGGAGAGGTAGGAAGAGGGAGAGACAGAAACATCAATGACGAGAGAGAATCATTGATCGGCTGCCTCCTGCAGGCCCCCCACTGGGGATCAAGCCTGCAACACGGGGCATGTGTCCTGACCGGGACTCGAACCGTGATCTCCTGGTTCATAGGTCGAGGCTCGACCACTGACCCATGCCGGCCGGGCAATCATTACCATTTTTCAAAGTGGTTGCCTTCATTTTCTGCACCATCGTCTTTTTTTCTGGACTATTTTAAAGCAAATCCCAGCCAGGGAATCATTTTCCCCGTGAGCCCTTCAGCATGTCCCTGTCGCAGATGAGGACTTTTCCCTGACCGAGTGCAATACCAGCATCAACCTAACACGGTGACCCAAAGTCCTTTAGCTAGAACCAGTGGTCAGAGGGACCACGGCCAGCGTCTGGGATGGGCTGAGGGCTGCTGACCGCCAGCCGAGGTGACAGACGGGGAGAGGGGTGGGGTGGGGACAGAGGACACGGGACAGAGGACACGGGACAGGTTGGACTTCATTGGCTCCTCTGTGTCTATCTGTCTGTCTGTCTGTCAGGCATCGAGTCCTAACAACCTTGGGGAGTCACGGCCGCCTCGCCGCACTCCGAACCCTGGGTGGGAATGGGGTTTGCGGGGAGTCCGGCTCCCGCGTGGCCAAAGTGACATGGCGCAGACCACCGCCGTCATCCAGCCCCAGCCGGCCTGCGTGGAGCGGAGCCACGTGCTTTGGGGAGAGACACGGTTCTGGCCGGAGCGGGAGCGGGAGCGGAGCAGCGATGTGCGAGTTCCTGGGGTACAGAGGGCGTCCGGGTCTGTTCCAGCAGAAGGGGCTGCGCGGATGGGTCTCGGACGCGTGGAGTGGCTGTGCCGTGGCGCTGGTGTCGCGCGTGGAAACGGTGAGTGTCTGGAGAGCCGGCCGCCCTGCCCTCGTCTCCACCCCCCGTGGGAGGCAGGGCCAGGCCTTGCCGCCTCTTCAGGTGGCTCCTCGCGCAGGAGGCAAGGCCGTAAAAGGACATCCAGGTGCCCCTGAGTGAGGGATGGTCACGGGCAGTGACGTGGGCACAGGCCACGCTCCCTTCTGGCAGAGAACGCGCACCGGCAGCTTCCTCTGACATGAGAAAATGGACAGTTTCTGGGCTTCGGAAAAAACAAAACAGGTCTGACACCTGAGCACAGAGGAATTCGTTCTCTGAAATGGAGCTGGTACACAGAGCCATGTAAGGCCGGGGAGGGTGTCGGATCAGGTCTGTGTTTGCTTTCTCCGTGGCCACACTCCAGGGAGGGTGCGAGTCACCGGCCGGGAATGTGTGGGAGGACACCGGGCGGGCGGGGCGGTCACTGGTGTTTAGAACAGAGCTGTGTGTTTCCACAGCTGCTGGCTGCCGGCTCCGGGGCAGCTTCCTCCACGTTGGCCGCGGACCACGTGGGACTGTGTGGCAGACGGTCCTCTCTGGTTACAAAGTGACGGCGTTCCCGGCTCAGCCCCTCTGAGCCCCGAGCCCCAACAGATGGAGGAAGAGTCGCGCTGGAGGTCGGCCCCTCCGCGGGCCTGAGATACCCGGGAAAGGGGCAGGGGAGTGAGGTTGGCCACTGCGGGGTCACACGACCAAAGGCAGAGAAGGGCTTGCATCTCCTTCTTTTATGACTAGGGGCCCGGTGCACGAAATTCGTGCAAGGGGCTCGGCCCTCACAGCCGAGGCAGCCTGCCTGGGCCCTTGCATCCCTGGCTTCATCTGGTAGGTTGATTTTTTTAATATATTTTTATTGATTTCAGAGAAGAAGGGAAGGGGGGGGGGGAGAGAAACATCCATGATGAGAGAGAATCATGGATCTGCTGCCTCCTGCAGGCCCCACACTGGGGATCAAGCCCGCAACCTGGGCATGTGACCTGACCCAGGTTCGAACCGTGACCTCCTGGTTCATAGGCTGACGCTCAACCACTGAGCCACACCGGCCGGGCTCTCTCTTTCTTTTAAGTAGGACAATTCTTAAACTTCTTTTTTATTAATTTTTCTTTCTTGTTGGACCTCCAGCTCATCCCTCGGGCGGCGGCTCACACACACTGTGAAATCACTTCCATTTTAACGTTCATACCCAAGGAAGCCCAAGCCACGTGATGATTAAAGTAAACGCTAAAGAAAAAGCATGACGTAGCTTCCACAAATTGGCCGGGACAGGCGTTTCCCCAGATTTCTTAGTCATTTTCTTCGGACAGACTTAGATTTGCCCCATACTGAAAGGTTCAAACGCAGCGAGGGTGATGCCCGACTTTGCGGTCACCTGTTCGGAAAAGAGACCCTCCACACCTGTGTGTTTCTGCGGAGCGGCCCTGACAGCCCGCCCGGAGCCTTCTCTCTTCGCTTGTCACGTAGAAGCACAAGGTGGGATCTGTCTGTGCATAGAAAACCGGTTATCACAATCCTGCAAAAACCCCAACAGGTCCTAGAACCAATTTCACTTTTGATGCCACAGTACGTGCTTGACTTCGCATCTACATTTCTCACCAAGCAGCTCCCTTTAACCTGTGTTGGTAAATCACCCTTACCCCGACGCAGTTCGTTTAGCGAAAATTAAATACCGTGGGTCTCTCCTTCAATGTGATGAAGTCGGGATAAATGTTTTCCTGTCAGTTGAGGCTGGGGGGTCGCCGTAGAAATCCACTGATTGCCACAGCCAGGGAAGGTGTGGGCGGCTTTAGTTTCCAACACACACTCCCCTCCGCTTCTGGAGTTTCCATGCACCCGCCCCCCGCCCCCAACCACCTGAAAATACCATAATCGGAACGCCAGCGTCTTGCTGTGCAAACCCTGCACCACGTTAGCTGTGTCCTCGCCTCACTCTCCACCAGAAAGCTGCCCCGGCCCTGGACGTGGAACATTCTGGCAATGAAGGCACAGGAGGATGTGTGAGGCGGGTGGCGGAGCTCGGGAAATACCCGCCCTTCCCAGGCCTGTGCAGCCAGGACGGCCAGGTGACGGGCTCTGCCTGTGCGGGAAGCCCCCGGGGATTTCTGGAAATTCTGTGCTTCTGTGATGTGGCACCAGCTTATCTTCTTCCTCTTTGTCTTCCTGCCTGGAATGCGGGCTGAGCCTGGAGCTGGAGCTGGAGCTGGAGCTGGAGCTGGACCTGGAGCAGCCACCGTGAGGCCGTGAGGGCCCCAGGTTACGGGTGGGGCAGCGGAGAGAGAAAAGGGGCCTGGAACGGCCTTTGTGGGGCAGGTGGACCTGCCCTCGCCGTTGTGGGGCCTGGCAGGAGTAGGAATGGAGGCCCACATGGCCTGTCTCCATTGGACAGTATCAAACTAACACACTGCTCAACAAAATAGACTCTACCCTCTAGCTCGACAATACATGTGATAACAATGAAACTTGGAAAGTATGTAAAGCCATGCTTTTGTTTGTTTTTTAATCCTCACCCCACCCCCTGCCGGCGCGTGCCGGTCTGGGTCCCTTCGTCACACGTGGGCCGAAGGCCATCTGCTCTTGGCTCCCGTTCTCCTGACCTTTATCTGTAACTTCTTTTCAAAACAACAAATATTTTCAGGGAACCAAACCCACGCGTTATCTCTCTGGGTCACTTATAAAATGTTCAAGCAAAATTCTCAGTAAAAGGAGCCATTCAGCGTGCTTTGCTCAATAGTTTGCTTTTCCCTTCCGTCAACTCTCAGAACAAGAAACCGAAACACAAGCCCAGTCCCCCGTGGAACCGGGTCTTGCCCTCGCGGCATCCAGTCACCTGCAGGACGGAGAACGGCTGGTGCCCAGGGCGGCCTCCCCACCCCCGCGGGCCTCTCCAGGGCGGTGACTTATGTGACTGGGGACGTTGAGGAGAAGGCTCTGGCCCCACCCTGCGCGTCCCCTCTGCTCTAAGGGAAGGAAGCCTCTGAAAGGCTGCCTACTGTGTGACTCAACTACATGGCATTTTGCAAAAGGCAAGACTAAGGAGAAGTCAGAACTATCAGGGTTGCCAAGGGTTACGGGGAAGGGCAGGATGCATAGGTGCCATACAGGGGATTTTATTTTATTCTTTAAAAAATGTATATTTTTAAAATTAATTTCAGAGAGGAAGGGCGAGGCAGAGAGAGAGAGAAACATCAATGATGAGAGAGAATCTTGGATCGGCTGCCTTCTGCACCCCCCCGACTTAGGATCAAGCCTGCAACCCAGGCCTGTGCCCCGACAGGGAATCAAACCGTGACCTCCTGGTTCAACGCTCAACCACTGAGCCATGCTGGCCGGGCTACGGGATCTTCAGGGAAGTGAAACTATTCAGTAAGAGACTGCGATACATCCATGCCACTCTGTGTTTGCCAAGCCCACAGCATGTACAACACACAGTGAACCCTATTGCAAACCATACACTTTAGCCGGTAGTCGTGTATCGATGCTGGCTCATCAACTGTAACAAGGCACCACACTCATGCAAGAGGGTGCTGATAGGGGGACCGTATCCAGGGAGGGGAGGGAGTATAGGGGACGCTGTCCTTTCTGTTCAGTTGTTTCTGTAAACCAAAAACTGCCCAAACGAATGAACCAATGCACTTAAAAGAATCAGTACCTCAGTAAACCCAAAACCATGAAAATAAGAATGAAATGACAGGCGCGGCGACCCTGGAACTTAGGGTAAGCCTTTACTCGGAATTCTCGGGCGGCCAGGCCCGGGGAGGGATGGGGTTAGAGAGCGCATTGTCTACAGGACGGAAACCGATCAGCTGGTTTGGAGACACGGGCCAGCTCGGAGGTGACGCTGTCCCACAGTTTCTATTGCGAAGGGACAAACAACCTACACATTGTCATTTTGTGTCAGCCCTCTGGTTTAAACAATGGGGAGCCTGATGCTGCGTCGCAGGTAACAAAGGCAGAGCTGTGGGGCGCGTGGGTGAGGGCTGTTCGCAATCAAATTTTACGCGTATGGATTTGTCCCTCGGCTTCCAAGTTGAGACGAGGCTGGGCCAGCTGAATCTTGGACCCTTATCTGCTTCTTTCTCTCTCTCTTCCTTCTCCACTCCCTCTCTCCTTCCTTCCTTCCTTCCTTCCTTCCTTCCTTCCATCCTTCCTTCCTTCCTTTCTTCTTTCTTTCTGGATAGTGATTTCACAGAGAGAGAGAGAAAAAAACACATCGATGTGAGAGAGAAACATCGATCGGTCGCTCTCATACACATCCCACCTAGGGATCAAACCTATAACCTGGATGTTTCCTGACCGGGATCAAACCCACAGCCTTTCGGTACATGGGACGGTGCTCTGACTGACTGAGCCACCGGCCAGGGCTGCTACGAGGATCCACGCCTACGCAGGGATCTTATTACAGATCCAGGGCTTTCCTGCGTCATCCTTGCGCTCCTTCCCTTGCATTGGCCACGGGAGTCAGGAGGCAGCGGTATCAGAGTTGGAGGGACCTGGAGGAGCCGGGGTCCCCTCGTTGACGGGTGAAAGGGGCCCAGATAAACGATTTGTTCCCGGGCACACAGCTGGTTGGCACCGGAGCTGGTTCGAGTTAAGTGATTCCCTGACCCTTCCACTCACGTACAAGGCCTGCCCCGGGCCAGACCACCTTCTCGGGCGGCCGTCGCCAACCGCTTGCGGGCACATCCCCAGTGGGAGATGTGCAAGAGGCAGCTGATCGATGTTTCTCTCTCATCGTTGATGTTTCTAACTATCTATCTCTCTCCATTCTCTGTATGAAATCAATAAAAAATATATATTCTTTAAAAAGGCAAGCCTGGCCCACTTGCTGGGCCTGACTGCCGCATGGCAGGGGTAGGGGGGATATAGGGGGTGGCTGTCGCTGTCGGGGGGGCCATGTAGGGAGGGCCCCTGCCGTGACAGTGTCTCTGCACCCCATGGCCACGCTGGCGTTCCTGGTGGGGACGTTTGTTTTGCCTGGCTGTGAAAAGCCCCCATGTGGGGGTACTTGTGGTGGGATGTTGGTTCATACATTTTTTGTAGCAAAGGGGTGGGTGGGAAGGCGAGTCTTGTGGCTAAAGAACCAGCCTCCCAGGGCCAATTCCCATCGTTGACTTTTCACTGTTTTATCCGGAGACGCTGACCGTGACGCCGGAACCCTCCTGATGAACCGCTTTCTGCCGGCAGCAGAGTCCTGAACGCGGGCTTTCTCCATCCGCCAGGACAAAGGCCTGTTCATGGCCATCCCGGCCCTGGCCGGCCGAGCCTTCAGGAGTGATGGATGGGGGGCCGCCCTGGCAGCTCCGCAGCCTTCCCACGCCCGCCCTGG
>NW_006293088.1:7988322-7993252 GCF_000327345.1 Myotis davidii | reverse complement strand
GTTTTTAAAAATCATGTTTATTGGGAAATAGAACCACGTTTGAAATAGTTACAAAGGGGGAAAGCAGTGGCATGACAGAGTCCTCGATGATTAGTCTGACTGTCAGGGGAGGCCAGGCCAACCCCCATCCGCGTGGCCGACGGGGCGGGTGGTTCCGCTGCGGGGAGGCCGGGTGCTGCCCGCCGACATGGGCATCGGGGGCTGGTGCGGTTCCGTGGGAAGGAGACTGGTCTCTGTCCCAGGCTCCTGGCACCGGCCCTGACACCCTGGGCATCGCTGCGGCAATAAGATTGTCTCTCGGCTGTGACGAGGGGCTGTGACAAGGGGCTGGTGGCCAGAGACTAGACCCAATGGGAACTGAGCTCCTACCTCCTCCGACTCCGTGTCACGAATCAGTGGCCGCAGATGCCATCAGCCAAGCCCCCGGATGAAGCCGCACCCCAGACCGAGGGGCTCGGAGATCCTGGCTGGGGAGCAGGTCCCTGTGCTAGGAGGGGGTGCCCCGGGACCGGGCTCAAAGCCTCGCCCCCCTTCCCGCAGGCATGTTCCTGTGCGTCTCTCCCGTCGTCTGTCCCTGCTGCAGCCTCTGAGAGACCGGCCACAGTTCTGTGAGCCAATCCGGTAAACGTGGGGCCCAAGAGGGGCTCCCGGGCACCCCTGACCTTGCCCCGTCCGTGCGAACTGCGGTGGCAGCCGAAGTGAGGGCGCTGGGTGGGATCGAGCCCTGAGCCTATGGGTCTGAGGCGAACCCGGTGGTGTCGGCGCCACATTGAACCCCGACTCCTCGCTGGTGTTGGAGTGGGAGACCCACACGCAGACTCATCTGGATCCCCTCCCGGTCCCGGGACGTGGGCGGCGTCTGCACCGGCCCCGGATCTAGAAACCTCAGGCAGCGCTGCCTTCTCTCCCCCACACTTTACGACCAGGCTCCGAGACTCACGCGGGGTCGCACGGGGTCACACGGTGTCACACGGTGTCGCACGGTGACTGCTTCCCCCACCTGAACACCTGCAGGACGTCCTGTCCTTCCCTTTGCTGGAGCCCAAGTCCAGTGGCTCCTCCCCTCTCCCCATGGCCCCGGGTCGCCCTGCTTCCTCCCTCCGGTCAGGTTTCTCTCTCTCAGAGGCTTGGATGGCCCCTCCCGTCCATCGTCCCTCAGCACGACCCCCAAGACTGGAATCTCTGCACCTTCTCCCACCCCGACCCCCACCCTTCACCCACTGACCCAGGGCTCCGCAGCCCATGGCCCTTGGCATGTTTTTGTTGGTTTGTTTGTTTTGTAAAGAAAGAAAAAGGCTGGCCATTGTGGCTCAGTGGTTGAGCGTCGACCTAGGAACAAGGAGGTCACGGTTCAAATCCCTGTCAGGGCACAGGCCCGGGTTGCGGGCTCGATCCCCAATGGGGGGCGTGCAGGAGGCAGCTGATCAGTGATTCTCTCTCATCATTGATGTTTCTCTCTCCCTCTCCCTTCTTCTCTGAAAAGAAGAAAGAAAAGGGGTAGGACAGGCTAGGTCCGGCCACAGTCCCCTACAGCCTCCAGATCCTAAATGAGTGTCCAGTGTGGCCCGAGGGTCGCCAGGCAGAGGGAGGTGCCACGGGCACAGCTCACCCCACAGAGCCAAGGCCCCCCAAACGCAGGATGCTCTTCCCACACCAGGTGCTCCCTGCCGAGGGCGGACTGGACACCTTTCTTCTTTCTTTTTTTAAATTTTTTTTTTTATTGATTTCAGAGAGGAAGGGAGAGGGAGAGATAGAAACATCAATGATGAGAAAGAATCATTGACCAGCTGCCTCCTGCCCGCCCCCCACTGGGGATCGAGCCCGCAGCCCAGGCATGTGCCCTTGGCCGGAATAGAACCTGGGACCCTCAGTCTGCAGGCTGATGCTCTATCCATTGAGCCAAACAGGCCAGGGCTTACCTGTAACTTTCATGAGCCCCGTGATTTAGGGAAACATGACATGAGTTCCTTCAGCACCAGGACGGGTTCATTTACCCAAACCGTGTCGGCACGGACGTGTGGACTGGGTTCAATCCACACGCAAACACTGATCCGCCTGCTCCTGGCTTGTCCAGAGAACCATCTGAGCACCGTTCCCAGCCGGTCCCGCGGTGGCCACCGGGGCAGCTGGGCTGAGACCCTGTGAGATAAAGAGAAGAGGAACAATGGCCCAGCTCCCTCAGGAGGACCAATCACAGCCTCTGGCCCAGGAGCCAGGTGCGTGCCCTCTGCAGTCACAGGGACCTCAGGGTCCAGGAGCCAGGTGGGTGCCCTCTGCAGGCACAGGGACCTTGGGGACCTCGGGGCCCAGGAGCCAGGTGGGTGCCCTCTGCAGACACGGGGACCTTGGGGACCTCGGGACCCAGGAGCCAGGTGGGTGCCCTCTGCAGGCGCGGGGACCTTGGGGACCTGGGGCCCAGGAGCCAGGTGCGTGCCCTCTGCAGGCGCGGGGACCAGGTTCACAGGCTACAACTCCCATCCGCGCTGACAAGAGAGGCTCCAGGCGGTTGGGCCCCTGAGAATGAGAGAGGCATCTCACGAGCTCTCAGTGTGAGACACCCACGGTGAGTCACCCACACAGCCATGTTCTCACAAAGAACTCCATTGGCGTAAACACACACACACACACACACACACACACACACACACACACACATGAACCTTAAACCTTGTCATCAGGGCCCCACGGAAGTGGTGGCATCAGACAGAGTGTGCAGACCCCTCGCTGCCTGCAGCCAGGGATGAGATCTGACGGAAGGGGAGGAACAGGAAGAAGCGGCAGCCTGAGGGCTGCAGGCACGAGGCCCGTGGACAGGCGCGTGGCTGAGCTGGCAGGTGCCTGCGCATCGCGGGGGGCTGAGCTGGCACCCGCACCCACCCACCGCCTGCTGGGGCTCCTCAGACGTGCACTCGCAGGACAGATCCCTGCAGGGCTTGTCCCCGTCACAGTGTCACACGGCGGCTGAGGCCCCACTGCTCAGAGTTAAGGCGGGGAAGGCATGTGTGTGTGGGGGTGGGGTGGGGGGGGATCTGATCCCTGCGCAGCTGCTGAGCCTCGGGGTGGGGGCAGGGGGGTCCTGCCCCAAATGCCTCCTGTGGGCTCCCCCCACCCCCATGGAACTATTTCGTTGTATCTGGGCTTCCCTGTCAGAAGTCGGCCTAAAATACTGCGGTGGGAATGGGGTGGTTAGGTGCCGTGAGCAGGAACAAATTCTGCCAACAAGTTTGGGGTCAACAGCCAATTTAAAATGAGAAAGAGGAAGAAGGAAAGTGAGAGAGAATGGGAGGGAGGGAGAAAGGGGGGGAGGAAGGTGGGAGGGAGACAGGTGAGAGAAAAGGGAAAGAAAGAAGAGGAAAAAAAGAAAGCAAAGGAGAGAGAGAGAGAGAGAGAGAGAGAGAGAGAGAGAGAGAGAGAGAGGGGGGCCTGGGAGAGAGAGAGAGAGAGAGAGAGAGGCAGGCCTGGCTCTGGCCCCACCCCGACCATTTCACCCACAGACGGGTCCAGGCCAGTGAGACGGGATGTGCTGCAGGAATCACCTGATCGCGGGGGAGTAAACAGATGGTGTATCATGAACACGACGCAAGGCTGCCTTTCACAGTCTCTGCAGCGTGTCTGTGACCCGGGCGATTTAATTAAAAATATAAAAAAAAAAAAGTGGCAAAGGCCCAAGTTTCCTCCTGTTCAAACTCAACCTCCTCAGCCCTGCGGAGGGGCCGCCGCGGACAGGGCACACGTCTGCTCCTCGGGGAAGTGTGGCCCCCGGCGGCGTCTGGCCCTGGCTCATGGCACACGGTGGACGCGGCCCCCAGGGCTCAGGACACAGCCTGTCCCTCCCTCTTCCCCGGGGAAGACGTGCGGCTGCAGGGAGTGCGGAGGCCGCAAGGACTGGCTGTGCACACGGAGAACCCCGCGCACACGCCAGCAGGTGTTGGGCCACCTTGGTCCTAGAAGCCGACTCCAGGGGCCCAGGAGGCCCGGTCTGTAACTGTGGGGGCACCCACGCAGGTGGTGGCGGAGCTGGCACCGGCGCCCACTCTGCTGTTGGCAGCACAAGGCGATGGCCAGGGCTGTGTGGTTGGGGCTGAAAAGCCTTCTGTCCAAATCCCTCCTCCCCGACCCCCAGTGGCGAGGGGTGCACCTGACTGAAGGCAGCTCCGTGCTCCCACCTGAGGGCCCAGGGCAGGGTGCTCCCCTGGGGGGAGTCGGTGGGAAGGGCAGGGGGGCGGGATGGCGTCTGGTGCTCCCCAAGCGCCGTGCCCGCAGGTGGACGGGTTGCCCTCCTCGGCGTGGCTCCTTCCCGGGAGATGGGAGACGCCTTACCCACCGGGGCGGAGCTGAGCAGGATGGGCCGGCTTCACAGAGTGGGTGACACGGGGCTGCCGGCTGCACCAGGAAACCAAGGGCCGGGCCGGGGCCGGGAGGACAGAGCCCAGCGAGATCCGAGCAGAGAGAAGAGCCCGGAGTTGAGGGGTGGCGCCATGGGGATCACAGCTAGCAAACGTGCCAGCTCGCCAGGCCCTGTGACACCCAGGACTTGACCTCCAGGCACAGAGATGCCGCCCGAGCTTTCAGACCCGGCTGATCTCATGAGTCGCGTTCAGAGTCCCCTTGACAGGCAGTCGTGTGGACGGAGCGCTGTGGCCGGCGTGCGGTGGCGTGGGCTGAGGGTCCGCAGAGACTCAGGCTGCAGGGAGCCCAGGACAGTGCGGGGATCTGGAGGGAGACACAGGGCTTTATCTAACAGGGGCTTCTGAGCACGTGAATGAAGCCATCCTGCTTCCTCCTAAGCACAGATCACAAGGGATTCAAGAGCTTGTTTGCCCCTCAGCCTCTGTGGGGAGCCGGCTGTCGAGGTTGCAGGAATCACACGTGACGGGTCAGACGTGATCGGGCAACGCAGTCCACCTGGAGAGAAGCACACACCCGGCTT
>NW_006293088.1:7985567-7986493 GCF_000327345.1 Myotis davidii | reverse complement strand
ACGTCCGTGAGGGGGGCCGGCCTGAGCCGCTGGCAGAGGGAGGGGGTCGGAGGTCGGCACAGGAGCAGCGTCCTCCAGCGCTCCCTGTCCTCTCCGACTCGACCACCGCTTACTAACAGCAGTTGAGCACCCATCGCGGGCTCTGCGCTGGACGCTGGGCTGGTGAGCAGCACCCTGGCGGTGTCCGTCCGGTGAGGCTCCGGTGGGGAGGCAGAGAGCGGAGCAAACAGCGAGGTCCGTGAGGCGGAGTTATTAGGGGCCGGGGGGACCTCTGTTAGGCTGTGATCCGAACGACGGTCCGTGAGGCGGAGTTATTAGGGGCCGGGGGGGACCTCTGTTGGGCTGTGATCCGAATGACAAGAGGCATCAGCCGCGCCAGGAGTTGAGGACGAGCCTCCAGGCAGAGGGAGAGCGTGTGCAAAGGCCCTGAGGTGGGAAGCAGCTGGTGGTTTCGGGAGAGAGGGTGAATGTAGCTGGAGCTCGGGGCGAGTGGGGGTGCAGCAGCAGGGCCGTGGAGGTCGGCAGGAGCAGGAGCGGCGGAGGGGGTGTAAACCTGAAAGCTCTGACTCTTCCTCCAGGCGCTCGGCTAGCGGGGGGCTGAGCGTGCCGCGGGCTCGGGCTAAGGGAGCGTCCCGAGTCCTGGCGGCCTGGAGGCCAGGGCGGCGGGCATTGCGGAGTCACAGTGACACGGGTGGCCCGATGGGGTGTGGCCAAGGAGCCGGACCAAGCGGGTGACGTGGGACACGCGTTGGGCTGACAGGACTCCATCCAGGAGTGGGCGCTGGCGCCGAGGGAAAGGGAAGCCAGTCTGAGTCCCAGCGGTGGGGCAGGAGCAGGAAGAGCCGAGTGTGGCCGCAGCGCTGGGGAGCTGCCCTCCCGTGAAGCCGGCGGGCGGGGCGGTGAGAGCAGAGGTTCCCAACCATCAG
>NW_006293088.1:7979372-7985373 GCF_000327345.1 Myotis davidii | reverse complement strand
CTGGGGTGGGAGGCTCAGGAGGGGGCGTGTCTGGGAGAGGGGAAGCAAACACCTGGGAGGCCAGGGGAGCTCCAGGCGAGTGGAGGGCCCCCTGAAGGTGACCGCCACAGTGGACCCCACAGGGGACGCAATGTTAGGGATGAAACAAAACCCAGGTGCGTGCCAGCCGGCAGCCCATGAGCAGAGGAAAGCTGGCCTGGCCCTCCCTCAGGAGGACACTTATTCCGTGGTTTTGCTGGTTGTGAGCTCTGTAGCGATGGCTTCATGCCGTCTGTGCCCTCTGGCACTTCCCCTCATTGGGCATGTTTCGTCCAGGATTAATCTATGTTATGACATGCAACTGATTTTTAAAAGTCCCTCCTGTAGGCAGCCATCTTGCTAAGCTGTTGTACTACCTTTTAAAAACATTCTATCCATTCTTCTGGGGTTTGTGTATAGAAAATTATGTCACCTGCAAGTAGTAACTGTCCTATTTCTTTCCTTCTAATCCTTACTAGAGGCCCGATGCATGAAATTCATGCAAGAGTAGGCCTTCCTTCCCCCGCTGCCGGCACCGGCTTCCCTCTGGCCCCCGGGACCGGGCTGGCTTCCCTCCGGCCCGGCTTTGTCCAGAAGGACATCTGGTTAATTAGCATATTACCCTTTTATTATTACAGATGCCTGGAACTTACTTGTCTTGCTAGTTGTTCTCTCGAAGGCCAGAAAATCGGGGGGAAATCCGCTATCTAGGTTTGTCTTGCTCCTGATCTTAAAGGGAACCCTTGGAGCATTTTCCTATCTACACTGTTTATTTGTTTATATTCTCTACAAGATTCAGGAAGTTTTATCTAATACTAGTTTCCTAAAGTTTTGTGTGTTTTTTAAAAGTGAAATGAGTAGAAAATGTTACCAACAGCTTTTGTGCCTCCGTGGAGATTATGCAATGACGTTCCTCATTCAGTCTGTGACGGGGGTGAGTGACTGCCCGACGGTGGCCACACTGAAGTGAGGGGCACCGTCCCCAGAAGCCAGGTCCGCCCAAGACTTCTGACACCCGCTGAAAGCCAGGGGTCCCCAGCGCCACCTTCCCTCAGACCCGCCGGCTACTGATTTGGGGGACCTGGGCTCCCTGAGGTTCACCAAAACGACTCACAGAACTCAGGGAAGTGCCGGCTTTACTGTGATGGTTTATAGTAGCAAAGGTGACAAAACCGAACCAGCCAGGGAAGCGACACCCGGAGCAGAACCTGGAATGTCCCGCGTCTCCACACACAAAGCCTCTGTGTCCTCGGGGATGGGCTGACCCCCCTGACATCCCCCCCTAACATCCCCCCCCTTACAATGTGTGGCAACAGGCAGGGTGCAGCCCACCCAGGAAGCTCACCTAAGCCTCAGTGTCTAATTGGATTATCGCCCACGTGGTTGACTTCCATTCCCAGCAATCGCCTCCACCTTGCCCCCGCCCCCCAGTCCTCTAATTTAGGTAATGCCCTAGGTACACAGTAGGCATGTGAGAACTGATGGTTATTAATAATGAAAATCCCATGGCGGTCTTTCCGGCATGTCCAGCCCCACTGAGTCACTTTATTACCATAAACTCTCCGTGTGGCCACCATGAATAACAAAGACACTCCTGTTCCTCAGGGCATTGCAAGAGTTTAGAGGATGCTTTCCTGGAGCTGGGACGAGGGCCAGACCCCTCTCTGGGTGCAGTTAACTTTTCACTGCACAATAACAGTCCCCGGTTTTCCTGAAGTCACTCTGACCCTGTAGTCCTGGAACAATATGACATTATCTTGTAAAACACGTGGCTGGATTCACTGTGCTATTTTTAAAAGCATTTTGCACTTACGTTTGTGAGTAAGATCGACTCCTTCTCTGACTGACCTTGCTCAGTTTTGTTTTGTTTTTATAAGGAAGTGGAGAATAACTTCCTTCTTCTTTTTTTTTTTTAATATATTTTATTGATTTTTTACAGAGAGGAAAGGAGAGAGAGTCAGAAACATCGATGAGAGAGAAACATCGACCAGCTGCCTCCTGCACACTCCCCACTGGGGATGTGCGCCCAACTAAGGTACATGCCCTTGACCGGGATCGAACCTGGGACCTTTCAGTCCGCAGGCCGACCCTCTATCCACTGAGCCAAACCGGTTTCAGCGAGCTTGCTCAGTTTTTAAAGTTGGGAGTAGACAGAGTTCACAGAATGAGTTGGAGAATGGCCTCTTTTTGTTTTCTGTGCGCTAGAAGAATTGTTGTTAGATTTGAATGATTGTCTCTGTGACAAATTTGAGGAACTCAACTGTAAAAGTAACGGACCCTGTCTTTTTGCTGTGACAGCTCTTTTAATCTGTACTAATAAAAGGGTAATATGCTAATTAGACCAGAAGTCCTTCCAGACAAAGCCACAGTGGCGGGGGCCAAAGCAGAGGTGGTTAGGAGTGATCAGGCCAGCAGGGGAGGGCAGTTAGGGGCGACCAGTCAAGCAGGCAGGTGAGCAGTTAGGAGCCAGTGGTCCCGATTGTGAAAGGGCAGTTGGACATCTCACCGAGGAGTCCCGGATTGGAGAGGGTGCAGGCCAGGCTGAGGGACCCCTTCCCCCCACATGAATTTTGTGCACCGGGCCTCTAGTATTGTTATAATTTCTTTAGTAACTGTAGGACTATTCAAGCTTTCTATTTCTTCTTGAGTCAGCATTGATAAATTGTATTTTCTAGAAATTTATCTGTTTCATGTAATTGTCAAATATATCTTCATAAAACTGTTTATTGTATCTGCTCATCTTTTTTTTTTTAAGTTCTCTGCTATATTTGTAGTTAAATACCTTCTGTTGGGTTTATGGTTAAATAGTTGTGCTTTTTCCTGATCAATATCACCTGAAATTTTTCTGTTATTCGTCTTTTCAAAGGACCAGCATTTGTCTTTGTTGATTCCTTCTACTCTGTGATAATCTCCTCCCCTCATTCATCAATGCCTCCTCTTTTCTTTATACCTCCTCCCTTTTCTTTCTTTGGATTTAAAGTTCGGGTTTTTACCCCCACACTTTTTCAGTTGGACTTAGCTCGTTTTCAGCCTTTATTCTTTGCCAATATAAGTATTTAAGACGATTCATTTTCCTCTGTGCAGTTCCACTATAATACACAAGTTCTATGTGGGTTTTTTTTTTAAATTAGTATTCCAGGTATTTCTAACATTTTAACTGATTTGCACTCCACATGGTCAGCTAATGTGACTTATGATTTATCTTTTGAGCCATGAGTCATTTAGAATTCTGTTTTTAAAAAATTCCAGTGCATGGAAACTTACCAATTTTTTTGGTTATTGACATTTACTTAACTACATGGTGTTCAAAGAATGTGATGGTTATTCTTGACATTTGTGGAGCTGAGCTTTTTGACCCAGTGTCAGATTCATTTTTGTAACCGTCCCTTGTGTATTGAAGAAGACTGGAGGCGGATGATGTAAGCACTTTGAAGCTTGTGTGATGATGGCTGAGGAAGTCACAGGCCGTCATAAACCAGTTATTTGCAGACGAACCATCTCCAAGGCAACATTAGAAAAGTTGTTGCAAGTGTTTCATGGAAAGAAGTGACGGGGGACCTGTCTGTCATGCGGTGGGCGGGGCCCCACCTGTGAGCGTCCTTAGACCTGCTCACGAGGCCCGTCCTGGAGTCGCGGAGAGAGGGGTTGTGTCCCTGGCACACACATGCGGTCTTTGCTATTTCCCAAGGCGCTAGGAGGCGCCGACGGGGAGCTAAGGTGGGCCCACACTTAGAGACAACCACTGGTAGCATTTCGATTAGAAATACTTCCCAACGTTCTTTCTATGCCTCAAAACATAGATAGGGTTTTAACAGCTTTATGGAGATATAATTCCCATGCCATTTAATTCACCCATTTAAAGTTTACAATTTGCCCCGGCTGGTGTGGCTCAGTGGATAGAGCGTTGGCCTGTGGACCAAAGAGTCCCAGGTTCGATTCCAGTGAAGGGCATGTACCTCGGTTGCAGGATCCTCCCCGGTCAGGGCTTGTGCAGGAGGCAACCAATCAATGTGTTTCTCTCACATCAATGTTTCTCTCCGTCTTTCCCTCTCTCTTCCACTCTCCCTAAAAATCAATGGAAAATATCCTCGGGTGAGGATTAACTAACTAAATAAATAAAATTTTTAGTGTATATTCATAGAGTTGTGCAACCATCTTCACAATCAATTTTAGTGCCGGGAGCCGGTCCATCCTTGCTGTTTCAAGGGACCTGGCATATATGGCATACTGTTCTTAATGTTTGCTCACCTTCTTGGCGCTGTGTTTTAACCAAGGTCACCTCTCCAAAAAAGGTTGTTTCCCCAGGTAGGGATTTTCCCCTGAAGTTAGGGAGGGAATAAAACCTCTTAACTAAGTGCCAGGCGGGTAATTAATCACTTTAATTACGAACAATCATGCTTAAGCTACATAATCTTTACTCCCTGGAATGGAGATAAGAAACGCCCTAACCTTTGGAATAGAGATTGATAGGATTAGAATCAACTGGTATAAATACAGATGTAACAAGACAACAGGAGACAGAACTTGGAAGACAGAACCGCTGGCTGGAGAACCTGGAGAACCTGGCTGGAGAACCTAGCAAGAGAACATGGACACAGAACTTGGCGGGAGATTGTGGCTAGAGATCCTGGCAAGGCTGCTGATCAACTGAACACTGCCTCTGAGTCTTTCCTTCTTCGCCGACTCCGTCCACACCTTTGGGGACCCCTGGACCTGCTGGGGTTGAACCCCAGCATTTTAGAACATCTTATCATCCCCCAAAGAAACCAAAGTCCCCCTTAGCTGTCACCCTGTACTGCCCCTCACACCACCCCTATCCCAGCCCTAGACCAGCACCCCTCTACTTCTGCCTGTGGATCTGCCTGCTGTGGACATTATAGGGCATCTCCTATAATTAGACACGTGGTCTTTTGCCCCTTTCTGTATTTTTTGTGTCGCTCACTAAGCATGATGTTCTGTAACTGCCTCCCTGTGGTAGCACATATCAGTCCTTCATTCCTTTTTACGGTACATGGTGTGGGTAGATGCATTGCCCTTGTCCACTCACGGGCTGCAGGCACGTGCTGTCTTCGCCTCGGACTGATGTGAATAACGCTTCTATGAAAACATGTACAGGTTTTTGAGGGGACGTACATTTTCATCTCCTTTGGGCACATCCCTGGAAATGGCACCGCTGGGTCATGGGGAGACTCATGTTTGATCCTCAGAGGGGCTGCCACCTCCTCCCCAAGGCTGGTCCTTTTAGGCTATAGCCATCCCCCTGGGGGAGAGGTGGCCCATGAATAGGTTTTCAAGAAGGAGGAGGGCCTGGCTGGCGGGGCTCAGTGGTTGAGCATTGATCTATGAACCAGGAGGTCACCGTTGGATTCCCAGTCAGGGCACATGCCAGGGTTGCATCCTTGATCACCAATAGGGGGCGTGCAGGAGGCAGCCGGTCAATGATTCTCTCTCATCATTGATGTTTCTGTCTCTCTCTCCCTCCCCCTTCCTCTCTGAAATCAATGAAAATATATATATATATTTTTTAAAGTAGAAGAAGGAAGAGGAGGAGAAGGAGGAGGAGGAGGAGAAAGGACAGAACATCGGGAGGAAGAGGGTCGTGTGGGTGAGAAAACTGGACGTTCCTCTCCCCTGGTCCCTGGAACGACTCTGCCTTCCATGGGGCCCAGCAGGAGGAGCCGGACCCTGGACATTCCGAGACCTCGTCCTCCTCTGGGATTGTCAAGTCTGGGGTGCACAGACGAGCAGCTCACGAAGCCACTGTGGTGAGCCTGGTGTCTGATAAGCCTGTCGTAGTTCGAACACTTAGACCTCTTGGACGTTCTAAGGCCAAGACACCTTTCCCTCCCCCCGTCCGTGCCCAGCCGGCCGGTACGCCCTCATTTCAAAATGGGATGGAGAACGCGGGGATACGTGCATCTCAGCTGCGCACAGGCAGAGCAGGTGGCCCGGAGGCCAGAGGCCAGCCCTCGGCCGTGGAGGG
>NW_006293088.1:7974181-7979350 GCF_000327345.1 Myotis davidii | reverse complement strand
AATCGCGATGCGCTGTCCAGCATCTCCGCGGAGACCGGAGCGGGGATGGGTTAAAACTGCAGCAGGAAGTTTACCCGCGGCCCTGGGAGGTCAGCGGCCCCGGGGGTCCCTGGGTGGGGGGACCTGTCTCCCGAGATGGAGGCCCTAGTGCCTCGTGTAGGCTCCGACCGCGGTGTTTGAAGGTCGGGGATCAAAGCCGCCACGAGCCCATGTGTGAACCAGCGTCCCAGGTGAAGGCCGAGGCGATGACAGGCGGCTGAACGGGCGGAGGCCTCGGTGTTTGCTGTCGCTTCTGGAAAAGGCGCCTTTGGCCTGGACCCGGCATTACCTCATCCTCTCTTTTATGACCCGAAAGGATGGAATATCCAGAAAGAAGGAATTAAACGTGGGGGCCGGGGCTGTGGGGCGTCAGCTGCGATGACCTTCGCGAAGATGATGACGTCAGAGGCTTATTCACCCGGCCCGGCCCTTGTTTGGACAGTGACGGGGCCACTCGAGCTGTTTGCGAAGCAGCTGGACGTGGAGCCCGTTCCGTTTGCTGTGATTTTCAGAGCCTCGCCTTGGGCTGGGGCGGAGGAGGGAGGAGGCAGCGAGCGGGTAGGGATGTTTTCATGGGGTGGGCGCTGGAGCATCGGCAGCAGTCAGGGTATACTCCAAAAGCAATGTCATCGCCCGGCGGCGGGGCTCAGTGGGTGAGCATTGACCTGTGAACCAGGAGGTCACAGGTCGATTCCCGGTCAAGGACACAGGCCCGGGTTTCGGGCTCCATCCCGTGTGGGGCGTGCAGGAGGCAGCCGATCCATGATTCTCTCCCATCGTTGCTGTTTCTGTCTCTCACTCCCTCTCCCTTCCTCTCTCTAAAAATAAAAACATTTTTCTGAAAAGCAATGTCATCATTTTTTACCTCCTTCCTATGAGAATGGGAAATGCAGAGCCACCCAAGCCGTCCTGTGGTTCCCGTGGCCCAGGTCCCCGCAGAGGCACAGGGGCGATCACAGGGCTGCTGCCTCTGACGCTGGGAACACCTGAGGAGGGACCCCAGCCAGCACTCGGCCCCTGCTCTGGTCCTCCTGGTCTCATCTACTGTCACCCCAATGGGTGCGGGGAGCACGCGCTCCTTTGAGTGTCACTGCCTTTCCCAGGAATAAGGACAAACGAAGGAATCGGCTGGTATCTGTCACACTCCCGCTGCCGGGCACCCAGCAGGGTGAAGAGGGCCCCCCCGAGGCCTGAGGTGGGGTCCGTGCCTGCTCCCAGGGACAAGGATAAAGCTGGAAGTTAAACACTTAAAAAAACAGAGACAGGAAAGCGTGAGCTGGTGGGCAGTGTGGGCCTGTGGGCAGGAGAGGGCAGCTGTAGGGAGATGGGGCGAACTGGGGTGCACAGGCTGGGGGTGCACAGGCTGGGGCCAGGCGGAGGCACTGTCCCCGTCCCAGGGAGGCGAGGAGCTGGGACAGGAAAAGGAGAGTAAGAGGAACAGGTCAAGGGAAGAGAGACTATGACGAGGCGACCCCTGGGATGGGGAGGAGGAGTTGGGGCTGGAGCCTGGAGGCCCTCTGATGGCCCTGGGTGGAGCAGGGTGAGGGGTGCGGGGTGCGGGGGGCTGGGGGTAGGAGGAAGGGGAAGTAAGTGTGTCCGTGGGGCACCAGGAGGTGTCTGATACCAAGCAGCCCTAACACAGGATCCGCAGCTTCACCAAACTGGAGACAGGATTAAAAGCCACCAGCCCAAACCACTGAAGTGGCCAACGGCCTCCTGGCCAGTGTGGCCTTGTCTCCCAGCCCCCCAACCCCCCACCCTGTTTGACTCCTGACCGCCTGGCGCTGACCTCCGTGCCCCCCGAGCCCCGCAGCCTCTGGCTCACCCACCGCCCCCTCCTCCCTTCTCCCTCCTCCCTCCTCCCTCTTCCTTCCTCCCTCCTCCCTGTGCACAGGCCCTGGCCCGCCCTCCGGCCTCCTCCCTGGTCAGCCACTCCTAGTTTACCCAGGGCATGGGCTCCCCCTGAATCAACAGGCCCTGACTCAGCGTGCGGGAGGCCGTCCTGGGCACCCGGACCCTCTGCTCCGCACTGGGGCCTGGCTGCCCACCAAGTACAGGGACCCCTGAGCTTCACCAGTCCCCCCCCCCCCAGGCCCCACCCTCAGGTCCCAAACCACAGAAAGTTCCTGGAGGACACGGCCTGGCCACCCACAGCCCAATCCTTATTTCCATCTCATTGTTTTCCTAGCTGCCCCCCAGCTCCCACTACAGGCCAGCCGCTCGCCTGATGACAGGGATGGAATAAGCATGTGGACTTCTGAGCAGCGACAATCAGCTAACGTGACCTGAGGGTTCAGGAAAAGCCGGGGTCCTGGGTGTGCGTTTGCTTTGGCTCCGCCCTGGTGGAGGCTCAGGGAAGTGCTGATCCTGTCCATTCCCATCCCCTGGGCAACGGTGAGAGTCTGAGCTTCTTACAGGAGGGAGGGAGGAAAGGCGAGGTGACAGAGGACAGTGTGGCGAAAGCTTCCGTGTGCCCGGAACGGCAGGGCCTGGGGAGGGCCTGGGGGTGCACAGGGCCCTTTTGCGGGGGGAGGATGGGGTTGCACTTGACCTTGAGAGGCATGAGGGTCTCTGGCGTCAGTCCTTGGAGAGCTGGGGAGAGCTGGGGTGGCAGGGCCTGCAGACGCTCAACCTGAGAGACGGGGAGGGGCGGCCCGGGCTGCCGCAGATCAGGCGGGCCCTTCTCTCTGTTGGGGATTCTGGACGGGGGAACAGACGTGCCTGGCGTGGCTGGTGCTGCCCCCCCAGCCCTGACGCGCTCACCGTGCCCAGTGCGTGGCCCGCTCCCCCTGTCCCGCCCGAGGCAGCCTGAGAGCCACACGCGTGTCCTGGGTTTTAACTGATTTGCACCCCACATGGTCAGATCGCCCTTTCTATCTTTTCAATGTGCTGCGTATACACGCCAGTTTTTTAATTATGAAAAATTGCAAACACACTGCCTGGCGTGGCTGGTGCTGCCCCGCCAGCCCTGACGTGCTCACCGTGCCCAGTGCGTGGCCCGCTCCCCCTGTCCCGCCCGAGGCAGCCTGAGAGCCACACGCGTGTCCTGGGTTTTAACTGATTTGCACCCCACATGGTCAGATCGCCCTTTCTATCTTTTCAATGTGCTGCGTATACACGCCAGCACAAAAAATTGCAAACACGCACAAAAATAGTCGCCAACGCACAGGTAACCAGTTCCCCTATGCCTGCGATTGCTCCCTCCTGCCATGGCTTTTTATGTAAACTTCCCAGCGAAGGCCAGCTTTGTCTAAACGGCACGCAGGTCGTAGGTCGGCCGTGACCTTTGGCAGCCTCTGGTATCATTCTGAGGCAGCCCGGTCCTGGCAGGTCACCGGGACAGTCACCCTCCTGCCTGTTTCCACTGTGGCAAGTGGCACGTCGCGTCCGGGTTGCCGTCTTAATCACCCCGGGAAGGGTACAGCGTAGGAGTGTTAGGTACACTCGCGAGGTTGTGCAACAGAACCGTCTCGTTAGCAACGAGGAAACTCAGCTGCAAGGGGTTTGCCACAGGGGTCAGCGAGGGCTAAGCTGTCCCGCCGTCTGCAGACACGTGTGGGCGCCTCTGACACAGACATGCCACGGAGGCAGGGAAGGGGCCTGTGGGCCGTGACTCCGTGCCCGGCGCCAGGAAGGCTCTGTCAACGGGAGGTCCCCGGGCTGCGGCCTCGCCGGCACCCTCCCTGCAGGCACCGTGATTACAGGGTGGAGGGCACGGAGTGAGCGGGGCGAGGTCACAGTTCTGGGCCCTTGTGACCCGCTCTTTGCACACGCGGTGGCTTTTGCCTCCGTCTCACATGGCCCGGCGGCGCACTACGGTCTGCAAAGGGCGGAGACGGGAACTGTCTTCTGCTTTCCTTTTTTTAAAAAATATATTTTTATTATTTCAGAGAAGAAGAAGGGGAGAGAGAGACAGAAACATCAATGATGAGAGAGACTCATTGATCGGCTGCCTCCGCAGGCCCCACACTGGGGACTGAGCCTGCAGCCCGGGCAGGTGTCCTGACGGGGAGCTGAACCGTGACCTCCTGGCTCAGAGGTCGGCGCTCAACCCTGAGCCCCGCCTCCGGCTGTCCGATGCTTTTCTGAAGGAAGCAGCGAGGAGCGAGAGTTCCGTGGGCTGCAAGTTGAACCCCAGGTCTGTGGTGGAGCCCCGTCTGCAGGGCGGTGGGCGAGGGGCCACGGCCTGGCTGCCGCGAGGGGCTGTCACTCCTCAGCCCGGCTCTGCCATCATTATTTACGTTCCGCGTCTCTTCTTTCAAGACTGTTTTTTTGACATTTGCCTCCTGGCAGAGCGGGTGTGAGTGGGAGTTGTGGGAGGTGGACTTGGCCGGACACGGGGAAGAATGTTCTTCGTCAGAGCCGTCACAGTGGCGGGGCTGACTCACCGTGGCGTGTCCCCGGCCGGCCAGGCCCTGGCGGGGTCCCGCAGGGGAGCGCTCCCCGGGCAGCCCCCACTCCGGTGCCCACTGCCCACCGGCACCGTCTGAGCCCTGGGGTGGGGACCAACTCCCTCCCTCCTCACACAGCCCTCCGAGGGCCCTTCCTTTCACAGTGGGGGAAACTGAGGCAGACAGAGGCTCATGAACTGTCCCAGCTGACGAGGCTGGTGAGGGAGGGAGGCGGGGGTGCGATGCCCTGCGGTCACCTCTGTGCCCTGTGTCCCAGGTCCGATCACCAGGGGCCCAGAGGTCACATGCCCTCGTGGGAGCAGCTGCCCTGTGTAGGACCCAGCATCACCCGCTGGCAGGAGGCAGGAGGGCTGCGAGACACCAGTCAGGCACCAGCCCTCCACCAGTCACCGGGCCTGGGTTCGCACAGGACAGCGGGCCAGGGACATGTGGGACGCCACGGCTCCTGCGTTGGCATCCAGTTAGCTCTGACCCCCTGGTGCCCGGGCCTGCACCTGGCTTCACACCTGTCCCCTCCAGTTTCAGGAACCCACCCAGACCTCCCCCTCAGCTAGCCGTAGCCCGGGCCGTCTGCCCACGACAGTGCCTGCGATCATGGCTGAGGGCAGTGACAGGAAGGTGAGCCTGCCCGGCCGGCGTGGCTCAGTGGTTGAGTGTTGACCTATGAACCAGGAGGTCACAGTTCGATTCCTGGTCAGCGCACATGCCCGGGTTGCAA
>NW_006293088.1:7972155-7973068 GCF_000327345.1 Myotis davidii | reverse complement strand
TATTTTCCCTTTTTTTTTTTTTGCTATGTGCAGGTATTTTTAAAAAATGTGTGTACTCTGGTTTCTCCCTACATGGTAAGCACTTTGAGAGTAAAGATATGTCTCATCCCTCTTCCCCCACCCTTCCCAACTGACCATCACAGTACCTTGCATATAGCAGAAGCAACAAACACTTGTTGAATGGATACATAGAAGAAAACCCCACACACAATATACTAAGTTAATACAAAAGAAAGACTAATGAAACATGGGCTTACACAGTTTTTTTACTTAATAAGTAAGATGTTCGCATTTTGGACACGACTGAGATTGGACTACACACAATACTCTGAAATAGAGACCAGCTTTAAACACTTCAACTCGCTATATTTGTCTTTATAAATAGATAATTTGTAGTAATTTTTATTTTGTTTTTATTGGCCGGCTGGTGTGGCTCAGTGGTTGAGTGTCGACCTGTGAACCAGGAGGTCACGATTTGATTCCCAGTCAAGGCAATGCCCGGGTTGCAAGCTCCATCCCCAGTGTGGGGTGTGCAGGAGGCAGTCGATCCATGATTCTCTCTCCTCATTGATGTCTCTATCTCTCTCTCCCTCTCCCTTCCTCTCTGAAATCAATACAAATATAAAAAATAAAAATAAAAAAGGTGAGCCTCGCAACCTGGGCTGGGAGCCTGGATCTCCTGCCCCCGGGGAAGCTGCGGACACTTCTAATCCGTGTTTCCCACGGCCGTGGGGGAAGGCCAGCCTGGTTCAGAGGCCCGGGTGTGGGTCACAGAGTGGACATCACCGAGCACGTGGTGGCTCTAGATGATGGTTGACATCCTCCTCTGCCCTCCTTGGACCTGAGGCCCATCCCGAGGGCCTGGCCTGAGCCCCAGGCAGCAGCCATGGTCCCCCCAGCGGGGAGGACGCTC
>NW_006293088.1:7969888-7972115 GCF_000327345.1 Myotis davidii | reverse complement strand
GACCCCAGTGGGGACCGAGACCAGGCTGCTGCCCGGGGCTGCGGGCGGGCGGTACCCAAATGATTCCTTTGAAGATGCTCTGAGTCAGAACGTGTGGTCCCAGGACCCGCTGTCTGTAATAAAACGAGAAACGACCAGAATATCCCTAATGCTTCTCTCGCTGTAAAATGTTCTGAATCCTGGCCCCGGCAGGAAGAAAATGTGTGTGGAATAAAAGACAAAAATACTTTCTGCCGCGGCCAAGAGAGAGGGCAGCTGTGGGGCCTGCCCGCAGCCCCGGGCAGCAGCCTGGTCGCGGTCCCCACTGCGGGCGGATAGGACCCGGGAAGAGCATCCTCCCGGACTCAGCCCACACGATGGGAAGTTGGGCCCCGCGTGAGGCGTGTGCTGGTTTCCTGGGCTTGTATTCCCCGGAGGCCCTAAGGGGACATTCACAAACGCCCGTGTAGAGGCCGGCCGGGCGCACTGGCCCGGAGGCTGCCCGTGGTGAGCTGCAGGTGTCCGCCTGGCCAGCATTCGATCGCCATGACCATCATCTAGCTGCACGCAAGTGCCTCTCGGGCATCCCCGAGCCCCGGCTGGGTGCCCTTTGCAATAATTCTGGGACGAGGGTTAAGATAACCCTTCTGAGTGGGCACCGGGGAAAATGGACGGACGGTCGGTCCTGGCTCTAGGACGTGTCAGGAGAGGGAGGCATCCGGCCCGGGGCTGTGCCCCGAACTGCCCACCTGCTGTAACAGCCGACTCCTGAGGCTCGAAATGGAGGTTCGGTCTTTTCCTCCCAAGTCACCTGGGACCTGCGGCCAAGCCTCCGTTTACAGTAACGGAGGAAATGCCTTCATGGCTAAGGTCATGGTCTTGGGCAATCGTCTGGCCCGGAGGGATAGCAGTCTCTGTGTTTTTAACCACTGAGGCATGTGTCCTTATGACACAGTCTCTGGGCCGTTTGTTCATTTCCCTGGGGCTGGTCTGCCCCCGCACGCAGCCTTTCCCACAGCTGCCGGGCCCTTCTCCTGAGCCAGCATGACCCTCCGAAGCAACAGGATTCTGAAACCCCCGCTCTGCTCTCTCCCAAAACATGATTTCGCTCCCTGCTGCCCAGCGAGTTGTTTTAATATGTTGGGCTCTGGCGTGTAACAAAGCAAAGAACTGTGACACTCAAAAAATATTTTTTAATGTTTTTATGGATTTCAGAGAGGAAGGGAGAGGGAGAGAGAGATAGAAACATCAGTGATGAGAGAGAATCACTAATCGCTGCCTCCTGCACGCCACCTGCTGGGGATCGAGCCTGCAACCCGGGCATGAGTCCTGACCAGGAATCAAACCATGACCTCCTGGTTCATAGGGTGATGCTCAACCACGGAGCCACGCCAGGCAGGCCTCAGAGGTATTTTTAGAGATGGACACGATCTTGAACATCATGTCACTTAATCTCCCTTCACAGTGAGGCAGTCAGGCCTGGAGGGGGGACACTGGCCTTGGGCAACGGTGGCCAAGCCCACAGGACTGTGGGGGGCAATGGGCTCCCCCCACCCCCACGCAGCCTCCAGATGGCAGGCGGCCTCGTCCTGCTTTGGAACACGGGAACTGGAACACAGGAGCCGGGCTGGCTCTCTCAGCGACACTGCGGGGAGGCGGCCTGTGCGTCTGCACCGCCGGGCGCCCAGAGGTCAGGGCTGGCGTGGGGACCTCTGGGGGGGCCCCGGGGGCACAGGCTCAGGCCGCGGGGATGCAAGCTTGCGTGTCAGCCTTTCTCACCTGGAGCCTTTGGTCGTGACTGGCAGGATTCAGTGAGGGAAGATGGAGGGGGACCCCACCTCCCCCCGTGTCTGGAAGGACCCCCAGGTTCAAGGGGGAGCCCTGCAGCTCACCCTGAGGAGGAGCTGCTCTGAGGTGGACGGGCTGAGAGCCGCCCTTCCCGCTCATCTGAACTATGACTGGGGACACGTGAGGAGCCGTCTCCGACCCTCCGCCTGTGCCTTCCGTGTCTCACCTGGACGCGGTCCCTGCTCTGTGCTGGGCCCTGTGGGCTCTGTGGGCTCTGTGCTGGGCTCTGTGGGCTCTGTGGGCTTTGTGGGCCCTGTGGGCTCTGTGCTGGGCTCTGTGGGCTCTGTGGGCTCTGTGGGCTCTGTGGGCTCTGTGCTGGGCTCTGTGGGCTCTGTGGGCTCTGTGCTGGGCTCTGTGGGCTCTGTGGGCTCTGTGCTGGGCCCTGTGGGCTCTGTGCTGG
>NW_006293088.1:7968937-7969232 GCF_000327345.1 Myotis davidii | reverse complement strand
GCTGGGCCCTGTGGGCTCTGTGGGCTCTGTGGGTGTGTAACACTCGGACCCGGCAGGGCCGTGGCTTTAACCCACAGAGGCCCCTGCCCTGAACCGCCACCTGGTGCTGACGGTCCGCGGGGAGGATTGGGACACGCCAGGTGCGGGTCCAGGCACCTGACAAAACAGAGCGGTCTGGTCCTGGTCACAGCCCGTGCGCAGGCCCTGCCATCACTGCCGCCGAGAGCAAAGCCCAGGGAATCGCACCGTGAGCTCGCGGCCAGGAAGCGAGTGGGAGTGGGAGCCGCAGTCTGTC
>NW_006293088.1:7967686-7968477 GCF_000327345.1 Myotis davidii | reverse complement strand
CCCACCCCCTGCCTCATGTCCGAGGGGAGGGGGACGCTGGGAGAGCTGCCTCTTTATCAGTTTGCCCAAGAGCCCTGAGCAGGAGCAGCGACAGTCTCCTGATGAGCCCAGGAGATGCTGGGATGAGCTGCTGCGGGCGGGGAGGGCTGTGCCCACCGGCTCCTCAGGCCTCTCAGCACCAGCTCATTGTGTGGGTGGGAACCTCAGGGACCCCTCTGAGCTGGGGGCACCCCGCCCGTGGTGGGTGCAGGTTCTTATGAAAACCTGCAAAATCTTCGTTTTCTCTCCACCAAGTGAGTGAACATGCGTTTGCCAACCAGGCCTGGGGCGTGTGCACAGGCCCGTGTGACTCTGGACTGCTGGTCTTGGAACAGGGACCCCAACAGGCGGGCAGGAGGGGCCCCTCTGCTGGGATGGGTGCTGGGGGAGGTGGGGCTGCGGGGAGGGAGGCCTCTGACCCCCGGGCCTCGGGCCTTGGGTGCAGGCCAGGCGGCGACAGGCCATCTCCCTCAGGGCCTGACCTACATGTTAGGAATCTGTTCTCAGGATAAGACTCCAGGGGCTCCCTTTCGGGGGCGCCGGCAGGTCCTGGCCCCGGACACCGCCTTCCAGGTGTCGCCACTAGAAAGAGGCTGCGTTTGTAGGGTCTGAGGCCCAGGAAGAAGAGCCAAGTTAGAGGCCAGCTCCGGGCTCCTGCGCAGAAGAGGGACGGTGTTCCCGGAGCCGGTCCTGAGGGCAGGCCCCACGCACCTCCTGCTGCACATCCCACCCCCAACCACGGCCAGCGCGCA
>NW_006293088.1:7967120-7967434 GCF_000327345.1 Myotis davidii | reverse complement strand
GAGTCGGAGGCACCCCCCACTTCCGTCTGGCCTCGTTGTGCCATCGCTCCCCACAGGACGGGGCGCATTGATTGAGACTTAGGCGCCTTCGGGAGAGAAAGCGAGAAGGTGCCTGGGCCCCACCCGCTCCCTGGGGGCCGTTCTCCCGCTCCGAGGCCGCTGCTCTCTGGCCGCCGGGGACATGGACAGGCATCTGCACTCTGTGCTCCTCTCATGACCAGGAAAAGCAGTGACATGCCGGTCCGACCACTCATGTCACAGGCGCCTGTGACGGGAGGTCTCTGTCCTCAGCGTCTCACGATCTGCAGGGAAAG
>NW_006293088.1:7966725-7966977 GCF_000327345.1 Myotis davidii | reverse complement strand
AATAACTTTAGTTATTAGCAGTGCAGTCAACAAACACTGAGGGCTTGCGGGGGGTGGCTGGGAGCACTGGTGGGGGATGGGGGTGCAGAGGTGAACAAAATGGGGATCTGCTGTGAGAAGGACACAGGGTCACATGGAGGGGGTGCTCCCCGGCCTGCAGTGCAGGGCTCAGGGCAGGGCAGCAACACCACCTGGAGAGGATTTGAGAGGTCCAGCTCCCGCAGAGATGACTGAGCCGGGTTGGGATGCTGG
>NW_006293088.1:7960065-7966529 GCF_000327345.1 Myotis davidii | reverse complement strand
GGAGAGGCTGGAGGGGCCACTGCGGGCTCGTGAGGAGGCCAGGTCAGGGCGGGAACCACAGCGAGGGCTGGAGGACGTGAGATGGCTGAGGTCACGATGCTAATGACAGCTCCCTGCCGAGAGCTGCCCTTGTGATGGGCGTGACATAAGAGCTGCCCTTGCGATGGGTGTGATGTGAGCACCGCAGGGTGAGCTGTCCCACTTTACGTCAGAAACACAGCCTAAGTGGCAGGTCTGCTATCGCCCCATCTTACAGATGAGGAAACTGAGGCTCAGAGAAGGGAAGGGCTTGTGGTCACGCAGTGTGTGGGCAGCAGGGCCAGGATTGCGCCCATTCTGTCTGGTGGGAAAGCAGAACTACCTGAAGCCCAGTAAGGGGGTGGCGGGGGGGAGGGCTCCTGGGGGACAGGCGACAGGGACTGCGATGGGGACAGCAGGTTGGGGCAGGAGCGTGTAAGGAGGTTGCTTGGGGCCAAATGGCAGCTGGCACCAGCAGGGGAGCCTGGGCACACTGCCAGTCTGGGTCCAAGGGTCACAGGGCAGATGCTTATGAGGCAATACGCGTTGTGTTCATACAACTTATTTTTTTCTCATTCAAATTATTTCCTTGGGATACATTCCCAGGATTCAGGGATTGGGATCTGCTGACAGCCGCACTCCTTAGTGCCTGAAGGAGCACTAAGGCACCCCCCAGCATGAGTGGTTTAGGGTCTGTAGGACAAAAGTCTTAATTTTTGTGCCCTGACTCTGCCTCAATTTTTTTTTCCTCTTTTAAACCAGGTCCAAGTTATCTTTTTACTGAGAAGAATATTTTCATTTCAAAGCACCGTCTTTATGCACCTCCCTTCCTCTAGTCTTTGTTTGTTTGTTTGTTTAATTTTTCTTTTATGTGTAGTTTGCTTCATTTCACAAGTTTTGCGATGTGGCCATTTCTCCCCAGTGACCTCTTTTAAAGAGCAGGGCAGGGTGAGTGGGAGGTTGGGCTTACTCTCTTCTAGAGGCTCCAAGTTAGGAGGAAAAAGAAAAAATTAAATAGAAGCCAGGGAGGGTGACATCCATCTTCCGGTGGATAATTCATTCTCACCCGCCGGAGGAGCGACTCAGTGCGCAAGGTGGGGAGCTATGGGAGATCTCTGAATTGATTTAGAGTCATGTTGGCAAACTGTGGACGACTCTGGAGTTTTCTCCAAGATAAAATAACTAACTCCATGACTGGGACATTCCCCTGGCCTCCTGTGCGATTCAAGAATCCCACCTAAGAATTACGGACGGAAGGGGCCACAGGCTGACCTGACCAGCTCAGGGGAGGCCTGCCTGGCGGTCTTGCAAACTCAAAGACCTAAAGTCACCACAAAGGATGGTCTGAAATGAAAACTTTAACTAAAAGCAATTATGGTGGGTAGTCCCCTCCTAGGCCGGTATCTTCCCTGACAAGGTCAATCTTTACCTTAACTGAGCCCATTATCTTTTTGCATCTAAGATAACATACCTGTGAAATGTCAGAGGAACTGGTAACTTCCCTTCCCTCTCCCCACCCCTCCCGGCACAGCCAAATGCCCTGGGCACCAGGACAGATACCACAAATTCCTTCATTGTTGTTGTTATCTTGTTAATTGTTGGCCGTTAACTATCCTGCACCCACCTGAGTAGAAGTGTGTGTCTATCACTTTACTTTTTATCCACTCCCAGCGATCCTCCCCCCCCCCCCCCAACCACCATTTGCTTTCTCTCCCTAATTTATCACCAACGGATTTCACGTGACCCACTTCGGTCTCCTGTGAACGTAAAGTATAAAACAAGGCGAGGCACCACCGGAACTTTATCTCAATACGCTGTCTGCTGCCCAGCAACTGTCCACAGTTTGGCTCAAATAAACTCACAAGAATTCTCGTTTTCTGTTTTAAATACTGCAGGTTTCTTTTTTAAAAATATATTTTTTATTGATTTCAGCGAGGAAGGGAGACGGGGAGAGAGGTAGAGACATCAGTGCTGAGAAAGAATCATTGATTGGCTGCCTCCTGCAGGCCCCCTACTAGGGATCGAGCCCGAAACCCAGGCATGTATGTGCCCTTGACCGGAATCGAGCCCGGGACCCTTCAGTCCGAAGGCCGACGCTCTATCCACTGAGCCAAACCGGCCAGGGCTCACAAACATTCTTCACAGGTTTGAATGTTTCTTATGTTAACATTATGATGACCTAAATTCTTCGGCAATCTCTCCACGGGTCCAGAAAAGAGCAAATAAAATCAGTCTAGCATTTAGAAGCGCCCATGACTCTGAAGTAAAACATTCAACCCTGTCAAGAATTTTTGTGAGTTTATCTGAGCCAGACTGTCGACAGTCGCCAGGAAGCAAAACCTCAGCGGACCGGGATAGTGCCGGAGAGAATGGCGGGTTTTCACCTTGTTTTCTGCCTTACAGTCAAAGGAGGGTACGCAGGTGGGTTACATGAAATCCGTTGGTGATAGATTAGGGAGGAGGGAGAAGGCAAAGGGTGGGGGAACCTCTGGGATTGGATAAAAAAATAAAGTGAGAAACACGGGCTTCTTTTACACAGGTGGGTGGATGCGGGAGAGCTAACAGTCGACAATTAGTAAGATAACTAACGAGGAGGAGGGAGAGGAGGGAGAAGGTGTGTTCTTCGGCCTGGCGCCCTTTGTTGCGCCCGGAGGGGTCCGGAAAAAGGGAAGTTGCAAGTTACCCTGACATTCCACAGGGATGTCATCTTACTTGGATGCAAAGAGACAACAGGCCCAGTAAAGATGGAAGCTGATCTTTGTCAGGGAAGGTCCTGGCCTCGGACATGACTACCCGCTGTAAACTGCTTCTTAATTAAGGGTTTGCGTTTCAGACCAGCCTTTGCGGTGACCTTGGGTCTCTTGAGTTTGCAAGGCCGCCTCGCAGGCCGCCCCCGAGTGAGTCAGGTTAGCCTGTGGCCCTTGTTTGTCCGCAGTATAAACCACCGGCCTCGAATAAGATGTCCCGTCCTGGCCAGGGTGGCTCAGATGGTTGGAGGCATTCCAGGCACCAAAAGGTCACAGGTTCCATTCCCAGCCACGGCACACGCCCAGGTTGTGGGTTCGGTCCCTGGCCAGGGCACATGTGACAGGCAACGAATTGATGTTTCTCTCTCTCTCTCCCCGCTTCTGCCTGAAAACAATAAAACCAAGCCAAAACAGAAACGGAAAGAAAGCTTACATCTCTGGGTCAAATACGCACTTTCAGTGGCATACCTGTTCCTCAAACCAGGGGCAGCCTGGGAAATGCTGTTCTATTTAAATGCCTTTCTCAACCCCTCTTGGCTTTCGCAGCCTCGGACCTGCTTTCTCATCCTCACAGATGAGCCAGAGATCGCTAAGGAGTGCCGCCCCTTCCCTACGAACACACAGACCACCCACGTGTCCCACCCGCCTGCCTTGCTCTCCGCTCCATAAAAATTCCTGCAGGGACCCCTGCCCTCCTGCCCAGAGCCTTATCGCCACCAGCCAATTCTTCCTGCTTGCTCTCTGCCCCTTCCTTCCTTCCTTCCTTCCTTCCTTCCTTCCTTCCTTCCTTCCTTCCTTCCTTCCTTCCTTCCTTCTGAGTCAGCTCCTGGTGGGGGAAGCCCCTCCTCTGTGTCCACTCTCCCCCCTGCCCGCATTGTGTGCCTCTCCCCACAGGTCTCACTTCAGGTTCACTGGTGTCTCTTATTGCTCCCTGTGTGTCTTTCCAGTGGGACTGAGCCTGATGAAGGCACATCATCTCCCCTCCTGTGATGAAGACCAACAGGAGGCGCCTAGCCATGAGAGTGATCTGCAAAGTTAAACATGAGGCGGGACCTAGTTTCCACCACGGGGAGGGGTGCAGTGCCTGGAGCGTGACAGCGAGAAAGGGTGGTGAGGGGTGCAGTGCCTGGAGCATGACACTGAGAAAGGGTGAGATGGAGATGGCTCCTCACCGGGCGGTTATGGGGGGGCGGGGGGCGAACGTCACCCTCTGGTGGGCCACTGCTTCGGGGGCTCTTTGTTACGGCAGCGCGGCCTCTACCTCCCTGACACGGGAAGGATCCATCCTTCTGGGAAGACTCCCCCAGGTGCTGGCTTTGAACTGGACAGTGAAGATTCCACAGGCATTTGTCAACGGCCAGGTGGGTGCAAATTCCAGAAAGAGGGAACCTGCTGTGTGCAAACGTCTGGAAGGAGGAAAACCGAGGCCGAGTGCAGCCTGGCGTGTCTGTATCAGAACGTCCGCTTGCTGAATGCAGATCCCGGGGCTCCCTCCGCTCCCCGCCCCGACACCATCATGCAAACCTTCTGGGTCCGAATCCACAGGGGCCGGGCCGAGGAACCTGAGTTTACCCAGAGCCTCGGGTCGACTAGCTCGGGAATCGCTGAGCTGGGCCTGCAGGCGTCAGAGATCTGAGCCAGAAGTCATGGTCCTGGGTCCCGTCATGAACTTGAACTTTTTTAACACCGCAGGCCACTCGCTTCTTTTCTTTTTGGGGAGAGGTCGCAGACTGTTTTAGAAATTTGATGAAAAGTATAACCCTTTTCTCAGAACATGCTCCCTCCTCCCCTGACATCTACATTTTTTTTTTTTTACAGGCACCAAGGGTCCTCTTTGAATCCAGCGGAAGGACCATGGGGACAGATTTCAGTCAAGACAGGGACCTGATCAGAGATCTCTCTCCTGGCAGGTGGAGACGAGTGTCTCATAATGACACCCACCTGAGACAGGCTAACGAGAAAATAGCCAAATCCCAGTCCCTGCCTGCACATGGGGACCCCACTCACACGAGAGAGTCCGAGTCCCCACACCGCGTCCACGAGAGAGGATGGGGGAGAGGGAGAGAGGGTGTCCTGAGCTGGGAGTCACCAGAGGCTGACAGTCTCTGAGGGAGAGGTGAAAGTTTCCCCCGAACCCACAGGGTCCCCACTGCCTTCAGCTCAAAATAACTCACATGCCCGAGGGCTCATGTGGGGAGGGCCTGCCCTCAACCCCACGTGGGCAAAGGGCTCCGGGTGGAAGCCCGGCTCACAGGCCGGCGGGGACAGAGGTCTGCGCCAGGAGGAGCCCTGAGGAGGAGGTGGATGAGTCAGAAGGAGGCAGCAGGGCGTGTGGCCAGTCACTGGGCAAGGGTCTGGCTGGGGTGGGATCAAAGGTGAGAGTGCAGGGACCGTGGCCGCAGCTGGGCGACAGGACCGGTGCACCGTCATGTGTGGGAGGATGGCCAGGGATCCGGGAGCGACACCCAGAGAAGCGGGGGCCTGGGCGGACGCGGGGAGGAGGCCCCGGGGGAGCGTCCATGCGGGCTGAGTAGGGCCACGGCTGACACGGGAGTCCATGGCCTCCTGCAGGGGAGGCTGGGAATGAGACAGAGGCAGAGCCCGGAGACCCGCCTCTGAGGGCGGCGGAGAGGAGCCGGGAAAGGGGAGTCAGCAGAGACAAAGAGACGGAGAAACCCAGGACAGGCAGGTCCCGCTGAACGAACCTGCAGCCCTCCCATCGGGCGGCCGAGGTCCCTGAACGTCCTTAAGAGAGGTTGTTTGTGGTTTTTGTGTGTGTGTTTTTGCTAACTGTGCCATGCATCTCCTTGTCTTAGCAAAACACAGCTAAGCATGTGGAGATAAGGAGCCGTGAAGCCTGCAATTTACTTGCAAATGGTTTGGGAAGCAAATACATATATACACATACATACAAATATACACATAGATACACACACACATATATCCTATATAATAAAGAGCTAATATGCAAATGGTCATCATGCCCTCATGCTGTCACGCCAAAATGATTCGGACACTCAACACTGGGGAGAGAGGGATGGGGACCAGCCAGGCTGCAGTCCGGGAGAGGGTCAAGCTTCACGCTCCGTGGCCCCCTGTGGCTGTGGCTGTGGCTGCGGCTTCGGCTGGCCTGGGCAAAGCCCGCCTGGGTCCCGGGCGCCTGCGACCAGCCGGAGGAGGGAATCCTGGGTCCTGGGTGCAGGGTGAGGCAGAGGTGGTTAGGGGTGATCAGGCAGGCAGGCGAGCGGTTAGGAGCCAGTGGTCCTGGATTGTGAGAGGCAGTCGGACATCCCCCAAGGGGTCCTGGATTGGAGAGGTTGCAGGCTGGGCTGAGGGACCCCTCCCCCCACATGAATTTCATACACCGGGCCTCTAGTATTTAAATGGAATGATAAAGCAAGTGTGGCAAGATGTTCACAACTGGCCATCTGGGTGCAGGGCACCGGGGTTCCTGGTCATATCCCTGCACCTCCTTTAAGTTTGAAATGATGTCAACGTAAAACCCTCTGGTTTGAAAGGGCATTTGGAGGCGAGTGCAGGATGCAGGCCGGACGGTGGTGGTGGGTTAGCCTGGAGAGGGTTGCGGTGAGGGAAGGGGGTGCTGGGCATGGAGGGGAGGATGGGAGGAGTGGGTGCTGGAGCGGATTTTAGAGGGGAGGGAGAGGGGGAGGGGGAGGGGGGAGAGGGGGAGGGGAAGCA
>NW_006293088.1:7954792-7960020 GCF_000327345.1 Myotis davidii | reverse complement strand
GAGGGGAAGCAGGTGAAGGATGGGGGGAGGGAGGCCCAACCGGGTTACAAATGTGGGACCAAGCCCCCCAGAGGCCAGCCTCGGAGCAGCGGAATGGGGTTTGGGGCCCTCCATGCCGGCCGGTGGCCACCCGAAGCGTCGCCCCTTTAAGGCAGCGGTGAGTCTGGGTGGGGGGGGGGGGCACACGCTGACCACAGTGATTTTGGGGCGTTTAGGGTTTTTCAGGGGAGCCTGTGCTGGCCCCTCGTCGCACTTGTGCCTGGAAGAACTTGTGCTGCGTGTTCATAACGTGTGTGCATGCGTGTGTGTGTGTGTGTGTGTGTGTGTGTTTTGCTGCTGAACTTGAGCTTCCCAAGTGGGGGGACTCCAGTGCGGCCCGGGAGCCCCTGGGGGAGCCCCCCCACACCGCCCTCGCACAGACAGCCACGTGGGCCTCCCCCAGCCCCCCAGACCCTTTAGCTTCCACAGCCTGGGCTCCCCTCCAGCTCCAGGCAGAACCAGACCCTCCCGCAGCCGCAGCCTGCCCCCTGTGGGTCCGACATCACACTCACTAAGGTAGGATTCCTTTTTTTATTTTGTTTATGTTTTTTATTGATTTTGGAGAGGAAGGGAGAGGGAGAGGGAGAAGCATTGATAGGCTGCCTCCCGCACACCCCCCAGTGGGGACCCTGGCATGTGCCCCGCCCAGAACTGAACTGTGACCCCCCCGCCCCTCATGGGTCCATGCCCAGCCACTGAGCACAGTCCCCTTTTGAGCAAAGTGACTTCGCCTTCGGTTCATCCTGAGGCTCAGACACACGTGCTGTGAGACTCCCTCCTCCGCTCGCTGTGCTGGCCCGTTACCCCAAGTCAGGGGGGTGGGGCCCCAGGAGCAGCCCCCTCCCCTGCACCCTGACACGGGTGGCCTGTCCCTCCACCAAGGCAGCCAGGGCAGAGGAAGGGGTGTGGAGGGGAGGGTTTCTGAGCGGCTACTGCTGCCCCCCCACGTGTGGATCACATGACTGATAGAAATTTCCTGGGGTTTGCCCAGGAGGGTGGGGCCTTCAGGCCTGGAGGTCGCTCACCAGGACCTCTAGATGCCTTTTCCTGGGGACTGGCTTGTGGGGGGCCTGTGGGGCCTTGTGGGTAATGGGCGGGCTCTGGCCCCAGGCACAGCTCAGCACCCAGGAATCCCATCTGGATCTTTAACTTTTGCTTGGAGCAGCTGATGGTGCAATACCTCTCGTGAGTCAGGGCCTTTTGAATTTATTTTATGTTTATCCTCAAACAGCCCAGATTTGGCTGAAATCACCCCACTCAGCTCTTGACTGTAAAACCCCATTTGCCCACAGTTGTGATTCAAAGAAAAAGAATCAACCCTGGCTGGTGTGGCTCGGTGGTTGAGATGGGGAGGGGATGCTTCACATGAAGTTTTGTTGGGCTTTTCTGAAGGAAACATCGGCGGTCGCCAACCTTTCAGACCTCACGGACCTCACGGACCTCACGGACCACCGGCTGGTGACCGCTGTGCTGAGCGAGCATCGCCCATCTTTTCAGGCGGCGAGTCTGGAGTTAACGCTTTCTGCCGAGAGCGCACTCCTTCATCCCCTGTTAGGCACAATTCCAGAGAGGCCGGCCGGCCTGGGCACTGGTGCCAAAGTGAGCGGCAAGAGCCAGGCACCCTGCCCTGGGGCACCGGCGCTGGGGCTGGGTTCCGAGACTGCCGGCCTAGCCGACTGGCCGGGCAGAGGCAGCGTGGGGTGAAGGCACCTGGAAGGTCAGGGAACGCGGGCCCCTCCCCTCACGGGCTTCTAACAGCGCCTTTTAGGAAACCTAGAAATAAGGCCTTCCTCCGACACGATTTCCTCTTACAATGAACCATAGTTCACTCCCACTTCACTAGTCTGCCTTCTGAAATAATTCACACACACATCGTAACAGAAGGCTTGCTGAGCAAGAAAGGTCAAAGGGGGACCCTCTCAGGTACATAGAGAAGAACGTGTTTGTCACGATTCTCGAAGCCCTCGTTTGTGTATTAGTACTTCAGTGTGGACTTAAAGCAGCGGTTCTCAACCTGTGGGTCGCGACCCCTTTGGGTTCAAACGACTCTTTCACGGGGGTCGCCTAAGACCATCGGAAAACATATATATAATTACATGACGATTCATAACGGTAGCAAAATTACAGTTATGAAGTAGCAACGAAAATAATGTTATGGTTGGGGGTCACCACAACATGAGGAGCTGTATTAAGGGGTCGCGGCGTTAGGAAGGTTGAGAACCACTGAAAACGATTCTCTCTGTTCCCTAAACAAACCCGCCACTGACTGCAGAGGGCAACCTCCTGTTTTCCCCTCCGTTGGGTTTCTGTGCAGTTTTGAGGGCACTGTAACCAGATTCCTTTTAAAATGTTGAAGGGGGATGATGAAAAGATGCCACCCCCAAAATATGCCTCTGTGGCATAAGGGTTACTCTGGGCAGAAGGCAACTCTGCCCTCCAGCTCTTTGCCAAAAAGCAGGGCATCGGTTTCCCGTGTGATGTGCCCTGTCTCGGCCAGTAAGCGAGCAGCCTGCATCCCTGGGGAGTGGGGAAGGCGCACGGTGGGTCTGCATCAGCATAACCTTCCCCGATAACCTGGTCTTCCACGCGTCTCTCCAACAGCTCTTCCTCCCGCCGTTCACTGCCTCTGGAAGCCAAACCTCTTTTCCTTTGTCTCGTCATTTCTCAACAATCTATGGCCTGTTGTTAAAATGTCATATTAGCCGAAACCGGTTTGGCTCAGTGGATAGAGCGTCGGCCTGCGGACTGGAGGGTCCCGGGTTTGATTCTGGTCAGGGGCACATCCCCAGTGGGGGAGTGTGCAGGAGGCAGCTGGTCGATGTTTCTCTCTCATCGATGTTTCTAACTCTCTATCTCTCTCCCTTCCTCTCTGTAAAAAACCAATAAAATATTTTTTTAAAAAGTCATATTAGCCCCTTCCCCCCACATTTAACTGTTTCTTTAGATTTTATTTCTTTTCCAGGAAGCCTTCTGTGCGTGTTAAAACAGTGACATCAAATAAAACTGACGTGCCTTCTCTCCTGTTAATCTGCCCGCCGCTGTCAGACTAATTCGCAGGGCCCCAGGTGCAGAACCCAAGAGGCAAAAGGGAAGGTGTTTCCTCTCTAGTAGTATCTAACTAGATTAATGCAGAGGGGTGGCCTCATCCTTTATCTGACCTATGAGATTTTATCGTCTGATAAATAATTTTGAGGGGGAAATAGTTAATCCCTCGCCATATCGTGGGACCTATCTATCTGCATCCGCCCCAGCACCCCCAGGAACATTCATTTCTTGGGTCTGGAGACAAGCAGATGAGAGATGCGGACTCCAGAGATTTACAGGCTGAGAACGAAACAGCTGCAGGAGCTTCTCTTCCTCGGGGGCTGCTCCCGTTTGCCAGGTGATTCCCTGCCTGGCTGCTCTCCCTGCTGGGCCCCGCGGTCACCCTTTGCCGAAGGAGCTAAGCTTTTACTCCTGATCCTGGTGGGAGACACGTGAGAGGGTGAGAGGAAGGGGCGCAGAGCTTCCTCAGGAGAGGGGTGGGGCGAGAGCCTGGGAGATAAGTGCACTTTAGTCCTCACCCTCCCTCTGGCATCACGCTCCTCTTCATGTGGTCACCGTGAGGGTGTGACCACCGTGCCTTCAGTTTATGTGTGTGTGTGTGTGGGTGTGGGTGTGTTTTAAATCCTCACCCGAGGATATTTTCCCATTGATTTTTAGAGAGAGTGGAAGAGAGAGGGGAAGACAGAGAAATATGGATGTGAGAGAAACACATCGATGGATTGCCTCCTGCACGCGCTCGGGGGCGGAGCCTGCAACCAAGGTAAGTGCCCTGGGCCCATCCGTCTGCAGGCTGACGCTCCAACCACTGAGCCAAACCGGCTGGGGCTGTGCATGTGTTTTCTATCCAGAAAGTGCAAGTCGGCCCCATGTCCACATCTTCCCTGGGCGCTGGAACGAGGAAGAATCCGTTTCACAACACATGTGGTCGGGAGGTGAGGCAGGTGGTCGCCAGCATCGAGGAAATTAGTCCCAAGCTGAGTAGACGCCGGTCCCCCTCCCTCATCAGGTGAACTTCCCCTTTCGTGCAAAGAGAGAAGCACCCCAAGTATTGACCACGGATCCAACCCGCGGTGGCAAAGGGGGAGAGTGGACACTTCACTGCCGGGCAGTTCACGGTCAGGCGCTTCGCACGCCTCCCGCACGCCTGCTGGAAGCCTCGGTCCGTGCCCACGGAAGCCGCAGAAACAAACAAAGGTATGGGGTGCAATTCCCAGTTCTTGTTGGCTCCACTGTCCCAGCGCCTCACTCCGGTTCCTTTCAGATGCCCTTTCCTCCAGAGAAGGTGCCTCGGTTGTTCCTTCAAATCCCACAGAGGGCGTCCGTCTGCCAACACAGAGCGGGCGCAGGTGCCCAGGGTGGAGGAGGCTGGAGGAGGGGGACCACGGAGGGGCCAGGCCGAGAGGGTCAGGCGGGACTCTGAATACAAAGAACAGACTGAGCCGGCTAACCTGATGGGAGGAGAGGTTGGGGGAGGACGTGGGAAGCTCATAGGACAGAGGTTAAAGCTGAACAGGTGGGGGTGGAGGGGCGGGCAGGAGTGAGGGGCAGGGAAGGACCTGCTGTGAAAAGGGGTGGGGGGGTGGGTAGGTCTCTACAGAGCACCACCTTTGAAACACATCTGCTGCATTGTTTTGTTGTCAATTCTGATGCCATAAGGGTCAAGGGTCAAATTCCCAGGCCGGGAGTTTGATTGGCCAAGTGTTTGCCAGGCCCTCGAGCAGGTGGGGCCTATTGGCGGACATCCTATTGAGCCACTGACTTTCTGGAGGGCAGGTGATCAGTTCCCCACCCAGGGAAAAAGGAGGGGCCGTGAGAGGTGTGAGGGGTGGGGATGCAGCTGAGCCTCGAGTGAGATGGAGCCGGAGCCGAGGAAGGACAGAAGTCCCCGGGGCGGGAGGAGCGAGAGGGGCGGGAGGGCAGAGCCAGAGGCAGGACACTGGTGTCTGCGGGGTGTTCTAAGTGTGTCGAACATCCATAAAAGGTTAAAAAAGGGAGGGGCATGACCTGGTTTTCATTTTAAAAGACTGTGCGGGCAGGAGGGCAGAGGATGTTGGACTGTGCACTCGACAGGGCGAGTGCCCTTGTGGGTGCCCCGTCAGCACGGGGCGGCATTGAGACTGGAGCATGGACGGTGTGGGGGGGCC
>NW_006293088.1:7942901-7954752 GCF_000327345.1 Myotis davidii | reverse complement strand
CTCTCCCTCCGCCCTGTTGAACTCTGTGCCTGGGGCCTGCAAATTACAACTACACCGACAGCCCTAGCCAGGTTGGCTCAGTGCATAGAGCTTTGGCCTGTGGACTGAGGAGTTCTGGGTTCTATTCCGGTCAAGGGCACATGCCCAGGTTGCAGGCTCGTCCCCAGTAGGAGCAGCCGATCAATGATTCTCTCTCGTTGACGTTTCTATCTCTCTCCCCTCTCCCTATCTCTCTGAAATCAATAAAAAATATATATTCTTTCTAAAAATTGTTTAAAGTATTACAAATAGTAGTACCGATGTCTCTTTTCCCCCCATTGACCTCCTCCCGGCCTCCCCCACCCCCTGGCATGTGCCCTCACCACCCTAGTGTCTGTGTCCATTGGTTATGCTTAAAAAAATATATATATCCTTAGAAATAATAAGATAAAATTAGACTGACAGAAGACAGATGAATAGGAGAAAGGGCACAGATTTTATTTTCATATGCATTTTTACGGGAAAACCCTTTTTTAATCGGGGACTTGGCATTATAACAAAAAGCAATATACTGTCGGAAAATGCCAAGATAACAGAAAGGGGCTTCTAGGGGCAGTGCATTGTGGGAAGGTGACTGTACGGGCAGTGAAGGCAGAGAAGGTTAGGCAGGGCTTAGGTAAGGGTTTGTTCATGCGGATTCACCTCAGTGCCATCTCCATCGCTGGCGAAAGGGTGCCCTCCTACATGGGAGAAGGGGGTACACCTTCACAGGAGAGTCCGTGCCCTGCGTTTAGCAGATCAGAAGAGGGCAGAGAGCCCTTCCTGTGTCTGCTTTTTCTCAATTCCCTTCAGCCCGAAACAGCCCGTATGCCGAGGTGGCATGTTTCGGGCGGGCATGGGACCACGATCGGGCTGGCCATGGGGAGGGGAGGTCAGTTCGTATAAGAAGGAGAAGAAAACAGACGTCACACATGCAGGAGACACCGAGTGGCGATCTGAGTTCTTTGGCCTGAGGAAGAGCAATCGCTGTCAGAGCCACGTCCAAGCCCAGGTGGCCCTGATCGGGGAGGACCCGCAGGTACCTGGCACCCAGGAGGCAGGCGTGGAGGAGGGAGGAGAGGAGACTCTGCGAGTCTAGGTACATAATTGGGTCCAAAGTCTAGAGGCTGAGACAGGACAGGTGCCTGGGACAGCCTGTCTGTTCCCTGGGCCCTCGTTTGTCTTCTTGCCAGAAAGAGAAGGAAATGCAGAGACCCAGGTGACCTTGACTGAAGCAAGCCCAGGCTCCCTGGGTCTCCCTGAGTGAAGAGCAAGGTGCTCAGGAAAAGGGGTGTGAGGGTTAGACAGTGGGGCTTAGAACTAGGAACCTTCCTGTTTATCCTACACATGTGCCTGCACGCATGTACAAAGGTCCACGTCCAAGGATGCTCACTGAGGCGCTGTGTGCAAGCACCAGTAAACAGACTAGTAAATAGGGCAGCAGCCTTAAAGTCCCTCAGTAGGGGATTGGTTAAAGCAACCATGGGCATGCAAATAGTAGAATAGTATGCAGCCATGAAAAAGGATGGAGTAGACCAATGTGTGCTGATAGAGAGTAATGTCCAAGAGATTGGAAAAAAGCAAACTGTAGGACAGCATGTACAGAGTGATCGACTGCCCTCACCAGGACAGAAATATGTCAGAGCCAAGTCCAAGAGCAGGGTGTCCTGGAAGGCGGGGAGGCGCTTACCGGCACCAGGCACCAAGCAGGCAGGCTTGTGTGGACATGGGAAATCTTTGGAAGGAAAGACAAAATATTAACAGTGATTTTGTCTGAGGAGAAGGGCTGGGGCTGGAAAGGTCATTCTACTTTCCATCTACTTGGTTGCTGTTTCTCTGAGCAGACCTTACTTCCATAATAAAATGTCAATTAATAAAAACTATTTTAGAATCGGGGTAAAGACTCAGAACTCACTAGAAAGAGGCGGGATCTTCCATACGTGGTGGGGGGTCGGGGGGACCTGCTGAAAACCCACAGCCACTGTCACCCTGAAAGGTTGAGAAACCTTCCTCTACGGCCAGGCCTGCGACAGCCACGCCCACGCTCACCACTTCCATTTGAGCATGTGACGGATTCGAGCCTGAACCTCTGCATTAAGAGCAGAAACATTTAGTAAAAACTGTCAGGTGGAAAGGGAAAACAGAATCGATGACAGATATGATCATAAAAACCCAACTGAATTTTAGAACCAATAAACTTTCTGGAGCTAAGAGTGCTTACATGGTCCTTGGATTTCAGATTAACAGATAACACTCGGGAGCATTCCTATATACCAGCAACACTAGAATTTTAAAACTACCATGGACAAGAGCAAGAGAATTTACATAACCAAGGAGTAAATAGAGCAGATGTGTAAGACATTTATAAAGGAAATGGTAAGACTATAATTATAAAATGTATAACACAAAGTATCTATACTAATAAAAGCCTAGCGCGCACGATGTCGTCACAAGATGGCTGCCACAAGATGGCCACGTGCACAGTGGAAGCCAGGCCCTGTGGCCACTCCGCGCGGTGAGGTCTGGAGGTCCCACGGCTCCGCACAGCACAGAGGAGACCAGTCCCCGCGGAGGAGGCGGGTCGCGGCAGGGAAGGGCAATGGGGGGTGATCGGACCAGCAGGGGAGAGGTTAGGGGGCGATCAGGCAGGCAGGTAGGTGAGCTGTTAGGAGCCAGCGGTCACGGATTGTGAAAGGGATGTCCGACTGCCCGCAGGGATGGGGCCTAAACCAGCAGTCGGACATCCCCCGAGGGGTCCCAGATTGGAGAGGGTGGAGGCTGGGCTGAGGGACCCCACCCCGTGCACGAATTTTGTGCACCGGGCCTCTAGTACAGTTTATAAAATTGTTTAAAATGTGTGTATTGAAACATACAGGAGGGCTCTGTGCTATGTTCATAGTCAATATCGTATAAAGATGTTAGTACACGTCAATATTAATACACAAACTCAGTGTACTACCAATCAGAAGTCCCGTAAGGAATGCTGAGGAATTGACCAGCTTACCCTGGGGTTTAGGATTTACAAAGAACTCCTACAAGGAACCCAGGAAAAGGGAACCCCAAAGTGGAGACCCCAGTGACCAGTGAATGAGGACATTGCAATCAGGCCCGCTGCCTGCTTTTGTGAAGTTTTACTGGAACACACCCGTGTGTTTTCACATTGTCCGGGGCTGGTTACAGCTACAGCAGCTGAGGGAAGCCGTAAAACAGAGGGCACTTGACCTGCGAAGCCTAAAATAGTTATAACTGGATTCTCAGTGTGTTGACCCCTTTTCTAAACACTTATCGAGGCATAGAGATTCATAAATGCTGGTAGATTTTAAGAAACAGATACTATAACGCAGTGAATATAGTAGACCACGGCTACATGCATCAACACGGATAAATCTCAAACACGCAGTATTGTATAAAGCAAGCCACAGAGTGAGGCAGACATATGGTTTGATACTATTTATATAAAGTTTGGCTGCATGTACAAAATAGTGTGCATGTTTATAGACGTGTGAGTTTGTAGTGATAGAATTAAAATGTGCACGGAAATAAGGTCGTTCTCACAGGGGAGCAAGGGGGCAGCATCAGGGGCCAGGGAGGGGGTCCGTAGCTTCAAAAGTGTCTTTAATATTTTGTTCTCTAGATGACATAACGTGCAAACATGGGAAGATGGTATCGAAGCTGGGTGGTGGGTGCATGCATGTTCATTGGATTTTTTTCTATACGTTCCAGGATGCTGGAACTATTTCGTGATTTAAAAAACCGAAGTTCAGGAGGTCATGGTTTGATTCCTGGTCAGGGCACATGCCCGCGTTGTGGGCTTGATCCCCAGTATGGGGCGTGCCGGATTCTCTCTCATCATTGATGTTTCTATCTCTCCCTCTCCTTTCCTCTCTAAAATCAATAATAGCCCTACCTGGTTTGGCTCAGTAGATAGAGCATAGGCCTGTGGACTGAAGGGTCCCGGGTTCGATTCCGGGCAAGGGCTCCTGCATCGGTTGCAGGCTCCCAGCCCTGGTGCGGGGCATGCAGGAGGCACCAATCAATGTGTCTCTCTCACATCGGTGTTTCTCTCTGCCTCTCTCTCTCTCCCACTCTCTCTAAAAATCAATGGAAAAAATATCCTCGGGTGAGGATTTTAAAAAATACATAAATTATAGATATTGAGAGGCCAGGTTATTATGACCACCCCATCAATACTTCATGGACACTTCCAAAAATACTGAATAGTGAAAACTTCCTAAGCAAATACTCTCAAGGTTTTATTATTATTTGCATAACTAATTCACTTCATTGTACCGATGGGGTGGTCATCATAATCTGGCCACTCAGTGTATTAAAAATACCGAAGCTCCAGCGCCAAGCCTCCCAGACTGGCGACGTCACCTTGTGTAAGTCACTCCCTCTCTGGGCCTCCCTCTCTGGGTTGTGTTAGAGGACCTGCCAGGTCCCTCCAGCTCCAAAACGGAATGACTCACCCACCGGTGAGTGGCTGAGCCACCCGAGGCCTGTGCACACCAGCGATTGCTACTTGGCAGGAGAAGGAATGCAGGTCAGACACGTGCTCCAACATGAATGAGCCTTGGAGACATTATGCTGAGCGAGAGGCAGATGCAGGAGGCCACGTACTGTTCGATTCCACTCACATGACCTGTCCAGAGCAGACACATCCTCCCACAGAGAGCAGCTGCCCCGGGACCGGGACGGGGCGGGGGCTGGAGGGCGATGGCTGAGACGGGGAGGTTCTCTTGGGGTGAAGGAAATGTTGGACACTGATGTGGCCATGGCTGCACCGCTCTGTGAATAGACTGAAAGCCGTAGAATTGTGCACATCAAATGGGTGAACTGTAGGGTGGGTGAGTTGTGTCTCAGTCAAGCTGTTAAAAATTAACATTTTCCCTCCAAAATTTTTTTTCAGTGACCCTGCATTCATCCTGGGAATATTCCTCTGTGAACCGCTGGCCGATGTCACGGCTGCATGACTTCCAGGTCGGTTACTGTCTAGAAATGTCAGGGACAGCTTCTGTTAGGAACACTGGATGCTGCTGCTTCACCTTTTCAATTGCACGGATCTGGGAACTGGAGGGAGAAAGGGGCTTCGTCCCAGCGGCCTGGGCCTGGGCCCTGGGGAACTGATGACGGGAACCGGGACACGGAGGGCCCTTCTCATCAAGCCCACGTCCGCGTCCGCTGCAGAGCGACAGGAGCGAAAATAAAGTCCGGGCCCGGGTGACGGTCGTGGCCACCAGGGAAGATACACGGGATGGAAGCACTGTCGCCATGACACGCTGCGTCCTGTGGTTTAGTTCCCGTCCGGGCGCGAGGACCCGGCAGCTCCGGTCGGGCCACAGCCAAGTGATCTTGTTTCCAGCCTAAAGGTGCTTCCTGCCGGGTCCCGACGTCATGGCCCTTCCCCGGGCGTGACCGCGGGCGAGTGCCCGGGAAAATCTCCGTCCAGGATCCGGACGTGCTCCTCACAGGTCCTCCTCCTCCGAGAGCCGGTGAGGAGCGAGCAGGGATCACGCCGTTTCTGCAATAAAGCCCGGCATGCCCACAATAAAAGTTAATGATTGTGCAGAGGCGCTCAGACAGGTCAAAGGAGTCCAGACGGAAGGCGCCGGGAGGAATCCGAGTGTCTATGCAGCCGGATTCTGATACAGTTGTAGAATTTAAGAATCAGGAAGACACCCTCTCCCGACCCCGGAATCGTCTCGTTCAACTTCTTATTTCATGCACAAGGAAACCAAACCTCAGAAAGGTCAGATGACTTGGTCGAGGTCATCAGCCTCAGGCCCCTGGTGGGGGAGGGTAACACGTCGAGGTTCATTGATGACTTTATGCTTGTACGACCATGAGTATCCCTGTGCTGCTTCCGTTGTTCACCCAACAAGCATTTATTTTTTTAAAAATATTTTATTGATTTTTTACAGAGAGGAAGGGAGAGGGATAGAGAGTTAGAAACATCGATGAGAGAGAAACATCAATCAGCTGCCTCCTGCACACCCCCTACTGGGTATGTGCCCGCAACCAAGGCACATGCCCCTGACCGGAATCGAACCTGGGACCTTTGAGTCCGCAGGCCGACACTCTATCCACTGAGCCAAACTGGTCAGGGCCACTCAACAAGCATTTAATGAGCACCTACTGTGTGCCAGTCCGGGGCTGGATGGTAAATATTTTAGGTGTTTAGAGCTGTACGTTCTCCGCTGTGACCCCTCCAGTCTGCGGCCGCGGTGTGGCCACACAGAGACGCTATGTAAGGAGCGGGCCCGGCCGGGCTCCAGAATCCGGCCTTGAACTGGGGTTTGTTGTCCTGAGCTAGTCCTCGGTGCCTTCAGAGGAAAATGGGGAGACTGGCCCTAACCGGTTTGGCTCAGTGGATAGAGCATCGGCCTGTGGACTCAAAGGTCCCAGGTTCGATTCTGGTCAAGGGCATGTACCTTGGTTGTGGGCACATCCCCAATAGGAGGTGTGCAGGAGGCAGCTGATCAATGTTTCTCTCTCATCGATGTTTCTGGCTCTCTATCCCTCTCCCTTCCTCTCTGTAAATAATAATAAAATATATTAAAAAAAAAAAAAAGAAAATAGGGAGACTATTACCCACTCTACAGGTGTTCTCAGGACTGATCCCTGAACCACAGTTACCGAAAGTAAGCATCATGTTGTGTGAGCTATTATTACCTTTTTATAAAAAATACTAGTGGCCCGGTGCACGAATTTGTGCACGTTGAAAGGAAATTAATTAGAGGAAATATTTTAATATCGCCATTCACCCTTTCTCTGTAATAGAATGTCCACCAAATTCACAATCAACAATGACGGATGGAGACACACGTGCGATTGGTGCCAGCGAGAGCTTTATATGTATTGCACATGCGTGAGTCAACTTGGCCTTTTATAGATAGAGAATAAACTCACTTGATTAGACCTTCTTTCCGATTTAACTAAACTTTTCCCAGCCCAGTGAAGCACCCCAACTTCTCTTTCAGGTAATTATCAGCAACACAACAGTAAATACCAACACAAAGCAGATTATTATTGTAGATCACGCAGGGAGAACAAAGGGTAAAATATTTCACTGCAGCAGTGTTTGACTATAGTCTGCGCAGTGAGAAAACCTGAAGAATGAGATGAGGCTCGGGAAAATGCTTCACAGACCTTTGGTTACAGTATAAAGTGTTTACACCTGGCTATAAAGCAAGTCATGTTCCTGGGCTGAAGAAACTGCAAGGAGGCTAGTTGCTAGGGAGAGGAAGCTGGGTGTTGCTACGTGACATCATTACCCAGCACCCACAGCCACCGTTTCCGGGCTGGGCTGTGGGCCACATTTTGTGCCATGGGGTCTTGGCAGCGTAGGCTGCGATTTGGGGGGCTGTCATTCCGGGTGGTGGCAGGGCCTGTGTCCCATGGGGAAAGCCAAGTGTTGCTTTGTGGGTGCCAGGTCCGCGGTTACCGTTTCTCTGTAAGTGGCCAGTGCACGTCACGGCAGCTCCTGCATTGAGCATCTTCCCCCTGGTGGTCAGTGCACGTCATAGCGACCAGTCAAACACTTAGCATATTAGCCTTTTATATAGAGAGATTCTTATTGACTTCAGAGAGAAAGGGAAAGGGAGAGAGAGATAGAAATATCAATGATGAGAGAGAATCATTGATTGGTTGCCTTCTGCACACGCCACACTGGGGATAGAGCCTGCAACCTGGGCATGTGCCCTGACCGGGAATCAAACCATGACCTCCTGGTTCATAGGTTGACACTGAACCACTGAGCCACACCGGCTGGGCTACTATTACCTTTTTAAAACATATTAGTTATCTTTAAAAATTGTGGCAAAATATAAAATTTATCGTTTTAACTATCGTTCAGTGTGCGCTTTGAGAGAGGGTGGGAGCGTAGACACGGAGGCCTGTGGATGGCTGGCTGCAAGGTGTTGGGAAGGACAGTCTGAGGGACCTGGCACAGGGAGGGCGGGGCCCAGGAGGGGGTCAGGAGGACGGAGGGCAGCATCTAAGGAGAACAGACCCTGTGTTTGGTCTCAGTGTATCAGGGCTGGAGGCCCTGGGCAGGGAGCCCTCGGAAGAGGACTCGCGGGGGCCGTGGGGGCAGGGTGCGGGTCTGAGATGTGTCTGGGGTAACACCCTAAGGGCTCAGGTTCAGGAACACTGCGGGTGAGCGAGGGCAGTGACAAGGACGGACCGGGGCCACCACCTGGAAAGAAGGGGGCACTGTTCTGTGGCCAATGTCTTTCCTGGCTGGTCCTTTGCCTTTTGCCTTTGCTGGGGTCGGGGTCACTCTAGCTCACGGTGAGAGCACGTTTGCCCACACACTTTATTTACGTGAACGCTCAGTACGTCTGGTCACGGAAATTCCGGGCCTCGCCGCGCCAGTCTCCGGACAATCGGGTCCTCGGGCCCCGCTGAGAACAAAGGCCAGGCCATGCGCCAACCCAGAGCCGCTCACCGCTCCTCCCGGCGTCAGGGGGCCCGTCTTCCTGGAACCTTCGGTGCGACACCATTCCAGGGTAACTCAGAAAAGTGTCAGACAGTAAACGGAGCGTGCTCCCTGGCGGCCGCAGCACCTGCTGAGTCACCTTTTAAAACGATCACAGCACAACCGTTCCTCCCGCGCCCGCAGTTCTGGCCGCAGGAATTAATTACATCACCTGCAAAATTAGCCCCGTGTTTTGTCTCCAGGGGTCAACGTTCAGACGGGGACATGGCTTAGTGCTTCCAAACACAGGGCTCAGAGTGTAAATATTTATCTCAGGACAGGAACTCACTGTACACGTTTCCCTTATCAGGCAGTTACCTGGGGCGAGGAGTCCCTGTCTGCTTCCTGTCCCAATTTCTCTTGCCCAAGACTTCGGGCCATTGTTTATGTGACAGAGTGTTCTGTCCCCTTCCCTTTCTCCGGGAATGAAAGCACAGGGTGTTAAACAAATACGTCCCCGCCCGACCTGATCGCAGAGAGCAGCCAGTCCTAGGTGTTTGCTAGAAAGATCTGACAACTGTTAGGAGAGAGAACATTGGCGCGACGCCCACAGGGGAGCACAGAGCGTTGCGCCAGCCCGGCCCGGGCGTCCTATGGCCAGCGCTCTCGGCGGACTTTGTGGGATGTTCGAGCTTTTGATAGTGAAGAGGATGCAACAGAGATTCGGGCGAACAGCGATCACAGACACGATTTGCGGCAAACACCCGGCCTCCCCGCTCACGACCGTTTTCTAAGCTTATAAAACGCGAATGTGGGAGCCACAGCGGCCCGTTGGCCTGCGTCTGGCCACGTGTTTGTTTTGGCCACTCTGAGCTTTGATTTCGCAAGTTCTCCTTCTAACCAGCTCGGGCAATTGTTACGGGAGGAAGCCCAGCGGGGCCAGGGTGGGGGGCAAAAATTCGGTTGGGCATTTCCCCGCCCCTCACCCCATGCCGGCCCGGAGGAGTGGGCCCGGGACCTGAACAGAAAGCTCAGGCTGGACTAAGTGAGAGGATGGGCAGGGACCCCCGTGAGCTATTTGCAAGTGTTTTCCATACCCTTGCACTCAACCCGTGAGCCTCTGCCAGCTGTGGAGCTACTAACTCAAGGTTTACTAGCAGCTGTGCATTGTTGTATTTTAATTGGCATATTTTTAAAATTGATTTTTTAGAGAAAGAAGCCTCTGCCAGCTGTGGAGCTACTAACTCAAGGCTTACTAGCAGCTGTGCCTTGTTCTATTTTAATTGGCATATTTTTAAAATTGACTTTTTAGAGAAAGAGAGGGAGAGATAGAAACATCGATGAGAGAGAAACATCACCAGCTGCCTCCTGCACGCCCCCTACTGGGGACCCAGGCTTGTGCCCTGGCCCGAACCTTACCTTACCTTACCGGTGACCCCTTGGTGCATGGGTCGATGCTCAACCACTGAGCCACACCAGCCGGGCTAATTTGCATATATTTTTATTCGATTGTCCATTTGTATTTCTCTTTTCTCAATTGCCTGCTGCCCTTTGCCTACTTTCTCAATAGGTTTTAATATCACATTAAGAATATCAACACCCGTTCCCACGATGCCGCTCCAGTCCTTGTACCCCTTCCTAGCTTCAGGAGATAATTTTCAAAACTTTGGTAAATACATTCCTACTAACATCCACGGACCCTGCCAGGGCAAGGCGTGGTCTGGCGTGGGCGTCTGGGCTCCTGCACCTGGAGGTGCCGGGACCCAGGAGGCAGGGGCTGTGCCTGCCTCTCAACAGAGCGCCTGTGCAGAAACCAGCCTCTAGTCACCCCCGAACCCCCTCTTTCCAGGCGAGGAAGTAAAAACAAAACCTAACGATTTCCTTCTGACCCAATGCCTGCTTCTATTCTGGTGCTTGTTTGAATGGCTCTTCTCCAAGACACAGAAGAGTTAAAAATGCGCATGGTGTCCTAGGGCACATACAAAAGTCAGGACGCGTTTCCCGCGTGGCTTCCAAATCCTTCTGGATGTGTTTGGTGGGCTTTCGGCCACCTTCCTTAGCCTGGTCCCCTGGAACCCCCTGAGAACTGAGATCATGGAGCTTATCACCCCGTAGTTATAATCAGCATTTCAATGCCAGCTCCCGCAGCCAGGGGTCCCGCCTTAGCCACACAGTTTCCGTCAGCAGGAGCTTGGCTCTGACGCTCTGCTCTGCCCATCTTGCTGGGTTGCTGTGCGGATTCCGTGAAATCACGGCTCTGAAAACATTGACAGTGATGGGTGCAGGTTACAGCCTTGTTACTTTATGGCGTCCAGTCTCCCGGCCACGGCTGCGGCCTCCAGCTACCACTCATTCTGAAGTGCAATTAAATAAGAATGTACCGAGCATCTGCCCGTGGCTGCGCGTTGCCAGGCGCTGCAGAAACAGTGGGCACCGGGGCCAGGGCTCCAGGAGCTTACATTCGAGTGAGAGACAGACCCACAGGCAAGGGCCTGGGGGACCCACGGTCATCTAAGGTCAGAAGACTCCCCAGTAGGAGACTGATAGCCCGCCCTGGAGGCTCAGTCATATGGGGGGAAGGGACGTCTAGCCTGAGAGCTCAAGGGTTCTGTTGGGGTGCAATTGTGTCCCACCCCACCCCCCAAAGATATGTTTGAGTCCTATCCCCAGTACCTGTGAGCGTGACCTTATTTGGAAACAAAGTCATTGCAGAAGCAATTAGTTCAGAGAGGCCACACTGGGCTTGGTATGCGAGACAACACAGAGGAGAGGGCCACGCGAAGATGAAGGCCGAGACCGGAAGGATGCAGCCACAAGCTAAGGAATGTTGGCATCCCCAGAAGCTGGACGGGGCAGCGAGGACCCTCCCCTACAGATTTCAGAGGGAGGGTGGCCCTGCCAATGCCTCGATGTTGGACTTCTGGCATGCTGAGTCGTGAGAGAATTCACTTCTGCTTTTGTTGTTAATCCTCACCGGGGGCTGTTTTTTCCATTGATTTTTAGAGAGAATAGAAGGGAGGGGGCATCGATGTGAGAGAGACACATGGATTGGTTGCCTCCTGCATGCACCCCAACCGGGGCTGGGGAAGGAGCCTGCAACTGAGGTGCGTGTCCTTGAGCGGAATAGAACTCACTACCCTTCACTCTGTGGGCCAACACTCTAACTACTCAGCACACTGGCCATGGCACTGTCTGTGTTTTAGGCCCAGTTTGTAATAATTGTTATTGGTAGGAAACCAATCCAATGGCAGGAGCCAGGCACGTGCAGAGGGGCTGAAGAGGGTCCCCGGAACAGCATGTGCAGTGGCTCCACTGAGCCCCAAACCTGGGCAAGTTCAAGGGGCCCAGAGAACGCTTACAGGCCCAGCGGGGCTTTCCCCGGAGAACTGGTCAGGGATTGGTGGGGTGAAGGGA
>NW_006293088.1:7942248-7942575 GCF_000327345.1 Myotis davidii | reverse complement strand
AGAGCCACCTCATGGGGAGCTGGGGGGGCAGGGGGTGGGGGGGCAGCAGGGGTGGCAGAGCCGCCTCATGGGAAGGAGGCTGTGCTGGGGGACATGGAGGGATGAAGGGACAGGGACCTCGTCGGGAGCGGGGGGCCCAACACCAGGATGATGCAGGGAGGGGGAGGCAGTGGAAGGTGCTGGAATCTTGTCGGTGACTTCGGAGCGGGTGAGCTAAAAGGAGAGGAGACGCAAGCGCGTGTCGGTGATCAGTCGGTGCGTGTGCGTGGAGCTTCCGCTGCTGGAGGAGGCACCCTGCGAGGTGAAGCTGGAGGAGCCGGCGGGCGG
>NW_006293088.1:7940168-7942108 GCF_000327345.1 Myotis davidii | reverse complement strand
CCCCCCTCCTGGGGCCCCCCTCCCCCTCCTGGGGGCCCCGCTGGAAGAGCCGGCGCCAGCACCTGCGCCAGAGGCCCCGCTTCCCAGTCAGAGGCTGCTCGCTCACAAATAAACAACAGCTGTGCTTCGCTGGGAGCTTTGTCCTCGAACCTGAGCCAAGAGCCTGGCACCGAAACAGCGAGGAGCCGGACGGTCGCCCAGCGGTGCCCGGGCCGCCTCAGCCCGTGACCGGTTTCTCCAAGACCTGATGATGTGGGTGAGGCTGGAGAGGGGCCTGGCTGGAGGGGTGCCCTTCACAGGAGCCGCCCTGGGAGACGCAGCCAGGAGGGGCCGCCCGGACAGAGCCTGGGGTGGCCACGGAGAGGTGGAGGCAGCCAGTCCCACATAAAACGATGGCCGTTTAAAATCACGTCAACCACACGTCGGTCCCAGGCCCCTTCCCACCCTCCCGGGCAAGGCCGCCCCGCAGGCCTTTGCTAATTTTTTTATTTTTCAAAATATTTGTATTGATTTCAGAGAGGAAGGGGGAGGGGGAGAGAGAGAGAAACGTCAATGACGAGAGCGAATCCTTAGTGGGCTGCCTCCCGCACGCCCCACACTGGGGAGCGAGCCCACAGCCCAGGTGCGTGCCCTTGCCCAGGAATTGAACCCGCGACCCCTCGGTTTGCAGTCTGACGCTCCAACCATTGAACCACACCAGCCAGGGCGAAATGTTGGCAATTTTTGTTTAAAAATGATGATTCCTGTAGGTTAGGGAAATGAGAAATTACGTTGCTGTAAATAAGACTGTGGTCCTAGCGTTAAAAACGTACACGCCACTGGAGACAGGAGGTGGGTTTGCGGTGGGATGCGAGCTTGTTTTATTGGGTGGGGGCATTTCAGAGACTGTTCAAGGAATAAGGGAAGCCTATTCCTGGGTTCTAGAAACAAGAAAACAGTTCTAGGAAAAGCGCTCTCCACACCAGTCAGGCACGTCTTCTCCAGGGGGAGGTGCAGCCCTCCCCACTCATTCAAACCAGTTGTGAACCTGGCCGGTGTGGCTCAGTGGTTGAGCATTGACCTATGACCCAGGAGGTCAGGGTTCGGTTCCCCATCAGGGCGCAGGCCCGGGTTGCAGGCTTGATCCACACAGGGCAGCGGTTCTCAACCTGTGGGTCGCGACCCCTTTGGCGATCGAACGACCCTTTCACAGGGGTCGCCTAAGACCATCCTGCATATCAGATATTTACATGACGATTCATAACGGTAGCAACATGACAGTTATGAAGCAGCAACGAAAATAATTTTACGGTTGGGTCACAACATGAGGAACTGTATTTAAAAGGCCAGAAGGTTGAGAACCGCTGACATAGGGGGTGTGCGGGAGGCAGCCGATCCATGATCCTGTCTCATCATCGGTGTTTCTATCTCTCTCTCCCTCTCCCTTCCTCTCTGAAATCAATAAGAATACATTTTAAAAAGAAACAACAAACAAAGAGCCATCAGGCGGGCTCCCCACTGTCCTGATCAATAATGCTATCACGGCTCCATGGAAATTCCCACGAGCAGATGTGAAATAAATCGGCCAGTCATTGGCACAGGCCACAGAATTTTGTTTTGCTTTGGTCTCGTGCTAAAATAAATTTCGTTTTCGTGTTTTGTGCACTTTTTTTTAAAAGAACCGGTTACCTTTTGTTAGGTAACTCTTTAAGTATGAAAACTTTTGAAAACGATTTCCAAAGATTTTAACACAAATTTAAAGTGTGGCTTCTCCACGTCCACCCCTCGTGGCCGCCTGACCGGGTGAGCCCCCCTCCGGAGCCTCTGTCCCGTGTTCTCCCAGGTTGCTACGGGCGGCCGTGCAGGCAGCTTCCTGGAACAGCCAGCAGCTTTTCTTCTCCAGAAAGAATGTTCTTCTCAAACTGTCCCCAACGAGCCAGAGGAGAGACATCCATTTTCCT
>NW_006293088.1:7939130-7940144 GCF_000327345.1 Myotis davidii | reverse complement strand
TTTCCCAACCAGAGAGCAAAGCCAAAAACGGGAAGAGTTATGGGGCCGGTCTACGTGCCGGCTTTTCTCGTCTACAGGGAGGATTTTCCGCTTTCTTCCTGAAAAAGGAGCGCGCCTCTCCCCTCACAGGCCTGGCCGCTGCGGGGCCTGCTTGGATTTATGTCCCGGCTCTGATGTCTTCCCCAGAAACCTTATTTATTGCCTCGGGTAGAAGCCACTTTAGAAACCACAGTCCTTGGGGCTTTGAAAGGAGCCTGGAGCCCTCTGGCCAAAGCTGCTTTTGAAAGGATGGAAGCAGGAAACTTACCAGGTTTATTGGTGCTTATGACGATCTTTAAAGAGAAATTCATCACGAAAATGAACTTCGTAAATCTGCTCCCATGACAACTTTTGTAAAATCGGGAACCAAACGGGGCAGCCGCCACCCGGCCCGGGCACCTGTGGGCGGAGGCAACTGCAGATGGGACGTGCTTCACCGTGGAGCCTGTATTTGAAATTGTGTTCCCCTGGTCCGTGAGAACGTCTCCTGGTTGACCTGTCGGTGAGTCGTCTCGCCGTCGAGGGAAAGCACGGTCAACACCGATCAGCCATGCAAAACCCGATTATTTCGAGAAGGGGCTGGGACTTCCTAAGGTAGAACTAGCGACGGGAGAGACGCATAACAGGGCTAATGTTCCCGCCTCACACCGGCCCCGCGTTCCCGCAGCCGCCACTGCTCTCCCGGGCGACTCCTCTTTGCATTCTGGTGGCGTGTCTTGGGGACGAGAGGGATGGGAATAAATCTGTCCTTTCTCTCAGGGAGGATCGCTTCTCTTGGCTCGGCCGCTCCCTGGCCCCTCACAGAGACGGGGTGTCTGTCGGAGCTCCGGCGCGGGGTCCGAGCACCATGGCGACATCCCGCCGTGAAAGTGTCTCTCATTTTCAAAGTCAACGAACGTTATTGCCACCAGGAAGCGGCCCTGAAAAGACGCCGGGACAGGGCAGAGCTGCCCGGGCAGGACCTCTTTCCCGTTT
>NW_006293088.1:7917969-7919574 GCF_000327345.1 Myotis davidii | reverse complement strand
CGGTTCAGACAGTGGCTTCAACGTGGAGCCTGTATTTGAAATTGTGTTCCCCTGGTCCGTGAGAACGTCTCCTGGTTGACCTGTCGTCCGAGGTCGTCCCCTCCCAGCTCCAGCCCCGGGGGACGGAGCCAGCGCGTCTTGAGGGCCGGGAACTGGCGGGTCTCAATCCGTTCTGTCCGACCGACCGCTAGGCCGCTCTTGTGTGCGATGCGTTTCCAGCTCTTGTTTCTGATGAGTCTGCTTTGTCATCGGCTCCTGGTAGCAGTGTTTTCGGGGTGTCTGTCGGAGCTCCGGCGCGGGGTCCGAGCACCATGGCGACATCCCGCCGTGAAAGTGTCTCTCATTTTCAAAGTCAACGAACGTTATTGCCACCAGGAAGCGGCCCTGAAAAGACGCTGGGACAGGGCAGAGCTGCCCGGGCAGGACCTCTTTCCCGTTTCCGAGGTCGTCCCCTCCCAGCTCCAGCCCCGGGACGGAGCCAGCGCGTCTCGAGGGCCGGGAACGCGGCGGCGGGCCTCAATCCGTTCTGTCCGACCGACCGCTAGGCTGCTCTTGTGTGCGATGCGTTTCCAGCTCTTATTTCTGATGAGTCTGCTTTGTCGTCGGCTCCCGGTAGCGGTGTTTCGGTCACTGTGCATCTTGGACTCGTGGGTGGCCTGGGGGTGGGGTGGGGAATGAGCAGCCACAACCCACATGCCCTGGTTTGGACAGTAACCTGGGGCAGCAGGTGGCGTCGGTACCTGGGGAGGAGCACCAGGGTCTGGTGGTGGCAGATGGAGGCCCGTGAGGGCACAGGGTCTGTGCAATGCCCGGGGGCGCTGGGACCACCCTCCCAAGTGAAGGGGCAGCTGCGGCTCTCGGCTTCCGGCTGCCGGGTGAGAAGGAGGCACGTGTTGGAAGGGGGCTGGGCGTGGGAGGCCGCATATAGCGCGTGTGGGACACCTGGGCGACCCCCTAGGTGACCACCACTTTGGGGAGAGCCATGGAGCAAGAGAAGGCGCTTCGCTGGGCCGGCTGCAGCGTGGAGGCCCTGACCTGACGCCTGTGGTCCAGCCCAGACCCGCGGGAATGGCTGGTCTCATGTCCACCAGCCCCTCGAGGCAGGGCTCTGTAGGGCGCTGTGACGGTGCATTTTATGCATCGACTTGACGGGGCAACATTGTGAGTGTGTTCGTGGGGGTGTTTCTGGATGAAACTAACATTGGAATCAGTCTACCGAGTAAGCAGATTGCCCTCCCCATGTGGTGGGGCTCCCAGGCAGGCGAAGGCGGCAGACCATAGAGGCTGCCCCTCTGATGAGTAAGGGGGGCTCCTCCCGCCTGGCTGCCTGGATCCGGACATTCGTCTCTTTCTTGTCTCTGAACCCAAACGGAAGCAATGCTCTCTTCCTGGGACCGGAAGTCACCCCATCAGCTCTCTTGGGTCTCTCGCCCGCCCTGCAGACCTTGGGACTTGTCAGCTCCGTGACCACATCATGTGAGCCACTTCCTGCAATAAACCTCTCTCTTTCCATCTCTATCTCTATCTCTATCTCTATCTCTATCTCTATCTATTTCTATCTCTATCTCTACCTATACCTATACCATCTATATCTATAATTATACC
>NW_006293088.1:7917254-7917837 GCF_000327345.1 Myotis davidii | reverse complement strand
ATATCTATATCTATACCTATATATCTATCTATAGTGTCCCCCAAAATGTGTACACGCTGTAACAGCCGGTAGCTCTGGCTGAGCGGAGGTGGCAGCGTTGACCAGCCCGGGAGGGTGTGTGGCGGGAGCGGAGGAGCAGAGGCGGGAGGAAGCCCCGGGCAGAGATGGTGACCGGCGACCCGCGGAGACTCTGGGGGGCAGCAGGGTCAGAACCCGCTGGAGGCAGGGAGAGAGGAGTGCCTCGGGGTCACCTGGGGGTGCTCATGGGGCCTCGGGCCTCCAGGAGACCTCTCAACCTGGCGTGGGAAGCATGGCCGCCGTGGGTGGAGACGTCATAGAAACGCGGGTGGGGAGTGAGGAGGCAGTGTCCCGTTAGCTGTATCATCTATCTAATCTGTCATCTATCTAATGTCTATCTCTCTGTATCTATATGTAATTCTCTATCTCTATCTCTATCTATTTCTATCTCTATCTCTACCTATACCTATACCATCTATATCTATAATATCTCTATCTCTATCTCTACCTCTACCTCTACCTATACATATACCTATATCATCTATACCTATACCTATACTTATAC
>NW_006293088.1:7915996-7917186 GCF_000327345.1 Myotis davidii | reverse complement strand
CCTATGCCTATGCCTATATCTATATCATCTATAATCTATATCTAATCTATATCTATCTACAGTGACCCCCAAAACGTATACATGGCGTGTGGGTGGCATGTGGATGGCATGTGGATGAGGCCATGTGCCGGATGTTCTGTGTCACCGTCTGCGTGGGGAGAGGCTGGCTGCCCGCTGTGGGGGCTGCGCAGGAAGGAAGTGCCGCCCGCCCGGGTCACCCGTGACCGGGGAGCGTGGAGGGGAGGGTTTCATGGCCCAGAATAGTTTCTGTAACTGAAATCGCTCTGCGGCGCCGGGCAGTTCGCTCTGAGCGAATCCAGGGTCGTGCGGCCGGGCGGTGACCGTCTGAGTCAGCGAGTGGGTGTCCCAGAGGCGGGCGCGGCCCTGCTCTGCCCTCAGTTCTGGCGCCACCTCCAGGGTTCGGAGGTCGGCTGTGCTGGTTGACCTCTGGGGTCACTGGTGATGGGATGGGAGTGTCCACTATGGGGTTTGCTCCTCCCAGAACTCACCAAGTTCAGGGGCTACATGTTGGGTGCAGCCACAGACGTTCATTTTCTCTTCTCAGCATCTCGTTTACTCATTAGGTTTCCATTCAAGTTGTTTTGTGGGTTTTTTTAAAATATATTTTTATTGATTTCAGAGAGGAAGGGAGAGGGAGAGATGGAAACATCAATGATGAGAGAGAATCATCAACTGGCTATCTCCTGCACGTCCCCCACTGGGGATCGAGTCCGCAACCCAGCATGTAGGCTGATGCTCCATCCACCAAGCCAAACCGGCTGGGCTCACTGTAGTTTTGATTTGCATTTCCTTGAAGGGTGAAGATGTTTATTTACTTTTTAAGTTGACTCTTGAAGTTGACAGAAGTATTATGTCACCAGCACAAAGAAGGATGTGGTGTATTTGCTAGAATAGGATGAACATAAACTTCTTCATGTTTGTACTAATTTGCAAGGGCTGCCACACAAAATCCTACAATTGGGTAGGCTGAACAACAGAAATTTATTGTCTCAAAGTTGTGAAGGCCAGAAATAAAAAATCAAGGTGCTGGCAAGGTTGGTTCCTTATGAAGTATACATTCCAGGCCGCTCTCCTTGTCATGTAAATGGCGGTATTCATGTTTATGTGGCAATTCCCCTACATAAGTATCTATGTCCACATTTCCCTTTTTATAAAGACACCAGTTATCT
>NW_006293088.1:7907808-7915164 GCF_000327345.1 Myotis davidii | reverse complement strand
ACTCTGGGGGGCAGCAGGGTCAGAACCCGCTGGAGGCAGGGAGAGAGGAGTGCCTCGGGGTCACCTGGGGGTGCTCATGGGGCCTCGGGCCTCCAGGAGACCTCTCAACCTGGCGTGGGAAGCATGGCCGCCGTGGGTGGAGACGTGATAGAAACGCGGGTGGGGAGTGAGGAGGCAGTGTCCCCGTTAGCTGTGGGCCGGCTGCTGTTGGGCACATTCATTAACTCGCAGAAAGAGAGCATTTTATTCCCTTCAGAAGCCGTGAGAGGAGTGGCTCCGTGCTGCTCATTTCCCGGGGAGTCAGGCAGCTGCACGGAGTCTGCGTGGAGGATGGAGAAGGCATGTGGATGGCATGTGGACGGCGTGTGGATGGTGTGTGGATGGCGTGTGGACAACGTGTAGGTGTTGTGTGGGTGGCGTGCGGATGGTGTGCGGATGGCGCATAGGTAACCGCTGAGCCAGGCCGGCCGGGCTCCATTCAATGTCTTGACAATGATCATCACAAAATTAATGATAATAATGAAAGAAAGACAGTGACCTTTTCCCTCGAGCGACGTCCTCAGTGGGTCTTCTGTCCCTTCCCACAGGGAGAGCCGAGGGAGAGAGTTCCTGTCAAGAAAAAGCCCCACTTCATGATCGCTTCTAACATTTTCATTTCCTACCCACAGAAATGACATTTTAGTTTTCCCCAATAGTTTTATTGATGAGACTTCCCTGCCTCCTAGGGATGCCTGCCGGAAGGGCGCGGTGACGGTTAAACCGCCATCTGCCCCTGAGCCACGGGCAGGGCAGTGAGTGTGGAAGGACAAGGGACTCGGAGTGTCCGTCCCTCTTCCCAGATGTGTGGCCTTGGGCAAGTCCCTGAAGCTCTCTGGGCCTCATTTGTGACATGACCTTAACACAATCAAGCTAGCAATTCATGACAAGTAAAAAGTGAAGACCTTCCACCTGGAAATTTAAAAACTTCTAGCCCGGTAAGTGTGGCTCAGTGGTTGAGCGTCAACCTATGAACCTGGAGCTCACAGTTCGATTCCCAGTCAGGGCACATGCCCGGGTTGTGGGCTCGATCCCCAATGTAGGGCGTGCAGCCCAGACCAGTTTGGCTCAGTGGATAGAGCGTCGGCCGAAGGGTCGACTGAAGGGTCCAAGGTTCGATTCGGTCAAGGGTGTGGACAAAAGGGGCCACATGCTGACCTGGGGCACAACCTAATGTGCTGGGCGCCAGGGCAGAGACCACCAATCCCTTCACTATCATGTTAATTGATCCTGCACCCACCTAAGCATGTGTCCGTCATTTTACTTTTTATCCAATCCCGGGGGTTTCACTGCTTTGCTTTATCCCTCCTCTTAATCTATCACCAATGAATTTCATGTAACCCACCTATGTTCCTCCTTTGATTAAAATGTATAAATACAATAGTAACCCCGCCATTCTCCGGAGCATTATCCCAATCCGTTGAGGCTCTGTTTCCCAGCCTATGTCAACAGTTTGGCTCAAATAAACTCACAAAAATTCTTTACAGGTTTCAATGGTTTTTTTACATTAATAAGGGCATGTACCTTGGTTGAAGGCACATCCCCAGTCGGGGTTGTGCAGGAGGCAGCTGATCGATGTTTCTCACTTATCGATGTTTCCAGCTCTCTATCACTCTCCCTTCCTCTCTGTAAAAAATCAATAAAATATATTTTCTAAAAAATGTAGGGCGTGGAGGGGCAGCCGATCAATGATCTTCTCTCATCATTAATGTTTCTATCTCTCTCTCTCTCTCTCTCCCTCTCCCTTCCTCTCTGAAATCCATAAAAATATATGTTAAAAAAAAACTTCTAATGACTCACGTCCATGAAGAAATCTAAAGGGGAAATGCAGAATGTCTTGGAAATAACAATGATGAACACAGAAGGCATCAAAATGTCTGTGGGCGGGAGCTAAAGGTGGAGGAAATGAATGAGTTAAACACAACGAAAAACAGAAGGCACTCAAACAAGAGAGAACAAAGGTTTATCTTTTCAAATTCAAACAAAACAACAAGCTTCCGGGAAGATTGCTCCTGGGGGAAATGGGGTAAGGAATATATTTTAAAAAAAAAGAATTAAACACTAGGAATTAAAAAAGGACAAAAGTAGTAAAAGAGCAGGCATGTAAGCAGAGTAAGACAATATTACAAACGCGCTATGCACTGCAGGTGAGGCTGAGGTGAAATGAACACATTTTATAACTTGTCAAAACTGACTGGAGGAGAAATAGAGGCCCGGTGCCCTGGGGTTCAACCCCCATGAGCGTGGCAGCGCGCTTGCTGCTGGAACTGGGCGTGTGGACTTTAAAGGTCGTTTAGAAGAATAAACGAGCAAAGACTAGCCAGGAAAATCCCCCCACTCCCCACTCCCCAAAATCAGTGCAATACTGGAAGGAGCGACTAGCATAGCCAAAGAGCGTGCACATTTATGCAGCCAGTGTGCCTAAATCGATACAGAATCACTGCGCATGCAGACAGATTAAACGATAGGAAACCCAGGTACAGGCCCGACTAAATACGGGGATCTGCTAACTAGACTAAGGTGACATCTCAAATCCGTGACACATTTAATGCTGCGGTACTCACAGGCAAATGAAGAAGATGTAATGGAGCCCACTCATACCAAACGCCAGGAGATGTTCCAAGTGGGTCATCGACTTGATGTAAAATGACGAAGACACGGGGAATTTCCTGTGTGACATAGGAGTTATCGAGCCAAGAAACGTTCCTGACATGACTCAGCCCCGAGAAGCAATAAGGGAGGAGGATTGATCAATGTGTCTACATGAAAATGTAACACCGGCCTGGCCACAAGCACCCTCAGCTAAGCAAAACCACTAACAGCAAACGGGGGCAACAGTTATTATTGCCGACAGAAGGGACTCATAGATTAGGCTGAGCATCTGCAATTGCTGGTATTGGACCACTTTTGACCTAACAAAAGAGCAATTTCGGATGTTCCGACTTCATACCTAACGCGTAAGGAACTTCTCAAAATGACATAGGCAGTATCCCCGTAGATGAGTGGACTCCAGATAGGAACTCACAGTTTACGAAATAAGAAAGCAGTTGGCTTATAGCCGTATGGAAAGATGCTCAAGCATCTCCTAAGAACCTCTCCCAAGGATACCCCACAAAAATGCCCCGTGTGAGGGTGCAACATCGATGGGCTGCCTCCTGCACACCCCGTACTGGGGATCAAGCCTGCAACCTGGGCATGCGCCCTGACCGGGAATCGAACTGACAACTTCCGGTGCCCAAACTACTGAGCCACACCGGCCAGGGCCCCTTTCTCACCTCGTCACGTTTTATTTTATTTTTTTCCATCATGTTTTAATTCTATATATTTCTACATATTTAACTCCTAATAACTTGCCAATATCTATTTTATATAATCAATATTCACATAGATGTATTCATTAGATTCCCCCACCTTTTTACTTCTTCTGTTGCCCTCCAATCCTTCCTGCATCACCATGCTTCCCTCTAAAGTAACTCTCCTTCCGAAAATTACTTAGAGAATTCCCGTTAGTATTTCCCTTAAAGCGCATCTGCTCGTGCAAAACTACCTCAGCTTTTTTTTTTTTTAATTTGTCTTTAAATGTCTTTACTTTGCCCTCACTTTTGAAGCATGCTTTCTCTGGGTGTAGGACAGAATTCAACACAGTGCCCACCGAACTCTAACTGCCTTTTCTACAAGAGGAGCCTATCCTAACATCCAAATGGAATTTCAAAAGGCCCAGAATCGCCTAAACAATCTTGAAAAAGAACAAAAACAGAGGCCTCACAGTTCTCGATTTCAAACCCTATTGCAAAGCCACAGCCAACAAGACAGTGCGTCCTGGGACAGGACAGACCGACAGGTCAATGGACTAGAGGTGAGGCTCCAAATATAAAAACATACATCTGTGGCCAATTAAATCTCAAAAGGGTGCCCAGACTATTCCATGGGGGAGGAACAGTCTTTCCAACAAATGGAGAGTCCTGGGACCACTGGGTAGTCGTGTGTGTGTGTGTGTGTGTGTGTGTGTGTGTGTGTGTGAGAGAGAGAGAGAGAGAGAGAGAATTTAGACCCCTGCCTCACCCCATCTTCAAAAACGAGCTCAAAAAGGACCGAAGACCTAACTGTTAGAACTAAAACATAAAACTCCTAGAAGGAAACACAGACATCCATCTTCATCGCCTTCGGTTTGCAACCATTTCTTTCTTTTTAAAAAATATTTTTTTTATTGATGTCAGAGAGGGAGAGAGAGGGAGAGAGAGATAGAAACATCAATGATGAGAGAGAATCATTGATCGGCTGCCTCCTGCACCCCCCCTACTGGAGATCGATCCCACAACCCGGGCATGTGCCCTAGACTGGAATCGGCCCCAGGACCCTTCAGTCCTCAGGCAGACGCTCTATCCACTGAGCCAAACAGGCTAGGGCGAGGCAACCGTTTCTTAGTTATGATAACCAAAAGCTCAAGCAACCAAGGAAAAATAGATAATTGGACATCATCAAAAATAAAAACATTTGTGCATCAAAAGACTCTATAAGGAAAGTGAAAAAAACAACCGACAGAATGGGAGAAAATTTTACCAAACATCTATACTAATAAAAGGGTAATATGCTCATTAGGCCAGACGTCTTCAGGACGTCGTTCCTGACAAAAACAGAGCGGCTGCTGCTGCGAGGGCTGGGCCGAAGCTCAGGCAGCCATGGCGGCCGGCAGTGGCAGCAGCAGCGGCATGATGGGGGCATTGCCTTTCCCCGGTCAGCCCGGTTGTCTCCTGCAGAGGCAGGCTAGACTGCGCCATCAGTAGGACATCCCCTGCGGGCTCCCAGACTGTAAGAAGAAGCAGGCCGGGCTGAGGGACCCCCGCCTCAGTGCACGAATTTTCGTGCACCGGGCCTCTAGTGTTGTCTAATAAGAGTCTGAGCTTGAATGCACAGTACAGCTCAGCACTAAAAAGACAAATGACTCCATTTGAAAATGGGCAAAGGACTCGAACACACGTTTCTCCGAAGAAGACACGAGGATGGTCACTACGCCCGTGCAAAGATGCTCAGAGTCGCCGGGCAGCAGGGAAACGCAAACCAATGAGACCCTGACTCCACGTCTGCAAGGATGGCTGTGACTTTCTAAACGGAAGGAAACAGGATCGGTGAGAACACGCAGGAGCTGGAAACCTCAGGCCTCGTCGGGGCGAGTGTGGAACGGCCGCCTCCTGGGAAAGGCGTCTGGCAGCGCCTCAGAAGTTACATACGGAGGCATGAGGCGGCCATTTCACCCTGAGGCACGCCGCCAAGAGAACTGCAAACACCGTCCCTCAAAGACCAGGACACAGACGCCCGTAGCAGCGTTGTTCATAGCGGCCAAAGGTGGCATTCAAACAGGTGTCCATACAACAATGAATGGATGAATAAAATATGTTTACTCATCAATGGACTACTGCTCATCAGCAAGACGGAGTGAACTCCTGGCACAGTTAGCGGAACATGGGTGATTTCTGGAAACTCCGTGCTCAATGGAAGAAGCCAGGCACACAAGGCCACACACGGTAGATGCCATTGATGGGAAATGTTCAGAATAGGCAAAGCCATAGACACAAAGGGTACATCAGTGGCTGCCAGGGGGTGCATGGTTGTCTTTTCGGGGGTGAAAACATTCTGGAGTTAGTGGTGACAGTCACACAACCTCATGAATATACTGGAACCCCCAAACTGTGAACTTCATAGTATGAATAGTATCTCATTAAAAATTTTTGAAAAATTCCTGGCATTTCTTAGATATTTTCAATACATTATATCAGTTGACCTTATGTAGGGTTTTTGCAAATCCATTCACTTATGGGCCTCGCCTGTAATTTTCTGTTATAATATTGTTTTTGTTCTATTTCAGCATCGAGGTTCAACCACGAAAGCGAGGTGGACAGTTCCCCCTATTGTTATTCTCTAGAACCGTGTTTACAAAATAACAATTATTTTTCTTGAGCGTTTGGTGAACTTTGACCTTGGAGTCTGACGCCTTTGGTGGCGGTGGGGGGGGGGGGGGGGGGGGGGGTGTAGGCTATAGACTCTTTGACCATCACTTCTCTCTCTTTAATTATCACTAGTGGATTCATGTTTTCTATTTCTTCTTGAGTGTTATTAATTCATATTCTTCCCAAAAATTGCCTGTTCATGTAACTTTAAAATTATCTGGCATATGTTTATTCATATATGATCTGAATGTTTATATTTTATATGCAATTATGGGCTTTTAGATTCTTTTTTTTAAAGATTCAAATTGTATTTGAAGATGAGAATGCCATGCAGACTGTCATTTTTCAGACACTTTGGAACGCTCTTTGGTGAAACACAGATGATAACAGTTAGTAATCTTCCCCCCTTTATTGATTAAGGTATTACGTGTGTTCCTTACCGCCCATGACCCCCCTCCCTCGGGCCTTTTGATTCTCGATGCTGTTGTTGACGCCTCCTCTTCTTTTTCTTCATGACCCTTGTAAGGGCTTGTCTTCCTCTATGAAACTTTCAGTCATTCTTTCCTTGTGGTGCACGCATTTAAGACAATGAACTTACCTAAAAGCATTACTTGAACTGCAAAAAGCTTTGCGATGTGATGTTTTCCTTGCTAATCCTAAATACTTAATAATTTCTAGTTATGTTTCTCTTTGTATAGTGTTTGGATTGTGGAAGATATTTTTTAAACCTATTTTAAAAATAACTTCTATAGAAACAGTCCAAGTGCCCATCAGCAGACGAGTGGGTAAAAAACCTGTGGTACATCTACACCATAGAATACTATGCAGCAGAGGAGAGGGTCAATGGGGAAAAAAAGGGGACATTTGTAATACTCTGAACAATAAAGTTTTAAAAAAACACAGAAAAAACTTCTAAATCAATTACCCTATGATCAGAGAATATAGTCTATATTATATCAATTCTGTGCATTGCACTGAGATTTCTTAAGGCCCAATAGTTGGTCAACTTTTACTAATGTTCTATATATACTTGAAAAGAACGTACAGTATCCAATAATCAAGATTTACTATATACGTATATGCTCTGTATATTATATATTAGATTTTCTTAATTATACTATTCAAAGCCTCATCTTTAATTATTTACTTCATTTCACTTATTGATGTATTTATTTTAAAACTTTGAAAACTTTTTCAGCTTGGAGTAGAGACTACATTTATTTTATTTTTTATTTTTTGGTCTGGTGAGTTTTTTAGGATAGATCCTGGGGTAAAACACCCACGTGGGAGACCTCCCGCTCTCTCCTCCGCTCCCCGACGGCCCTGTAACCACGTGGGTGGCAGCTCAGCCCGGATTCAGGCCGCCTGGGCTCGC
>NW_006293088.1:7907437-7907765 GCF_000327345.1 Myotis davidii | reverse complement strand
TGCCGGCCCGAGCCCGGCGGGTGCTCCTAGGCAGAGCGGGACCCCCTGGCCGCACACCTGGGCGTGTCCTCTGATGCGCTTCATCAGCACTAACCCTGAGCGTCCGCCCAGGACCAGGAGGTCACGGTTTGACTCCGGGCGGGGCACAGGCCCGGGTTGCAAGCTTGATCCCCAGTGGGGGGCGTGTAGGAGGCAGCTGATCAGTGACTCTCTCTCATCACTGATGTTTCTATCTCCCTCTCCCTCTCCCTTCCTCTCTGAAATCAATAAAAAAATTTTTTTTTTAAAGGAACGCATGACCTTACGCTGGGAAGAGCCACCTGTATAG
>NW_006293088.1:7906935-7907326 GCF_000327345.1 Myotis davidii | reverse complement strand
CCCCCCAGCCCCCTGCTCAGGCCCCTCTGCTCCGGCCTTCGCTGTGGTTTTGACCTTGACCACCGGAGCCCACGTCCTCTCCCAGCACATCTAAGACTTTTCTAGAACGTTGGCCAAACATAGGCTGCAATGAGTCTCAGTGAATCACATGGAATTGATTTAATACAGACCACATCCTCTGACCATATGTGATTGATTTAAAAGTGTGTTTTTTAAAAAAAATAGCTGAAAGAACCCGCCAGCCGAGCGTAGGAGAGGAGAGAGCCCTCTGCCCTCCTGGCCCGGCCGGGGGTCCCCGGGGGGTACTGAGGACGGGCGGGCAGCAGGAGGGAGGCACCCGGTTACTCAGTCTATGTCTCCTGCACAGCACCGAGCAGAGAGAGCCCCGGAG
>NW_006293088.1:7906265-7906509 GCF_000327345.1 Myotis davidii | reverse complement strand
TCGGTCGGAGGTGCCGCTCGACTGGAATTTTTATAAACGTGTTTTGTTCACAGCGTCCGCGCCCTGTTCCCTCCTCCACAGCGAGTGGAAATGGGGCCTTTTATGGTTCCTCCTCTTCGAGCTGGAGAACCGGCCGCCGCCTCCGGGGGCGTCGGAGCCTGTGGGGCCGGCGGGCTGGCCTCTGAGGACAGGAGAGGGACAGCCTCTGAGGACAGGGACAGGGAGAGGGATGGCCTGTGAGGAC
>NW_006293088.1:7903136-7905639 GCF_000327345.1 Myotis davidii | reverse complement strand
ACGTCTGTTTATGGAAACGAAGCAGCCTGGGCCCCGCTTGGGGTTCAGGCCATTCTCACAGGTGCTTCCCCGGGGGCGTCCTCCATCCTCTGTGGCAGGCGTCAGCGCTGGGGACCGAGGGGCGGGCCGGCTGGAATTCGGTCGCGATTTGGTGGCGTTACGTTCCCCTGACTCCTAGCCTCCACAGCAAAGGGCTGAGCTGGGTGGTCAGGCATCGGTGGGCCGTGCGGGGAGGGGGGCCATGGGCAGGCGGGATGGGTTTCCGTCGCGGGCACCGGACAGTGAGCGGAGAGAAGACGTGGAGACGAGTGCCACAGGGTGGAGGGGACCCTCCTTTGCCTGGAGCTGGCCTCCCAGAGCCAGGACCCTGGAGCCCAGTGAGGCCACCAGGAGGCCATGTGGCTTGTTCCCTCGCAAGGCATCACGCGCTGATCCGAGGCCCAGGACACGGAGGGGAGTGAGACCCACCCCTACATTCAGGGACCTCCCCATCGACCCAGGTGACAGACAGGGAGACGGACAGGGAGACGGACAGGGAGACGGACAGGGAGACGGACACGCTTTGCAGGGCTTGAGTAACTGAGCTGGGGGTGGGAGGGCTGAGCTGCACTTGGGGCTGAGCTGGGCTGCACTTGGGGCTGAGCTGAGGTGCACTTGGGGGCTGCACTGCAGGGTGCCCTACTCCGTGGAGGGGAGACCAGGCTCCTGCAAAGGCCTAGAAACATTATTGTGGACTTGGGGGCGAGCGAGTCTCCCACTGTGTGCGGTGCGGCCCCCATCACACAGGTCCTCACTCTATAAAGTGACCAGAACTCCACAACGGCCCCTGCTCGTGGGACGGTCTGAGGGGTCTGGAGGCCGAGTGTGCTGGCATGGACCTGGGCCTCAGCAGCCCCAAGTGCCGAGGGGACCCCAGCTGGTCTCCTGGGAGGGGCCTCGGGACGGCCCGCAGGCCATGCAGTGAGCTCCCCAGCCAGGCAGGATGCGGGGGGGGCGGGGAGGGTACGGGGAGAAAGCAGGCCTCTCATTGGCTCAGGATGTGGGGCTTGTCACCAAACACCCTGACCCCACCCCCGCCCGCCACAGTGTTAACACACGTCCCTCCCTCCTGCCCAGGCCTCGCCCGGCCCCTGGACCCGCTTCCCTCTGGAGAGGAGCCAGCGAATTGTCTTACAAATGTGTCCAGGGCCCTTCTCGGAGGAGCCACCGAGGCCATGGGGGGCCCAGGCTGTCCCCCAGCTCAGGACCTGCAGCATCCAACAGCTGGTCAAGGGCAGGCCTCAGGGTCACCGAGGTGGGCACTTCCTGAACGCGGGCCCTGGAGAGGAGTCACTGGCACCGTAAAGGTGTGCGCTGCTGCCAGGTGCCTGGGGCAGGGGGGTGGTCCCAGCCCGAAGAACCGGTGGAGGAGTGAGAGGACCGCCCTGCAGAGAGGCCCGTGGCTGTGGGGGCGGGAGAACTGCTCTCACCGGACAAAGGGTCACGGAGCCCGAGCACGGCTTCTGGGAGCAGGAGAGCACCCTGTTCGCTCGGTAAATGCGGGGGTGTCTGTCTGCTAGGCCCCCCAGCTCGGGGGGAGGGAGACTGAATGCGCTGAGGCTGCTGGCCCATTGCGGGACACAAAGTCCCCCGGAGCCCGAGTCCCAGCGTGTGGGGGCGGGAGAACTGCTCTCACCGGACAAAAGGGTCACGGAGCCCCGAGCACGGCTTCTGGGAGCAGGAGAGCGCCCTGTTCGCTCGGTAAATGAGGGGGTGTCTGTCTGCTGGGCCCCGGAGGGGGGGAGGAGGGAGCCTGAATGTGTTAGGGAACACGAAGCCCTTTGTGTCCGGAGTCTGCTCTCTGGTCGTGGACGCGAGAGGCCCCTGGTTGCTGTCCCGGTGGGTCCCTGGGGCCCCCTACTGACGGTGGGGGAGCCAGAGGTGAGGAAGCGATGCTTCTGAGGCTGCTGGCCCATTGCGGGACACAAAGTCCGCAGAGGCCCGAGTGGAGATTTTGAGTGGGGAGGGTCCCAGCACCCCTCGTGGTCAAGAGCAAGGGAACACGAAGCCCTTTGTGTCCGGAGTCTGGACTCTGGTCGTGGACGTGAGAGGCCCCTGGTTGCTGTCCGGGTGGGTCCCTGGGGCCCCTCACTGACGGTGGGGGAGCCAGAGGTGGGAAGCGATGCTTTCCACGGTGCAGAATCCACAACACAGCCAGAGGCCCCACAATGCTCTCTTTTTAAAAAACATATTGTATTGATTGCAGATGGGGGGGAGAGATAGAAATATCAAAGATGAGAGAGAATCATGGATCGGCTGCCTCCTGCACACCCCACTCTGGGGATTGAGCCCACAACCCAGGCCTGTGCCCTGAGTGGGCATCGAACAGTGACGTCCTGGTCCACAGGTCGATGCTCAAGCCCTGAGCCCCGCCAGCCGGGCCACCTGAACTCTCAGTCCTGCCCTGGACACGAGAACCGTTTAATAGGGTCCCAGGCCCGTCACCAGCTCCGAGGTCCCTCCT
>NW_006293088.1:7899390-7903126 GCF_000327345.1 Myotis davidii | reverse complement strand
CCCGAGGGGGAGAGCCGGGCGCTGGCCTCCCCGCCTCCCCACAGGGAACACTGAGGGCTTGTGTGGAACGTTTTATTTTAAGAGCCGGTGCGGGGGTGGCTGCTCTCTCACTCGTTTTTATTGCAGAAGTAGCACCCGATGGTGTGAAACATCTGCCACCCCCACACGCGTCCCGGCACCCTCCCCGCCTTCCCTCTGAGAGTCCACAGTCTGCTCCTTGCTCCCGTGTCTCTGAATCTATTTCGTTCACCAGTTTCATTCAGACAACTCATTTTTCGACATCCATATTTTTTTCCATTTTCTTCTAACATTTTGAGTCTCTTAAAATCTTGCCAATACGGGACCAGGGAGGCCCGGGACGTGGAGGCTGTTTCAAACCCGCTCATGCCTGCGGCGGTTTCTGAGGGAACCTGAAAGGAAGGCGCAGCGATCGCACTTTAGAGGAAGACGGGAGCCTGTGAGCGAGAGGACGCTGCAGGAAGGCAGGACCTGCAGGTTAAGCCAAAGTCTCGCGGAGCCTGTTTCTCAAAGTGGGGTCATAGGGCCACCCCACAGGAGCACCCGGCGTTTGCTCATCTGGACCCCCCAGAGTCAGGATCTGGGGGGGGTGACAAGCACCCCGGTTGGACCTGAGTCCCACCCAAGTGTGGGCAGCACTGTCCAGAGGCCAGGAGCAAAGGTGGGGGGGCTGGCTTTGCTCCCCGGGGCTGCTTCGGGCCCTCCGGCGGCAAAGGGCCCCCCAGAGTCAGGATCTCGTCCACAGGCGTGGCCGGCGCAGCACACGCAGCCGTGATGCAAGGCGGCCCCGTGCAGGGAGGGGGTTTCTGACGCCGGAAGAAGCAGCTGTGACGTTGCACGTCGGTCCCGTCCATTCACAGGGGGGAGTGCAGGCTGAGCTCCAAACTGCGCTGGGCACCGTGGGGGCCGCAAACCTGCTCAGGGACAAAGGACCCGGAAAACCATTTACAGTGAGAGCCAGGTCACGTGGAACAGACAAGCAAGAGGAACAGACAATGCAGCCTGGATTTGAACATAGCTCAGTGGTCTGGCTCCTTCACTGAATTCCTACTCATTTTGTAGTAAGTTTGTTACATCTGCTTTTACACAGAATCAGGACCACACTGTGCAGTGCTGCACATTAACAAGCAAGAGGAGTAGACAAGCAAGAGGAGTAGACAAGCAAGAGGAGTAGACAAGCAGGTGGAACAGACAAGCAGGTGGAACAGACAAGCAAGAGGAACAGACAAGCAAGAGGAGTAGACAAGCAAGAGGAGTAGACAAGCAAGAGGAGTAGACAAGCAGGTGGAACAGACAAGCAGGTGGAACAGACAAGCAAGAGGAACAGACAAGCAAGAGGAGTAGACAAGCAAGAGGAGTAGACAAGCAAGTGGAGTAGACAAGCAAGAGGAACAGACAAGCAAGAGGAGGCGAGAGAAGGTCGGAGAAGGAAGGCGGGACATCGCCCGTTGGTCGGCGTTGGAACATCACGGGGAAGCACGCAGAATGGAGGGAGCAGAGTGTGGTCCCAGACGAGTGTGGGGCTGGGGTTGTGAGAGCGACGGTGCAGTCGAGAAAAGGAACGGACCCGAGTGGCTGGAAGGAGCAGACAACGGAGGCGGGAAACTGAGGCAGGGTTTGGCGTAGGGAAGTGGGAAGTGGCCGCAGGGCATTTTCAAGCAGATAATCAGGACCGTGCGTCTGTCTGCTGCAGAGAACAGCCCATCTGCTGACCCGGGGGCACCCCTGCAGGAGCAGTCATGGCTCTGCCCAATCTGCAGGGCCTTCTAAGTGTCACCCCAGTTTCCCGGGGGGTCAATCAAGCAAGGAGCCGATCTGGGGAAGGAAAACAAGGGTTCGGGTTTTGGGCTGACAAGTGGAGGTGCCTGGTTCCTGTCTACGTGGAGAAACCGACCGGGCAGTTGGTTGTTCCTGGAGGACAGGCGAGGCCGGCCGAGGAGGCGGTGGTGCAGGGACGGGTTGGAGTGACCAGTGCTCCTCGGCCCTGAGTCTGCCCTGCTCCAGCCCCACGGGGCCCGGGAAGCAGATCTGTTTCCTCATTCAAGACCCACCTCCAAACCCCCAAATCCTAACCGGGAGCAGGGCCGCGCCCCAGGCCCGTGTCTCCGCTGCTGCGGCTGCGGCTGCTCACTTAGGTGACTGGCCAACGTGTCTAACCCGATGGCCATGAAAGCGCCACGTGTCAGAGCTTGTGGGATGCGTCGCTTGTGGGAGCGAGTGAACAAGCAGCAAGTTCAACCCGAGAAAGCTGATGGGAGGCGCGGACCCAGGGAAAAGCGGAAAGCAGTGAAAGAGGAAGTGTGGATGCGACAGAGAGGACCGAGGGCGCTGGTTTTCTGCGGCGACTGACAAACCCCTGGCAGGACAGATCAAGAAGCACAGGAGAGACTAACCAGCTGACATCAGGGACGGGGACGGGCCGGGTTCAGTGGCCAGCGCTGCCATACAAGCCCCACGCGTGGTGGCTCAAACCACAGAAAGTTCTTTTCATGGAGAAGGAAGTCGGAGACCAGGCGGCTGCGGGGGCGGGGGGTGGGAGGTCCTGCCAAGGGTGGGAGGCAGGGGCGGTGTCCGGTCTCTCTCGCCGCCTGTAGACGCCGTCTTCCCGCGTCTTCACGTGGTCTTCCCTCTGCGGGTCTCCGTGTTCTAATCCTCGCTGCTTAGAAGGACACGGATCCCATGGGCGAGGGCCCACCCTGCTGACCCCATGTCACCTTAACGGTCTCTTTAAGAGCCACCTTTCCAAGTCAGTGATGCTCTGAGGTCTTGGGGCAGCGGTTCTCAACCTGTGGGTCGATGCCCCTTTGGCGGTCGAACGACCCTTTCACAGGGGTCGCCTAAGACCATCCTGCATATCAGATATTTACATGACGATTCATAACAGTAGCAACATGACAGTTATGAAGTAGCCACGAAAATAATTTTATGGTTGGGTCACAACCTGAGGAACTGTATTTAAAGGGCCAGAAGGTTGAGAACCACTGTGTTAGGGTTAGGACTCTGACCTGTGAAGGTGGGGAGAGAGGTGGAGACGTAACTCAGCTCATCACGAGGACGTTACTCGAGACCTCAGAGATACCAATGAGGTCCTAGGGGCTGTGAGGAGCCAAAAATAATTCTAAAGTTACGACAGAGTGAAGAGTTTCCTTGGGCAACACGCATCCCAGACGATCGCAAAAAGAAACAGGAACCTGAGCCGCCCGTAACCATGGAAGAAATTGAATTCACAAATTTAAACTTGGTCACCGAGAAAACTGCAGACGCAGCGGGCCCATCGGTGAGTTCTTCTCACCGACTGAACAAAAACATGCGGCCCACCTCACCCGAATTCTCCCCGGAAACAGAAAAAAATGGAAGGGAGAGAAGCCAGAATGACTTCGACCAAAACCTGATAAGACGTTTAAAAAAGGAAACATACAGGTTCGTCTCTCGTCAGCGAAATGATCGCTGGGCTCACCCATCCATCCGTGGCTGGGATCAGCGGTCACACTGCATTGGGGTTTTCCTAGAGAGCGATGTCGGTTTAACATTTCATAATTAATCGGCCGATACAACTTACCGCGTTACCAGCAGCAGGAAAACAAAATGAACCTGTCAATGGTTAGAGCCTTCGACCCCATTCAACACTCTTCTAGGAGGAAAACTCTTAGCAACTAGAAACTGAAGAGGCCGTCTCACCTGATAGAAATGCCCACAGAACCTGCAGGCAGGCTGCTTC
>NW_006293088.1:7897552-7898584 GCF_000327345.1 Myotis davidii | reverse complement strand
CGACACCCCCCCGGGAGGAGAGCCTGTGTCTGCAGATGAGAACTCACTGTCCTGCGGCAACAGTAGGATGGAGCTCCCCCTCCAGCCAGGACAACCTGTTTCAACCATAATGCGCCTGTGAGGGCGCCGGCAAACAGCACCCCCCCCCTCCCCGCCGCCCTGTATGTAGATCAAACAGTTCTGTGTGTCTGTCTGCGCGTGCTTAGCCTGCGGGCGCCAGGAAGGGGCCATGGAGCTGGGCTGGCCGTGCCCGGATTGCAAGGTGTCCGGCCTGGACTCTGCGGCCTGTTCCCTATGGAAACGGACCTTGTGGTGCGAATGCAGAGTCTTGGGGTGGCGGGGCTCCCCCAGCAGGAGGAGCTTTGACAATAGAGTGCGTGTGAGCGTGCACAAGCGTGTGCCTGCATGTGTGTCTGTGCTCACCAGTGTGCACACATACAAGCTGAGTGTCACCTGCGTGTGTGCAGCAGGTCTGCACACCCATGTGTGTGTATGTCTGTGTGTCTGTGCTCAGTGGTGTGCACAAATGTGAGCTGTGTGTCACCTGCACGTGTGTGCAGCAGGTCTGCACTCCTGTGTGTATGAGTGTGTGAGTGTGTGTATGTGAGTGTGTGAGTGTATGAATGTGTGTGTGTGAGTGTATGTGTGAATGTGTGTGTGAGTGTATGTGTGTGAGTGTATGAATGTGTGTGTATGTGTGTGAGTGTGTATGTGAGTGTGTGTGTGTGTGTGAGTGTGAGTGGGGGCACGTCAGAGTCACAGAGCTTCCCTGACAGCATCGACATACATCAATAACTCGCTCACTCCACACAACGAAGAGGAGGCCCCTTTCTCTATGTCTGTGTAAGCCACACCACACACACACACACACACACACACACACACACACACACACACACCTGCGGCTCTGGACCTGCCCGGACCTGAACCACCTGAACCGGGAGCTCAGAGGCAGCCCCCCTTGATGAGCCGTGGGGATGAGGGTGGGCAGGGGGTCCGCGGCCGCAGTCCTGGGAGCCGGAGGAAGGGGGC
>NW_006293088.1:7895086-7897107 GCF_000327345.1 Myotis davidii | reverse complement strand
TGGCCTCTTGCATGCCTGACTGGGCCGGATGGGGAGGGGCGCGGGGGGAGGGTGGGGAGCGGGAGCGGGAGCCTGGGTCCCTGGATGACTGCGGGGAGCACCTCACCTGCAGGAACACCCTTTGGGCTTCACCTGGGCCGGAAACACACACCTATGGGCCCACACCCCAGACACTGAGGTTTAGGCGTTACATAGGTCATTCGTGTGCGAGTGTAACACAGAAAAACATACTGTTATCTTTTTCAAACTGCTGTGTTCCTCCTGTTTAGAGAAAAAACAAGATAGAACGAGTCCTCTGGTGGCTCACTCTCCCCACCTGGCCAGGAGCGGCTGCTCCCTCGCCCTCGAGGCTGCACCTGGCGCCTCCACACCCCGCCCCTGGATGGTGATTTGCAAAGGACCTTCTCTGATCTCCCCCAAACCCGGCAAACTGGCCCTGCCCCAAAGCCACCTATGACTCTCCCCCCCCACCCCGCCCCACCTGCTCTCCTCCCAATGAGCCGCCTCCCTTCACCCAGGTAAGCAGGCTCGCACTTGTTGGCACCTCCCTCCGTCCTGCCCACACCCCCCACCGTCAGCCTCTCGCCAAGTCCTGTTGGTCTTACCTCCTGAAGGCCTAACCAGTTCACCACCTCCGTCCCCCACCCTCACCCCCATCCTCTCCCACCTGGGCCAGTCCCTAAGCTCCTGGTGGTGCACCCACCTGGTCCTCCGGCCCCTCCAAGCCATTCCCTACCCTCAGCTGCATGATCTTTGCAAAATATGGGTTTAACTAACGTCACCTGCTCTCCCGCACAGACCATTTCTAAGCTTCATCGTGTTCTTACAAAATGACGGCAGCTCCCGAGGCCTGTAGGCCAGGCCCAGTCTGCCCCCAGCCCACCCCGACTCACCGGCCCGTCCTGCTCAGCCCCTACCTGAGAACGCCCTGCCTCCTCTCCTCTCTTGTCCTCAAGGAACGCCTGCCCCTCCCAACAAGGCACATCCCATTAAAACCGTCACAGCGCCCATGCCCCCCTCGGAGCACTTTCTGGGGTGTAACTCACGGCAGGGTGTCTAATCGCTTGTGTGTCCTCCACTCAGCCCACCTCACCTCTACCCCAGGGCCTTTGCACCTGCTCCTCCCGTTGCCTGGCATGACGGCCCCCGGGTGTCAGCATGGCTAGCCCCTCACCTCCTCCCACTCTTTCTTCAGATGTCACCGTCCAGGGGAGGACTCACCCACAACCCTATTTTACAAAAACCGCGGCGACACCGTCTCCAGCCCCACACTGCTGAGCACCTTCTCTGGGGAGCTGCTCTCTTCCGGCATCTCACTTATTGATGGAGTTTCTCTTTTCATTTATTGTTAATATTTTGTTAACCCTCATCCAAGGATATTTTTTCCATTGATTTTTTTTCTTAAAGAGAGAGTGGAGGGGAAGGAGAGAGAGAGAGAGAGAGAGAGAGAGAGAGAGAGAGAGAGAGAGAAGCATTGATGTGAGAGAGAGATCAACTGGTTGCTTCCCACAGGCACCCAGACCCAGACGGGGATTGAACCCGCAGGCAGGTGTGTGCCCCTGATCAGGAAGCTCCAACCACTGAGCCACACTGGCTCTTTAATGTGTCTCTTTCTCCCTAGGGTGTCAGGCACCAGGGCAGGAACTTTTGTCTGATTGCTCATCACCCACACCCCAGTCCCCCGAATAGTGACTCGCCCAGTGGCCCTGACGCACCTGTGAAGCGAATAAGTGACTGTGGTAGAATATTCTAGGCAGGCCACCTGGTCCCTCCTGACGCGGCCGTGCCCAGGGCACACAGTGCTGTTAGGGATCCACGAAACCAGTTCATTGCTTTCAAAATCAGAAGGAAAAAAACGAGACCTCGAAGACCAGGGGAAAATGTTTTAACATATAGAGTCGATATATTCATCTATAAACCACACAGTCATAAAATACATTTTTACTCTTTTTTTAGTAGAGAAGGGCTTGCGTGGTATGAGCGCCTCCGGCCCTCCACCCCCGGGGAAGTCACGGCGCCTG
>NW_006293088.1:7891041-7894903 GCF_000327345.1 Myotis davidii | reverse complement strand
CCCCGCGGGCGGGAGGCCTGTTCCTGAGTCACCTGGGCAGGTGTCCTCCCCGCCAGGCTGGCCCCGCCGCAGGGGCCTGGGTGGCACCTTCCAGCCTCGGTCAGGTTAGCACAGCCCCGGTCCGCCTTTGCGGAGAGGCAGGCGAGGCTGAAGCAGGAGGAGGCTGCTAGCAGCGGGTTCCCTCCGAGGCCGTCCTGGACGCTGTCACCCCCGATGCTCCCGGGCACTGCAGGGTTTGTCTTCCGGCTTCGCAGGGAGTAGAGGCAGGTGCGCACGGAACCAGGGCTCCTCGGGCCAACCGGCCACGCGCCAGGGCCACCACTCAGTCATCAGATTGTTAAATTCCTGCCTCAAGCCCACGAGGCATTAACCTTGCGAGTGGTGGGAGGAGGAGTGTGGAAGGCGTGCGGCCCTGGGTGACCCTGTGGCAGGAAGGCTGGTTCCCTTTAGAAGAGAAAGACAGGAGGAAAGGAGTTGGCTCATAGGAGGGTCACTCTGAGCACTCACATTGCATGGGCAGGTGTATCTTTATTAATCGATTCGTGCACTGGTGGGGTCCCTCCGCCTGGCCTGTGGGATCGGCCGAAACCAGCTCTCTGACATCCCCTGAGGGGTCCTGGATTGTGAGAGGGCGCAGGCCAGGCCGAGGGACCCCACTGGTGCATGGTTGGGGCCGGGGAGAGACCGTGGGAGAGCTCCAGAGCGTGTCTGGCCTGTCCCGTTCAGTCCTGATCGGCCGGACCCCAGCAGCAAGCTAATCTACCAGTCAGAGCGTCTGCCCCCCTGGTGGCCAGTGCACAGCATAGCGACTGTTCGACCGGTTGACTATCTGCCCCCTGGTAGTCAGTGCATGGCATAGCGAGCTGTTGAGCCGCCTCAGGGGACACTTAGCATATTAGGCTTTTATTATGTCGGATGTACAAGGGCCTGACCTAGACCAGGGGAACTCAAACAGCGGGGTGAACTTTAACAAATTCTAAATCCTGATGTGATGGTCACATATGAATTATATTCGTCACAAAGGACGGCTTGTGCACATAGTTCTTGGGTACACCTGTTCCTGTTGTAGAGAAGAGCATGGATGTCTGAGGCCACAAGATAAGCCACTTATGGAGGTGAGAGCCGACTGAGTCCATCCCTGTCCTCTGGGGATGGCATCCATCTCTTAGCAGGCCTTCAGGGCCTTGGTGATCAGCTAATCCCTGTCTGATGGCTCCTCTCTCCCCGCACCATCAGGCCCACATGTTGCACCTGCGCTGCTTACCTGGGTGGTTCCTGTTTAGAAGGCCTTTCCTCCCTTCTTCCCCCCAACTCGTGGGCAAGAACGATGTCTCTTTTATCTCTGCAGCCAATGGCTGCATACTCCGTACTTGACTGCAAGGGAGCGTGGGTGGGTAGGTGGGTGGAAAGATGGCCGGAAGGATGAATGGGTAGATGAATGAATGGACAGACAGACGGGCAGGCAGATGTTTAGAAGGGTAGACGAGTAGATTAGAGCAGTGGTCGCCAACCTTTCAGACCTCATGGACCACCAGTGGTCTGTGGGCCACCGGTTGGCAACCGCTGGACTAGAGGATGGGTAGGCGCATATGAGGATGAGAGGATGGATGGGAGGTTGCATGGGTGAGTGAGGGGGTGGGAGGGAGGGTGGGTGGATGGATGATGGGAAGGAGGAGGGATGGGTGAATGTATGCTTATTTGTATGTTTGGGAGGGGATGGGCAGATGGGTAGGCTAGAGGAAGAGTGGGTGGCTATGTGGACGGATGAACTCCAAGCGTCCCCCAATGTGAACTCAACTTTCCCCGAATGGAAAGGGGTGCAGTCGGGGTAGCGGAGGGGAGCCCCTGGGAAAGCTGGCCCTCGAAGTGGAGGTGGGTGAGTAACCACTGGCCTCCGAATGGGCTTTCCCCACAGGAACTGCCAGCGGCCCCCCTCGCGATGATCCCCGCCGCGAGCAGCCCCCCTCCGGGAGAGGCCCTCTTCCCCGCCGCGGTGCCCCAGGACTTCTGGAGGTCCCCAATCTCGGGCTACGCGGGGTCTGCCACCCGGCACATCAGCCACCGGGCCAACAACTTCAAACGACACCCCAGGAGGAGGAAGTGCATTCGCCCCTCCCCGCCCCCGCCCCCTAACACCCCGTGTCCCATCGAGCTGGTGGACTTCGGGGACCTGCACCCCCAGAGGTCCTTCCGGGAGCTTCTCTTCAACGGCTGCATTCTCTTTGGCATCGAGTTCAGCTACGCCATGGAGACGGCCTATGTGACCCCCGTGCTCCTGCAGATGGGCCTCCCGGACCAGCTCTACAGCCTGGTGTGGTTCATCAGCCCCATCCTCGGTGAGCCCGCAGCCCCACGGGTGCCCCACACCTCCCGGTGCCCCCGGAGCCTCGGTGGAAGCAGCTCATGGGTCCCTAGGAGACAAGGGAGGAGCAAGAGCTAAGTCCACGCATCAGTCCGGGGCCGTAGGAAGCCCAGACATGGCCGGCCGGCCCCCGGATTTTAGGAAACTGTCTAAACCAGCTTATAACCCGGTCGGCGTGGCTCAGTGGTTGAGCATCAACCTAAGAATCAAGAGGTCCCAGTTCAGATGGAGTGGTGGTGGTTGTATAATCACGCAAATATACTAAAACCCACTTTTAAATGACTAACTTTTAAAAATTATTATTATTATTATTTCAGAGAGGAAGGGGGAGGGAGAGAGAGAAACATCAATGTTGAGAGAGAGTAATATTTTTTAAACAACAAAATAAAAAAAATAAACCAGCTTAGAGAACAGGGTTCCCATCCCCCACAGACCAGCGCCATCTGGTGCCGAGCTCACACCAGAGAGTCCAAGCCGAACACTAGACGTGGGTTGGGTCTGGGAGGGCCTGGAAATGCTTGAATTCCCAAGGTCATGGCTGCTTAGGGACTTAAAAGGGCCTGACGAGGAAATGAGGGGAGCAGAGTGGTTCCGAGGGTCTGTTTGTCTTTCGTCTCTAGCGCAGGGGTTTATCGCTGACTCCCCACGTCTGAGACCCTGGGGACGTGCGAGCGCAGGCGCGTCGGGAACGTTCAGAGGCTGTGCCCGTGGGGCCCTGAGCCACGGGAACATGCGGAGGCTGTGCCCGTGGGGTCCTGAGCCGTGGGAACGTGTGGAGGCTGTGTCCGGGGGCCCCTGAGCCACGGGAACGGGCAGAGGCTGTGCCCGTGGGGGCCCCTGAACGGGCAGAACGGGCAGAGGCTGTGTCTGTGGGGTCCTGAGCCACGGGATCGTGTGGAGGCTGTGTCCGTGGGGCCCTGAGCCGCGGGGACCCCAGCATGACCACTGCCCGTTCTGTTCCAGGATTCCTACTGCAGCCGCTCCTGGGCGCTTGGAGTGACCGATGTACTTCAAGGTTTGGACGGAGGCGCCCTTTCATTCTTGTCCTGGCCATAGGTCTGTTGTTCGGGGATTGAAATTAAAAAAAAGAAAGAAAAGAAAAGAGGCCTCAGTGCTTCTCGTAGGAAAACCTAGGAGTGCTGACCGAAGCCCTTAGCCAGATAACCCCACTGGCCTGTGGCCGGGCCACCCCCCCTGGCCCATGGCCTCTGAGAACAGATGGCTTTGGTTATGTGTTTATTTTTAATGAGTTAAGTTCATGTCATACCTGCTCTAATTGACATAGAAAACCCCGATCCAAGTTAAAAAAACAAAAACTGGTGAGTCTGCAGGTGGCATGGCCAGGGGCTCTGCTTGGAATGTGACTAGAAAGGAATTCTCGGGCCCTGAAGAGTCCGGATGCCCGTCGCGGGGGCCGGTCCGCGCTTCCCGCGGTGACTGTCTCTCTGTCCGCAGGGGCGCTGCTGGGCCTCTCACTCCTGCTCAACGGCGACCTGGGCG
>NW_006293088.1:7890380-7890847 GCF_000327345.1 Myotis davidii | reverse complement strand
CTCCTGTGCCGCCCCCTGTGCGCCCGGGGGGCCGCTCCGCCCGCCCTGGTTTAAACACGGCGCTGCAGTTCGAACACATGCGTGAGCGTGGACGTGACTGGAAATGCGTGTCTCAAACGCTAGGTCTCCACAATGGCCCGTGCTGATACGATGGATACTGCTCTATGTGGTCGATTCCTATTATTTTGTGGTTATGTTCCACCCAGCCCCCGGGAACCCCATTCTCATGCTCACTTTTGTTGGGGTGTCGCTGGGAGGAGGACACCCCGGGTCCTGGGAGGGATTTAGCGCCTGGAGTGAGAGCCGAGCTTCCCTCCCGCCCCCTCCCCCAGGGCTCGGTGGCGGCTTCGGGTACGTGGTCGGGGGCATCCACTGGGACAGGACCGGCTTCGGGCGAGCCCTGGGCGGGCAGTTGCGGGTCATCTTCCTCTTCACGGCCGTCACCCTGAGCGTCACCACCGCCCTGA
>NW_006293088.1:7887937-7889822 GCF_000327345.1 Myotis davidii | reverse complement strand
TCAGTGAGACCACAGAAGGGATTGCCGGTCTGGAGAGAAATTCCCGGCTACCTGGCGGGCCGAGCCAGAGGTGGGGAACATCTGGCCCGGGGGCCACAGAAGGCCCGCGAAGTCATCTGGCCTGGGCTTGCCAGGCATTAGGGGCGAGTTAACTGAATGTCTGGCCCTGTGGTCGGCAAACTGTGGCTCGTGAGCCACATGCGGCTCTTTGGCCCCTTGAGTGTGGCTCTTCCTAAGCCGTAGGAGTCCCCTGATTAAGTTAATCACAATGTACCTACCTATATAGTTTCAGTTTAAAAAATGTGGCTCTCAAAAGAAATTTCAATCGTCGTACTATTGATATTTGGCTCTGTTGGTTGATGAGTTTGCTGACCACTGGTCTGGCCCAATAGACAGGCTGAGTTTTAAGCGGATAATTTGGGCCGAGGATGATGTATTGAGAGACATCTGGGCCAGGTGAGCCGGGAGCACCGGCCGCAGCTAAAGGGGTGGCTCTCGGGCGGCTCCTCCCCGCGCTGGGTGCGTGTCCGCAGTGTCTGCCGTTTCCCCGGAATGTCCGCCGCGCCGGCTGCGGGATCTGGTGCCCACATTCCCTGAAAGACAAACGCAGGGCAACTGGTGGACGCTGCTGGGCTTCCGGCCTCCGGCCCTCCTTGTGCTGGTGTCTGACCTTAGCTGACCACCCGGAGGCTGTCACACCTCTGGATGAGAAAGGGCAGTGAGCGGCAGCGTCCGGGCAGGCAGGGAACCTTCCGGAAGGCTGTTGGCATCGTATGTGGTGTCGGAGGGACGGGCTGACAGGCTGCACGCTGGCTTGTGGGATTTGAGCAGCTGTCAGCGTCCGATTGCGAAGAGGCCACTGGCAGCGGAAGGGGCTGTTCTCTCCTCCTGAGTCCACACAGGAGGCCTGGGGCCTGCCCTCGGCCGCCCCCGGGGGGACTTCAATGAGAGGGGAGCCGGGTCCTCAGCCAGGCCTCCCCGCTCCGGTCCTGGGAGACCCCTGGTTCACAGGAGGTTAGCTGGAGACACGTGGGGGTGGCTTTTCATTTTCTCTTCATTGTGACATTCCCCCCCCCAATTGTTTATTGATTTTTAGAGAGAGAGGAAGGGAGAGGGAGAGAGAGAGAGAGAAACATCGATGTGAGAGTGAGACAATGATCGGCTGCCTCCTGCACCCCCTCTACTGGAGATCGAGCCAGAAACTCTGGCACGTGCCCTGACGGGCAACCCCTCTGGGCGTGGACACCCGCCACCCCACCTCCCCAGCCCAGCGGCCAGGGCTGCTGTGAAATTCCCCAGCTGACCACTTCCCGGTTGCTTCTCTGGTGCTCTGTGGCCCAGGACCTCTCTCATCACCTTGTCGTCCCATCTCCTGGGAGGGCATTGCCAGGCGCTGCCTGCGACACAGGAGTCGGATCTGGGAAGGGTCGGAAGAACCGAAAATCGCTGGAGGGTTAGGAAGCCCGTTCGTGCTGTCACAGCAGAGACACCCTGTCTTGTGGGGCCGGGCATCGCTCCCCTCGCCCGCCCCTGAGGCCACAGCGGCCATCAGGCCTCAGCTCAACGCCGGGCCCTCCTGTCCCCTGTCCCCTCCCCAAAACTCACACTGGCTTCCAGACCTCGGCTGTTTGTTGAGAATCTAAACTAAACTTCCCGTGTGGCTGACAGTCTCCTTTTCATCCTTTTTAAAATGCTCCTTCTCGACATAGTGGGGTTTATGAATCAGCTCTTGGAAGAAAGTAAAACTCCTGAGCTAAACACCCCCCCACCCCTCAGGTGGGCGTGGCTGCCGGCTTCCTTCCTCGGGGGCGGGCTGACCTTGAACCAGCGCCTCGGCTACTTCCTTCCTCTTTCTGTTCCTCCGGGATCCCATCCCTGGTGCTGA
>NW_006293088.1:7883776-7887747 GCF_000327345.1 Myotis davidii | reverse complement strand
TTTGGTTGATTTTTCTTTGTGAAACAGCATTTAAATATATAAAATAAATATCAAAAATATAAGTCTCTGTTTTACTATGGTTGCAAAGATCAAAAAATTTCTCTATGTGACACGGCACCAGAGTTAAGTTAGGGTTTTTCAAATGCTGACACGCCGAGCTCAAAAGGTTCGCCATCACTGCCCTAGTGGGCGAGGGGCTTCCTAGAGCCTGTGTTGCAACTGCCCGGCTTTGTTTATTTCGCGTGTGTTTCCCTTTTGGGGGAAGGTACTGACGCCCTCCCTGCGGGAGGTGCTGCCTCCTGGGCCCCGGTGCGGCCCCCGAAACGCAGCTCCATGCTCTGCGGCTCCAAGTCTCGGAAGAGACAACCTGAAACCCCTCCTCGTTCACCCCACGGGGAGCCGCACCCACAGCCCCGCCGGCGTCTGCTCCGCGGGCGGCTGGAGGCTCTGAGGAGGGCTTTGGGGCTCCCTCTCCAGGTGGCCAACATCTTGCTGAATGGCGTGAAGTACGAGAGCGAGCTGACGGGCCCCAGCGAGCCAGCGGGGCCGCCTCTGTCCATGAGGCACCTCTGCTCCACCATCTGCCACATGCCCTGGGCGCTGCGCAGCCTGTGCGTCAACCACTTCCTGGGTGAGCTCGGGGCACAGCCCCCTCCACGCCCCTGTGCGTCCCTTCCCGGCGGGGGTCACGCTGTGTGGGGGCCCAGGGATGCCTTCCAGGACCCCCATGTTCACTTAGCTCCCAGATACCACGGGGCAGACGTGGCGTGGGACTGCCCGGCGGGCTCCTCCCTGGGAAGCCAGAGAGATGCCACCCCAGGCAGCCACGGGCTAACCCGGGTGTGCAGCCCAGAGGGACCCTGGGTTTCCGCAGCCCAAACCTCATTCCCAGACTCTTCAAGCGGCTCACGGTTAAGTGACATGTCACTGTCCACCTGTGAGGCTGGTGGGCCTCACCTCGAGCCGGGACAGACACATGGACATCGACACACAGACACACGGACATCCACACACAGACACACGGACATCCACACACAGACACACGGACATCCACACACAGACACACGGACATCCACACACAGACACACGGACATCCACACACAGACACACGGACATCCACACACAGACACACGGACATCCACACACAGACACACGGACATCCACACACAGACACACGGACATCCACACACAGACACACGGACATCCACACACAGACTCAGAGACACATGGACATCCACACACAGACACACGGACAACCACACACAGACAATGGACATCTACACACACACACGGACACACACACGGACATCCCCCACAGATACCCACACACAGACACACAGACACACAGACACCCACACACAGACACACCGACACCCACACACAGACACATGGACATCCACCCACAAACACACGGACATCCACACACAAACACCCACACACAGACACACCGACACCCACACACAGACATCCATACACACCCACACACAGACACACGGACATCTATACACAGAGACCCACACACAGACACACAGACATCCACACACACCCACACACAGACACACGGACATCTACACACACACACCACACCCACATCATCCATACACACACACACACACACACACACACATCCACACACACACATCCACACACACACATCCACACACACACACACACACACACACACACACACATCCACACACAAACACACCGACATACACAAACACACCAACACCCACACACAGACTTCCATACACATCCACACACACACGGACATCCACACACAAACACACCGACATACACACACAAACACCCACACACAGACACACCAACACCCACACACAGACACACTGACACCCACACACAGACATACAGACACCCACACACAGACACATGGACATCTACACACAGACATCCACACACAGAGACAGACACCTACACACAGACACACCCACACAGACACCCACACATACACACACGGACATACACACAAACACATGGACATACACACACACACAGAGACACCCACACACAGACACACAGACACCACACACAGACACACAGACACCCACACACAGACACACGGACACCCCCGCACAGGCACCTACACACAGACACACAGACACACACACACACACACACGGACATCCACACACAAACACATGGACATACACACACAAACACCCACAGATAGACACACCGACACCCACACACAGACACCCACACACAGACATCCACACACAGACACGCGGACACCCACAAACATACACCCACACACACACAAACATCCACACACAAACACATAGATACACAGACACACAGATACATGGACATCCACACACAGATACTCAGACATCCACACCCAGAGGGACGGACACCCACACGTGTCCAGGGCTGGCCTTGCGCGCACAGGCCTGGCATTCGAGTTCCTCCAGCAAAGTCCGTGTGTGTGTCCTCCGCGGTGCACACGGTGGGGCCGCCGGAGCGTCCGAGGAAGCCAGGCCCCCTGTGGGTGTCAGTCAGAGTGACCTTCTGGGAGGCAGGAAGGTGTAACGTGCCGTATGTCTGGGCCAGTCGTCCTGTGTGGTCTTTGAAGGCCGTAATCAGAGGCTTCATCCAGAATAGACACAAGGTCTTTACGAGGCGAGATCTCTCACGGCCACCGCTGGAGCGGGAAGGTCTGCACTGCAGCCTGGGCGAGGGAAGACATGCTGGCTCCACACTGGGTACTCGGTGCCGCCCACACGGGCCTTCCGAATCCTAATGGCACAGAAGGCGTGCCAGGTCATTAGGGCTCAAGAGGGCCAATATGAGGGCCAGTATACGCCACCCCCTCCCGCATCACAGGGAGGTTGACGGGGAAGTCAGAGGGCGGGTCACCACAGGTTAATGGGCACTAAAGCAGGTGGGTCTGTAGCGACATCCGTGCGGCCTCACGTGTCCTCTCGGTTCAATGCCACCTGCCGCACCCGGGCTGGAGCCTCCGGCGTTTTCTGGTCGTAGAGGGAGGAGGAGGGGGCTCAGCCTTCCTCACGGCAACACTGTTCAGAGAGAGAACAGGATACCACCCTCATGTAACTCGGCCCAGTGTACACGCATATGTATTTGCTTAAAAAAAAATCAGCGGGCTCCTACACAACCGCATCGGAGGGCAGGAGGGCAGGAGGGAGGGAGGGCGGGAGAGAAGGAGGTCTCAGTGTGAGGAGAGGCGGTGCCTCCTTTAAGTCTTGAGTCCGCGCGTTTCCTTGAGACTCAGGCAAACCCGCTGTTGGCGACAGGGGCCTTGTCCACGTCTGTGCCGTGGGTCACAGTCACGCCCCCCCCCCCCAGGCTGGCTGTCCTTTGAGGGGATGCTGCTCTTCTACACGGACTTCATGGGCGAGGTGGTGTTTCAGGGGGACCCCAAGGCCCCGCGCACGTCGGAGGAATATCGGAGGTACAACAGCGGCGTCACCATGGGCTGCTGGGGGATGTGCATCTATGCCTTCAGCGCCGCCTTCTACTCAGGTGCGTGCCGGGCGGACACCGGGGTGGCCCTTCGCGGGAGGTCCGATGGCCTTGGGCCCGATGGCCTTGGTTCTGATGGCCTTGGGTCCGATGGCCTTGGGTCTGATGGCCTTGATTCCGATGGCCTTGGGTCCGATGGTCTTGGGCCTGATGGCCTTGGGTCTGATGGCCTTGGTTCCGATGGCCTTGGGCCTGATGGCCTTGGGTCCAATGGCCTTGGGTCCGATGGCCTTGGTTCCAATGGTCTTGGGCCTGATGGCCTTGGTTCCAATGGCCTTGGTTCCAATGGCCTTGGTTCCGACGGCCTTGGGTCCGATGGCCTTGGTTCCGACGGCCTTGGTTCCGATGGCCTTGGGTCCGATGGCCATGGGTCGGGCGGTTGGCGTACACGAATTGAAGGCAGGTGTGTGTCTTTATGACGACGGGCAGGCGATCCCAGCGCCGTCTCCTTTCATTCAACAACCTTT
>NW_006293088.1:7882726-7883588 GCF_000327345.1 Myotis davidii | reverse complement strand
TCTGGGCCTCTCAGGACCTGCCATCTGTCTGGCCGCCTGGTCCGGCAGGCTGCCTGCCACGCAGGCTCACGCCCCCGCCAGCCTCAGGGTGGGCGGGAGGCGGGCCCCGCGCCTCACCCGCTGTCGCCCGCAGCGATCCTGGAGAAGCTGGAGGAGCGCCTCAGCATCCGCACGCTCTACTTCGTGGCCTACCTGGCCTTCGGCCTGGGCACCGGGCTGGCCACCCTGTCCCGGAACCTCTACGTGGTCCTGTCGCTGTGCGTGACCTACGGGGTCCTGTTCTCCACGCTGTGCACGCTGCCCTACTCGCTGCTGTGTGACTACTACCACAGCCCAGAGGTAGGCGCCTGGCTCCGGCTCCGGCCTCTGCCCCCCCCCCCCCCCCCCCCCCCCCCCCGTGACTCCCTCCAGCCCACCCTGTCCCCTGTCCCACCCATGCGGTGGGGGGCTGGTGCACAGGGAAATGCAGGGCCCCCTTCAAACATCAGGCGGGGACAGCAGGGCGGTATGGGCAGGTGGGAGCTGGGAGGCTGGAAGGGGAGGCCCACCCGGTGTCCCCGCCAGGCTTCAGGGTCACCGGTGAGCACCGGGCCAGGTGAGGCGGGCGAGGCACTCACCTTGGGCACAAAAACCCAGCCGTCAAGATCAGTGCTATGCCCACACAGTGTTCCTAAAAACCAGAATCCATGCCCCAAATCCACACTGAACAGAACAGAACTTCATGGCCAAGAGCAGGACCCCGTGCCCGCCGGGTGGGAACACGCTCCCTCTTTATAGGAAAGTCCGGGCTTCCCTTTCACCGCTTCCCCGAGGGGCGCCCACCCGCAGTTCACCTGCGAGTGCACCGTGCAGGCCACTGTTC
>NW_006293088.1:7880792-7881422 GCF_000327345.1 Myotis davidii | reverse complement strand
CAGCACCCAAGGGACCCTGCTCCCGGTGCTGTCCCGCCTCCATCCCCAGTCACTTCCCTGCAGCCCCGAGACCCTGCGCTGGGCTGAGTGGATGTGCCGGGTCTGGGTGAAGGGCTGCCTGCCCCCAGGAGGGGACACTCCGGGCAGGACACAGGGCCAGGCCGTGCTGGCATCCAGGCAGTGCACACGCAGCGGCGTGTGGGGGCGGCATCCGCCTGCTTCATCGGTGGCTCTGGGTGGGGGTGGCTTGTGCTGGGACCCACACCACCTCCTGCCACGTCACCCTGCAGCCCTGCTCACAGACATGGTCCTCCACTGTGCCCATCACTGCCCATCACCATGCCCACCACCTTGCCCATCACCTTGCCCACCACCATACCCATCACCGTGCTCACCTCCATGCCCATCACTGTGCCCACCTCCACCCACCACCACACCACCATGCCCATCACCATGCTCAACTCCATGCCCATCACTGTGCCCACCTCCATGCCCATCACCATGCTCACCTCCATGCTCATCACTGTGCCCACCTCCATGCCCACCACCATGCCCATCACCATGCCCATCACCATGCTCACCTCCATGCCCATCACTGTGCTCACCTCCATGCCCATCCCCATCACCATG
>NW_006293088.1:7879549-7880562 GCF_000327345.1 Myotis davidii | reverse complement strand
CCACCGCCATGCCCATCACTATGCCCACCACCTTGCCCATCACCATGCCCACCACCATACCCATCACCATGCTCACCTCCATGCCCATCACTGTGCCTACCTCCATGCCCATGCCCATCACCATGCCCATCACATGCCCACCACAGTGCCTACCTCCATGCCACCACATGCCCATCACCATGCTCACAACAGGCCCACCATGCCCACCACTGTGCCCATCACCATGCCCACCACATGCCCACGTGGTGCGGTGGGTGGGGAGGGAGATGATGTGACCAGTCTGGAGGCACAAGAGCCTCAGGAACCCGCCCAAAGGCCCCCTGCTGTGGGCTGTGACAGGGTGTGCGAGAGGCATGGCAGCGGACAGCAGTTTGTCCAGACACGGCGCCCAGTGGGCAGGCAGGCTGCTTCCTCTGGGGTGAGAGGGAGGAGAAAGGACCAGAGAGTCCGGCGGGGAAAGTGCCACCCTCCCTGTGAGGAGGCGGCCCTCCCGCCCCATTAGCCGTGGATTCTTTTCATTGCCGTCATCTCTCTGAACACAAATATTATTAAACTCTTGGCTGAACTCCCTGTGCACGTTGGCGCTGGAAAATGTGAGCCCGCTGTGCGTGGGCATGGGGCTGCTGGGCCTGCAGGGACGTGGGTCCCTGGCCCCGCCACTGGTGTGCCCCGCCCCCCCCAGTGAAATGTGACCAGTACTGGCCGTTCACGGAAGAGCCCATCACTTACGGAGACATCACCGTGGAGATGATCTCGGAGGAAGAGCAGGATGACTGGGCCTGCAGACACTTCCGGATCATCTATGTAAGTCACGACGGCACGCGGCGTGGCATGGGCGTGGACATCTCGCTGCTCAGCTGCCAGTACTTCCTGGCCCAGATCCTGGTCTCGCTGGTGCTGGGGCCCCTGACCTCGGCTGTGGGCAGCGCCAACGGGGTGATGTACTTCTCCAGCCTGGTGTCCTTCCTGGGCTGCCTCTACTCCTCCCTGTGTGTCGTCTACGAGATCCCGCC
>NW_006293088.1:7878692-7879519 GCF_000327345.1 Myotis davidii | reverse complement strand
AGGATTTGTTTTTATTGTTGAGAATATTACAGATGCCCCCCATTTTCCTACCCTTTGCCTCCTCTACCCAGCCCCAGCCCCACCCCAGGTCTTCCCTCATGTCTGCCTGTGCCCATGGGTTGTGCATATCCTATCTAATAAAGAGGGAATATGCAAATTGACCATCACTCTGCCACAAAGATGGCAGTGCCCATAGCCACAAGATGGTGGCACCCAGTCCTCTCAGCCCCACTGGGGTCCCCCAGTCCTGGGGGGCCGCCCCTGAGAGCAGGCAGTGTGAGCGGCCTGACGAAATGCTTGCTTCATCGCCACGGTGACGGGGCAAGTGTTCCACCCTGGCCACAGAAGGCCTCTGGGCAGGGGCACAGAGCAGCCAGGGTGGAACGCTTGTGTTATCACCCTGGCAACGAGGCAAGCATTCCGTGCCCAGCTGCGGAGGGCCTCTGGCTGGGGAGGGCATTTGGGGGCCATGAGGCCAGCAGGACAGGGCATTTAGGGGTGATCAGGCCAGCCTGGGGGGGCAATTGGGGGTGAGCAGGCTGGCAGGCAGAGTGGTTAGGGCCAATTGGGCAGGCAGGCAGGTGAGCGGTTAGGAGCCAGTGGTCCCAGATTGTGAAAGGGATGTCCCAGTTTGGAGAGGATGCCGGTTAGGCGGAGGGGACCCCCCCATGCACAAATTTTGTGCACCAGGCTTCTAGTGATTATATAAGATAAGAAATCCAACCATTCAGCCAATATCAAATGGCTCATTGATGTTTCTTATTGATGTTTCTCTTATTCTCCCGTCTTCTCTCTCTAAAATCAATAAAGACATATTTTTTAAAAAT
>NW_006293088.1:7869654-7870314 GCF_000327345.1 Myotis davidii | reverse complement strand
TCCCGCCCAGCGCGGCCGCCAGCGAGGAGCACCAGCCCCTACTGCTGAATGTGTGATGCCCGAGCCCCAGCTTGTGCCAAGGCGTCTGGAGCCAGTGGGAACCGAAGGGCCTCGGCAGTGATGGACAGGTCTCTGTTGGAATGTAAATATGTGATAAAATAAACAGCAGCAGCAAAGCCTGTGGTTCCTCGTGTGGCTCTCCACGGAGGAGTGAGAGGCCACCCGGGGATGGGGCCACTTTCCACGCCCATCTGGGGAGCAGGTGTAAGGATTTGTTTTTATTGTTGAGAGTATTACAGATGCCCCCCATTTTCCTACCCTTTGCCTCCTCTACCCAGCCCCAGCCCCACCCCAGGTCTTCCCTCATGTCTGCCTGTGCCCATGGGTTGTGCATATCCTATCTAATAAAGAGGGAATATGCAAATTGACCATCACTCTGCCACAAAGATGGCAGTGCCCATAGCCACAAGATGGTGGCACCCAGTCCTCTCAGCCCCACTGGGGTCCCCCAGTCCTGGGGGGCCGCCCCTGAGAGCAGGCAGTGTGAGCGGCCTGACGAAATGCTTGCTTCATCGCCACGGTGACGGGGCAAGTGTTCCACCCTGGCCACAGAAGGCCTCTGGGCAGGGGCACAGAGCAGCCAGGGTGGGATGCTTGTTT
>NW_006293088.1:7868543-7869637 GCF_000327345.1 Myotis davidii | reverse complement strand
CCTGGCAACGAGGCAAGCATTCTGCTCCCAGCTGCGGAGGGCCTCTGGCTGGGGAGGGCATTTGGGGGCCATGAGGCCAGCAGGAGAGGGCATTTAGGGGTGATCAGGCCAGCCTGGGGGGGCAATTGGGGGTGAGCAGGCTGGCAGGCAGAGTGGTTAGGGACAATTGGGCAGGCAGGCAGGTGAGCGGTTAGGAGCCAGTGGTCCCAGATTGTGAAAGGGATGACCACCTGCCAGTTTAGGCCTGATCCTACAGGGACATCCCCTGGTAGTCAGACATCCCCCAAGGGGTCCCAGATTGGAGAGGGTGCAGGCCGGGCTGAGGGACACCCTCCCCCCATGCATGAATTTCGTGCACCAGGCCGCTAGTCTGTATATAAGTTCTTTGGTTCAGTTCCCCCACCCGCCTCCCCTCTGAGATCTGTCAGTCTGATCCATGCATCCATGCCTCTGGACCAATTTTGCTCATCAGTTTATTTGGTTCATTAGATTCCACATATGAGTGAGATGATGTGATACTTGTCTTTCTCTGACTGGCTTATTTCACTCAGCATAACACTGTCCAGGTCCAGCCATTCTGTTCCAAAGGGTAAGAGCTTCTTTTGCAGCTGCATAGTATTCCATTGCCACAGCTTTTTTATCCTCTCATCTATTGATGGGCACTTTTTCCAGATCTTAGCTATCCTATATAACTAGGGGCCCGGTGCATGAAATTCGTGCACTGGGTGTGGGGGGGGGGAGTGTCCCTCAGCCCAGCCTGCCCCCTCTCCCATACTGGGAGCCCTCAGGCATAGACCCCCATCACCCTCCGATCACCTGATCGGCCCCTTGCCCAGGCCTGACGCCTCCGCCAGAGGTGTCAGGCTTGGGCAGGGGACCCCCATCTCCCCCCAATCACTGGCTTCTGGGTGACTTCTGGGGCTTCTGGAGCTGGCCTGCGGCCCGGGATGGCGGCTCACGCTGGCGGCTGTGCTGTCCTGCCCTGCCCGTAGTATGCAAATTAACCACCATCTTTGTTGGCAGTTAATTTGCATATCATGCTGATTAGCCAATGGGAGGCGTAGCGAAGGTAGGATCAATTACCATGTTTGTCT
>NW_006293088.1:7867835-7868157 GCF_000327345.1 Myotis davidii | reverse complement strand
CCATCTTGTTGGCAGTTAACTGCCAATCTTAGTTGGCAGTTAATTTGCATATAGCCCTGATTAGCCAATGAAAAGGTTAGCTCATACGCCAATTACCATTTTTCTCTTTTATTAGTATAGGATAAAGAGCTAATATGCTAATTAGACCGAACAGCAGAACAACCGTCAGGATGACCATCCGGATGACCTTCCGGATGAAGCCAGGGCTGCAAGGGCCGCGACGAGGAAGCCGCAGAGGCTGCAAGGGATCCAGGCAGCCACCGCGGCTGCAAAGGCCTACGCTTGCACAAATTTCTTGCATCAGGCCTCTAGTATTTTTCTA
>NW_006293088.1:7856919-7867697 GCF_000327345.1 Myotis davidii | reverse complement strand
GCACCTGTGTGCTGCCACCAGCACTTTCCCAACAGCGCTGCCCGGCTCCTGGAAGTCGGCCTCAGGCACCGGGGCTGCTTCCTCTCCCCAGATGCTCCACAAGAAATGATGTAAAAGTGGCCACCAGGTGGCTCCCGACAACTGGCACAAACATCAGTGGGATGGATCCGGATGATCCCAGGCCGGCAATGGCGTCCCACCACCCGCCCGGAGGGCTGATCACATCTCGTCCACCCACACCCCTTCAGGATGGGCACCAGATGCAGGGCTCACGGCTGGTGAGTGCCACTGTGGCATCGTGAGCCTCTCCCGATCTAGACTGGGCACGAGCCCATGGCAGGCACAATGGGGCTGGGGCTGGGGCCAGGGTGAGTGGGAGCGGCAGGGGGCATTGGACTGCGGAGCTGCCCCCTGGTGGTCAATGCACGCCCACAGTGGGAGTGTCGCTCAGCTGACTGACCCATCCTGGCCTGGTGGCAGCCACTCACTCCCTCAGTAGTCCTGCAGGCCCAATCTCCGAAGGATGGGCCAGGGACCAACTGACTGGTGCCACCAGCACTTTCCCAACAGCGCTGCCCGCCTCCTGGAAGTCGGCCTCAGGCACCGGGGCTGCTTCCTCTCCCCAGATGCTCCACAAGAAATGATGTAAAAGTGGCCACCAGGTGGCTCCCGACAACTGGCACAAACATCAGTGGGATGGATCCGGATCTGGATCCCAGGCCGGCAATGGCGTCCCACCACCCGCCCGGAGGGCTGATCACATCTCGTCCACCCACACCCCTTCAGGATGGGCACCAGATGCAGGGCTCACGGCTGGTGAGTGCCACTGTGGCATCGTGAGTGCTGGGGCACCGTCAGTCCTTAATCTGGTCACTGCACACGTGCGCTTGCGTTCCACACCCTATACAGCAGCAACTTTGTAGAGTGCCCTCTCCCACTCTGGGGAGCTGCAGGGGGCATTGGACTGCGGATTTCAGCCCGATCCCCACAGGCCATGCTGAGGAACCCCACTGGTGCATGAATCCGTGCACTGGGCCTCTAGCTGTAAGTAAGGCTGTTGTGAATATAGGGGTGCATATATTCTTTCTGATTGGTGTTTCTGGTTTCTTAGAATATATTCCCAGAAGTGGGATTGCTGGATCAAATGGCAATTCCATTTTTAATTTTTTGAGGAAACTCCATACTGTCTTCCATAGTGGCTGCATCAGTCTGCATTCCCACCAGCAGTGAACTAGTGTTCCCCTTATCTCCACATCCTGGCCAGCACTTGTTGTTTGTTGATGTACTGATGGTAGCCACTCTGGCAGGTGTGAAGGGATATCTCATTGTAGTTTTAATTTGCATCTCTGATGATTAGTTAAGCATTTTTTCATGTCTATTGGCCATCTCTGTGTCCTTTTTAGAGAAGTGTCTATTCATGTCCTTTGACCATTTTTTAAATTGGATTGTTTGTCTTCCTGGTGTTGAGTTGTATGAGTTCTTTATATATTTTAGAAATTAAGCCCTTATCAGATGTATCGCTGGTGAATATGTTCTCCCATACAGTGGGTTCCCTTTTCATTTTGTGGATGGTTTCTTTTACTGGGCAGAAGATTTTTAGTTTGATGTAGTCTCATTTATTTTTTTCCTCTTGCCCTAGATCCGTGGTCGGCACACCGCGTTGCTGGGCCGCGAGCCACATGGGGCTCTTTGGCCCCTTGAGTGTGGCCACGAAGTTTCAATTGCACTGTACGTGCGTGCCCGAAAGTGGTATTTTGTGGAAGTGCCATACTCAAGGGGCTGCAGTTTGCCGACCACTGCCCTAGATGAATTGGTAAAAATACTGCTATGTGAGATGTCTGAGATTTTACTGCTTGTTTCCTTCTAGGATCTCTATGGTTTCACAACTTACATTTAAGCCTTACCCATGTTGAGTTTATTCTTGTATATGGTGTAAGTTGGTGGTCTAGTTTTTCTTTCTTTTGCATGTACCTTCCTAACACCATTTATTGAAGAGGTCTTTATTCCATTGTAGGCTCTTGCCTCCTTTGTCAAATATTAATTGACCATAATGGTGTGGGGCAATTTCTGGGGTCTCTGTTGTCATGGGCTATTTGGTTTATGTGCCTGTTCTTGTGCCAGTACCAGGCTGTTTGGATGACAGTGGCTTTGTAGTATAGTTTGATATCCAGTATTGTGATCCCTATAACTTTGTTGTTCTTTCTCAAGATTGCTAAGGTTATTTGGGGTCTTTTTTGGCTCCATATAAATTTTTGGAATATTTGTTGTAGATCTGTGAATGATGCTATTAGTATTTTAATAAGGATTGCATTGAATTCTCTATTTCTTTTTTCAATGTTCTAGTTTTCTGAGTACAGGTCTTTTACCTCCTTGGTTAAGTTTATTCCCAAGTATATTATTTTGTTGTTGCAATGGTAAGTGGAATTTTTAAATTAGTTTCTCTTTGGGAGTTTACTAGTGGTGTATAAAAATGCCATTGTTTTCTGGGTATTAATTTTGTATCTTACTATTTTGCCAAATTCATTCATTAAATACAGTTTTTTGGTGGAGTCTTTAGGGTTTTCTGTGTACAATATGTCATCTGCTAATAATGAGCTTTACTTCCTCCTTCCCGATTTGAATGCCTTTGATTTTTTTCTTCTTGAAAGCAGACATCCCTGTCCTGTCCCTGATCTTAAGGGAAATGCTTTTAGCTTTTGCCCATTGAGTATGATGTTGGCTGTAGGTCTGTCATATATGGCCTTGATCATGTTGAGGTATGATCCCTCGGTTCCCACTTTACTGAGAGTCTTTATCATAAATGGGTGGGGGATTGTGTCAATGCCTTCTGTGTCTGTTGATATGACCCTGTGATTTTCATTCTTCATTTTGCTTATGTGATGTATATTTGATTTGTAAATATTTTATCAGTCTTGCATACCCAGAATAAATCCCTGTTGGTCATAGTATATAATCTTTTAAAAAAATACATTGTTGGACCCAATTTGCTAATATTTTGTTGAGTATTTTAGCATCTAAGTTCATCAGGGATTTTGGCCTGTAATTTTCTTTCTTTGTAGTGTCTTTATCTGGTTTTGGAATTAGGATAATGTTGGCTTTATAAAAAGAGCTAGGAAGTCTCTTGAATTTTTTTCTAATAGTGTGGGAGGATAGGTGTTAGTTCTTCTTTGAATGTTTGGTAAAACTCACCTGTTAAGCCATCTGGTCCAGGGCTTTTTTTTTTTTTTTTTTTTTTTTTTTTTTTTTGCTGGGAGTGTTTTGATGACTGCTTCAACTTCATTAGTTGTTATCGGCCTATTCAGATTTTCTGATTCTTCCTGATGGAGTTTTGGAAGATTGTATGTTTCTAGGATTTTTTTCATTTCACCAGGTTGTCGAATTTGTTGGCATATAGTTGTTCATAACATTTTCTTGCAATAAGATCATTTATTGAAAGTTAAGGTGTAACTCAATGGTTATCAACTGCCAGTGACTGTGGCCCCTCACCCCCACCCAGACTTTTGGCCGTGTCTGGAGATATTGTGGTTGTCACAACTTGGGTGGTTGCTCCTGTCCAGAGTTGCTGTTAATACCCTGCAATGCACAGTACAGACCCCACAACAGAGCTGAAACCCATCTCCAAATGTCAGTAGTGCTGAGGTGGACAGAGCCTGGCCTAACTGTATGTTGCACCCCAGAGTAGAGTTAGAGCATACAATGCTTTGTGGTCAGGTCTAATAGTCCTTCACTCACTCATTCTCACATCCATCCATCTCAGATTTTCTGATTCTTCCTATTTATCCTCCCATCCATCTATCCACCCATCCTCCCACCCACCCATCCACAAGTTCCCTGGGTATGGCAGGCAGAGAATGGCGAGTGCTGGAGATGGAGCTGTGAGCAACAAGTGTCTGTCCTCATTCAGCTGATGTGAGAAGAGGAGACATAATACACGGAGATCTACGCTGAGGACGGCAGTTAGGTGCTGTGAAAAACAAGAGCAGGGAGACCTGGCGATGGGTCGGGAGTGAGCGACCAGGGAGAAGGGAGGGGCCTCTCGGTGAGATGCCATTTGAACAGCGCCCCGGTGAAGAGCGAAGGTATGAGGTCGGAGGTGGGAACTTGCTTGGTGTGTTCAAGGGACCACAGGCAGCAAAACACTCAGAATGTGAACTGCTCCATCAGGTGGGAACCTTGAGGAGGTGAAGCAGATGCCTGCCCTGACTTGGCCCTGGGCTCCCTTAGTGCCATTGCCCGCTGCCCTCCATGAGTGGAGGGCTCCTGGGTCCAGTCCTTCCTCTGTGCCCCTTGCCCCGGCCCAGAACCTCTGCCCATCCCCTTGCCTGCGGTCTACCCTCATGGCCCACCTTCTACCCTGCAGGTCTGAGCCCACCCCTTCCAACACCCTCTAGACTCCCAGTACCCGAGGAGCCAACTCTCAAGTCCTCGTGCCCAGCCTGGACCCTGAGCCTTTCCTATTCCCGCCACCCTCTGCACAGCCTCAGCCTCTGTCCTGAGCCACAGCGCCCCACCCAGGGGCAGCCACAACCCATGCCCGTGCTCATGCTCTTCTCGCAGGCGAGGTCTTTCCACCTCGTCTCTTCCCATCAATTTCTGATTCATCCACATTGACCTAAAATGCTACCTCCTCCATGAAACCCACCTGGTTGGAATCAGTGTCTTTGCCCTGTACCTTCACATCGTGTCATTTTACCCTCACGGTTATGAACCATGAACTAAGCAGAGCAGGTCTCATCATTCCTGGTCCATGTGTGGGTGGCACAGAGAGGCTCAGTGACTTTCCAAAGTCACACAGCTCCTTTGAGGCTCCTGGTAGTCCCATGCTTCCCTGGGACTCCAGACTCATCCTCCCACATTTATATGGCTTAGAAGAGCTTTAGATTTTTCTAGAAAATGTGAATAGGGGGGAAAAGGGGACATATGTTCAACAATAAAGATAAAAAGTAAAACGTTGAGTGTGGGTCCCCGGGCTGGGCTGTTTTGCTGTAGAACGGTCATATGTGAGAGACAGGAACGAGGGGCTCCCTGCTCGCTCTTGGCCCGCCACACCCTGGGCCCTCCTCCTAGAACTTTCTAAACCAACAAAGATCACTTTGCAAGCGGGAACGGCCGTCATCAGCCTCTCGTCCTGAGGAGCTGCCGCGTCGGGTGCTGGTTGCTGGGGGCCCCTTGGCCAGCTCCCAAACGCTGCCCTTGACCCAGGCCTGTTCCCGGCCGACCGCAGAGGCAGCACCAGGAGGCCTGGCTTGCTGAGAGCCACACCTGCTTCATTCCCTCTCGGAGCAGCTCTCTCTCGACTTGAATCGAGCTGTGATGGTGGCGACGTCAGCGCTGCTGGTGGCTCCTGAGGCCCGAGGCCGCCCTGCGTGAGCTCAGCGCTGTCTGCACCCCTCGCTTCCCTCCCTGCCGGGAGGAAGGTGGCAGCACCCCACCCGGCAGACCTGCACCCCGAGTCGGGGATATGACTCCGGCCCCTTCCCGCGGCCTGACTGCGTCTGCTCCGGGCTCAGGAAGGGGAGAGTGAGCTTTGCTCTGCGGTCCTGGGTCGCTAAGACCAACCAAAGGCCACGATGGCCCCGGATGTGGAAGCCACGCGACTGTCCCCTCAGCAAACCTGAAGGTCAGCGTGCTCCCTGGCGCTCCACGGGGGTCACAGCATCCAGGATGACACGCGTCGGTCGAGGGAACAGATGGCAAAGCCACAGCGGCCGTCTTCCTAGGCGGTGGCGAGCCCTGGGCCCCGGTGTGGGATACGGGGCCGAGGCGGGCAGCATCTGACAGGTTGAGGGAATGGAGGTGCTTCCCTGGAACGTGCCGGACCTGACCACACCGGCCCTGAGCGTCTGCAGGTCCACACGGCGCGTCCTGTGGCCTCGTCCTGGCTGAGCACCCCCTCCTGGGAGACCCGGAGGTGAGGTGTCCTGAGTTGGGAGCACAGGACCCGCGGGGCAGCAGCAGCTCGGGCTTTTCCGTGTGTGTGTGTGTGTGTGTGTGTGTGTGTGCGCGCGCGCGTGTGTCGGGTACTGAGGCCATCATGCTTGGAAATCCCCAACTGAAGATGCTCTTCCAGCTCGTGAAGTTCCCGTGTAGGTCCCAACACGGGGCCAGGCGCTGGGATGCAGCCGAGAACAAGAGAGAATCTTTCGAGGTCATTACACCCACGCCTGCGTCCTGCCCGCCTGACCGCAGCCCCCAGGCCCCTTCCCTGCTGTGACCTGTCCCAGTTGCCCTTTTATGTCCAGCTCCCTGCCTCCAGGAAATGTCCATTTTACAAAATACTCACCACACCCACACTCCCTCCTGGAGCGTCTGGGGGAAGGGGAGGAGGACCTTAATCCGCAGGCGTCACCAGGGGCTGGCAGCCCCAGAGATGTGGCCTGGACCTTACAGACTGCCCCCTGGTGGCCAAGCCTGGAAGTGCCGGCGAGGACCTGGGAAGGGACCTTGGCGAGCCCTCGGAGGGCTGCCCAAGAAGTGCCTTAAAATTCTGTTTTCCACCTAATTCACCACATGGGTGTCCACATCCGAGGGGCTCACCAGAGGCCACAAGTGTAAGCAGACTGCCTGAGCTTCTGCCGGTGCCGTAGGGGGCAGAGGCGGGTGCGCGGCAGGAGGTGCCCATGGCCAGCCCACGCCTGGGAAACAGACCTGTGCGGCCGACAAGGCCTTTCTCCGGCGTAACTACCCATTCAGACGCGTCTTGGTGTTCACTTTCCCGTTTGCAGTTCATGAATCTACCCACTGAAGCCGGGCTTCACCAACAGCCCACCGCTCTGAGACCAGCAAAGACAGCATCTGGGTTCCTGCTGCCCACGTTCCCTCCCCGCCCCCTCTCACCCATGACCCAGAGTGTGGGGGCCCCACAGCTGGCTGCCCTCCTCCTCTCCCCTTCGGGGTCTGGGCGCGAGCAGGGCCGCGAGAGCTGGGGCAGGAAGGGGCAGGGCAGGAGGGACCCGGGAGGAGGAGGCCGTGCGCAGGCGACACACCTGGCGGGTGCCCACCCATCAGCGGTGTGGGGTGATGGCGGGGGGACGGACCTGGGAGAGGGGCCCATTCTGCGGGTGGGGAGCCTCGTGCAGGTTGAGTATCTCAACGGCAGGTCCGAGTGTCTCCCGAGAACAAGTGTACTCACCTCCCTCCCAGACAGAGCCGACGTGGACCTTCCAGAAGCTGCTTGGAAAGGTGAGCAGTGTGCCGGCAACAGCTGAGGGCACCAGATGCCCCCTCCGCCCTTCCCCACCCAGGGGGACCCAGGTAGGGCCAACAGCCAACACCCCACCCGCCCCCAGGAACGAGACACAGGCCGCGGGCTCACCACCGGTCGACACCCAGCTGTTGTAGTGTAGCTTGGTTTTATTTATGTCCACAAATATTTCCAAAAAATTACAAAATACTCAAATGGAGAGAGCACAGAAGTCACGATCTCTGGTGTCTACGCTGCTCACACTGTGTTAGCTCACGGCAAACTACTCATATGTACATTTAGCTTCAAGGTACAGACACGCGGCACGTCGGACACACCTCGCTCTGCGGCCGCTGCGTGAGACCTGAAGCGCAACCTTGACAACATGGAACGAGATACATACAAAACACAGAAAAGCAAAACCAAACTTCAAACAAAGGAAGGAAAACCCAGAAGGAAACCAAGGGGCTGGGCTTCAAAGACCCCGCGAAGGCCGGGCCCTCCGCGGCAGCTGGCCGGGCGAGGGCCTCTGACTGCAGGGACCTCAGTGCTTCACCGCGGGACGTGGGGGAACCAGGGCCTGACAGACGCGCCTTCCACAGCTTTCAACACAGACTTCAAAGCACTAACCTCCCTCTTCTTTGGAAAAATGGATGCTGGGGAGGAGGTGAAGGGCCTGACTGAATGGCAGGCCGTATCCTACCAGAAGGAAAACGAGGGACGGGAGAGGGTGGGGCAGAGGCGGGAGGCTGGGGGCAGCGGGCGCCGCGGACGGGCAGCCCCCAGGAGAGCAGCGGCCAGAGAGCAGCCACCGCCCCGAGGAACGCATGCCCCTGCCAACGCAGCCATAGGTCCTATGACAAAGGGTTCATGTGAGCTTGTCTCCCCTGTAAGGAGCTAAATTTAAGGCAGAAACGGAATGAAAGAAAACTAAAGAAAAAACTACAAACATTTTCAACAAATAAAACAATCCTCTATCTGTCCCAACTGAAAGCAAAGGCGGTTTAGCAGGGATGGGAAATGCCCGGACCTGCGCTGCCACCTGGGTGTCTGGTCCCAGCGCCAGCCTCCCCTCCTACCCACGGGCTCGGGTCCTGGACGTACTTCACATGCCCCGGCCCACGGATATGCTCTCGTCTGACAATTCTTGGATGTGGCCACCACAGGCCACAGCAGAAACAGCCCTCAAGAATCTGAGGGAAGAGGGAGGAAAAGGTACCACCTGGCAGGAACAGGTGCAGCCAGCCAGTCTCCCCCCTCGGCCACGCAGAAGGCCGAGCCCCCAGCTGGCACCTCCCAGGGAACCCTGCCTTCCCTTCCCCGTGTGCGGCTGCCACTCCAGCTCCCACTTCGGGATGAAGGGTGGGACTCAACTGGTGTCCCAGTCTGACCCGGTCACCAAGCTCCTGGTAGACACACAGGCCGCCACCCACAGCCATGCCAACTCCGGGGTCTCACCCACCCGGAAAGCAGCCCGGGCTGTGGCAAGGATGGCCCGGCCTGGCGAGAGCGCGTGAGGACACACAAAAGGGCAGATGGCTAACAGAGCCTCTGGCCAGCATACGTGCTGAGTTACTTGTAGGGAATCGTTCTGAGAATGTTTACGCAGTTGTCAGAGTGAGAAGGGCAGTTCGGACAGAACAATCAAACACGTGCGCCTAGAACCCTGTCAGGAGATCTGCAACCACACACACAGAAACATGTGCTTTCTCTCCGGCAGACACAGGACGGTGGACATTTAACCCCTGCGCTCCTGGTGCAATGCCAGGAGGTCCGATCTGGCAGGTGTCTGCACCACTGGCCACGCACCAGCCAGGAACAGACCGAAGTGGAAAACCAAAGCAGCGAAACAAAAACCGCTTGTAACATTGTCCCTGCAAAACCCTGGATGCTCACTGCTGCGACCAAACCCAGGCCCAAGCTTTTGCCCATTTGTAATTAGTAACGCCCATCTGTTCCCTTTAATTAAAGGGATAATCATATATAACTTTTTATTAAAAAATCAACTCTGTATTCTGTCAATAGCCGATAGGAATTCACAATTAGTGACATGGCTGGAAAAAATAGATCGGAACAGTAGTTTGTGGAAGGAAAAAAAAGGCTGCTCTAAAATTATTTACAGACATAAAAAGCCGTGCTGCAGAACTTTCTCAAATTATGAAGATTTCCAACAATGTAGTAAAATAAAAGATTCTTCAAAAATTATAGCTCTTGGATTCCAAACTCATATGCCACCTATATCTGCAACCCCGCGGGTTTTGGCACACATGTGACTGAGTGTGTCTGCACGCACAGTGAGGGTGTGACTGGGTTCTAGCACCTACTGAGAAGTCGAGGAAGGGAAGGAGACGAAAGCCGAACCCCAAGATTGCTGGGTAGTTTTCTGAATGTTCAGTCCAGTCCAGTCCAGGACTCACTAAGTTTCTGGGGGACTGTCATGCAGGGAGACCCAAACCAGTCTCAAGGAATCCTCTCTACAAACACACACTATTATGCTGACAGAGTTTTAGTTGTGGGCTTTTAAATATAGAAAGAAATCTTTAGAAGATATTCTTTTGCTTTTGCAGCTCCTATTGTATGTAAAAAGTCCTGTTTATCCCCCCAAGACTGGGGCTTCCACAGCCAGCGTTAACAATAAATAACTTATAACTGCTTGTCACCTTCTTTCTTCAGCCGACTGGAAAGAGAAGCAGAGGAGAGCGACTTCAGCACCAGATGGGGGCTCCCAGGCAGTTGGCCTGCCCGCCCCGCCCCGCAAGAAGGCTCTATGGGGGCACCCTCTAGGGCCACATGTAGCCAGGGGAGGAGCCTGATGCCTGCTGATAGGGGAGGAGCATCGTGGGCACAGCCAGGAAGGGGGCCCTCAGGCTGGGGCAGTGGCCCGTGGGAGCCCAGCCAGCCTGCCCCTCCCCCAGGCCCCTCCCCACCTCACCTGTAATAATCTTCCTGACTTGGTAGGTGGCTGCCATGCATGTGGGGGTGTGCGTGCAGCCACTGCTGCTCCATGGCCAGTCTCTGCAGCTCAGCCGACTGGGCATGCATGGCCTGCAGCTGGTGGGCCGCTGACATGGGGGGTGGGATGGCCCCAGGCAGGTCTCGGGGGTAGGGGGTGCCTGCCAAACACAGAACAGTCTCCTGAACAGAGAGTCCAGGGGAATGGCCAAGACAAGGCCAAGGCCTGCAAGGAGACCAGGAGACCCCGGGGGAGGGGTGCCCGAGTACCGCCCCTCCCCCTGCTGAGTGGGCCTCAGCCTAGTGTTCCTTCTTCAGAGAGGCCCACCTTCCTAAGTCTGACTTAAATGTGGCGCCTTTCTTATTCTTTCATCCCGACTGTTCCCATCTGGGCTCCTGTTACACCTGTGCACCCCACCCACTGAGGGGACACGTGTTGAACACATGAACCAACGAATGACCGGGCCCTCCGGTCAGACCACTAACCAGCTCCTCACCGGACCCCGCCTTCCCAGGTGCATTCTTACCAAAAACTGGGTGACGAAGCATCTCGTGCTCATGGGGGGGCTGTCCAAGCAGAGGGTTGGGGAGGGTGCCAGGGGGATAGGGAAAGCGAGCCAGGTGAGGGCCAGCAGGGGGTCCA
>NW_006293088.1:7852343-7856864 GCF_000327345.1 Myotis davidii | reverse complement strand
CTGAATTTGAACCTGGAAGAAGGCGCAGAAGTCCCGGCACAGGTGGGTGCAGGGCTCTCCGATGCTTCCCCCCCTGGCTGGAACCCAGGGCATCCTCCTCACCACCAGGACCCATGACCTTGACCCAAAGTGACTGTCCTCCGGCCTCCCCACTCACCGCAGTGGAGCTCCGGGAAGTGACACACTGTGCAGAGCGGACTATGAGCACCCGGCAGGCACGCCCCCCAACCCGTTCTGCTGGACCCTGGACCAGCAGAGCCCCCCTGGCCAACCTGCCTGTACCCAGAGCCCGAAGGCGGCCAGCAGGCTGCTGTGGGCAGGGGTGGGCTCAGCGCTGCCCCCCTGGGCCCGCTTCCTTCTTGTAATGCCAGCATCACCTCCTGCCTTGTCCCCTCTCCCTGGTTCCCTTTTCTCCAGACACTGACCCTTCCCACAGCCCAGGCTCGGCCACAGGTGCTTCCCAGCCTGCGACATGGACGTGGACGGGCTTGGCCAGCACCTATAGCTGCGCCTGACACGTCGCAAGTGCTCAGCAAACACTTGGCCAATGAGTGTACGACGGCCTGCTTATCCCACAGCGCCAGGCGGTCTGCTGGTCACACTGCGGCTTAGAAGGCCCACACCGGGTGGCATGGCACTTCCACGTGTCAGGACCACAGGGCAAACGAAAGCTCCTTGGATTCCCTGGGCCCACCGGTCAGGGCTGGGAACACGGAGAGGGAGCCAGGTGCAGCCCTCCCTCCCCTGCAGTGGAGCTCCGGAAACTGACACACTGTGCAGAGCGGACTATGAGCACCCGGCAGGCACGCCCCCCAACCTTGCTCTATCAGCCGTCCTCCTCCCTGGCATGGAGGTCAGTCCAGGAGGAAGATGCTCCACCGTAGCCCTGGTCCCAGGGAGCAGGCACACCGCCCACTCCAGAGCAGGGTCAGAGCACCCCCTCCCCCACCTGCCTCAAACCAGCCTGCACCCCAAGCTGGCCAGGCAGGGACTCACCCCCAGGGCAAGCAGGGCTGGGCAGCTCTGGCTGGTGAGCCGGAAGCCTACGCCTCATTCCCGAAGAGGGCAGGAAGACTACAGCCTGCCTTTCTGGGTGTCCCGGTGGCTCCAGCTGGCTCCCAAGGCCTTCCCTGTCCTCAGGCCCTGCCTCCTGCCCTAAACCTGCCTGGTGAGCACAGGCTGCTTCTCCTCCCGGGCCCACCCCGCCCGGGGCCAAGAAGCCAAGCTTTATCCCGGAGGCGCAGGCAGAAGGGCGCAGGGTGGCGCAGCTTTCTGGGGGCCTGCAGCTCCGGAGAGCTGGGGGCTGAGCAGACCCGGGCTGCCCCGAGCAGTGGCAGTGATTCCTCGGAGCTCACTGGATGCTCTACGCTGGACGTTCTAGGACCTGCCTGGAACTAGGGCCCATTTAGAACAGAACAGTCTCTGCTCTGGGCCGGCGGCTCCATTTCTGCGCACCTCCTCACCCAGAGCCAACCCACAGTGCCCTCTCAGCAGCCCGGGCACCTACCTTGGTGGAGGGGGTCCTGCTGGTGCAGGTGGAGGTGCGAGTGGATGTGTGAGTGCTGGTGATGGTGTGGAGTCACGTTGAACATCTGTAGTCGGGCCAGAGGGTCGCTGGTCAGCGATGCCATCCGCTCGGCGTGAATCCGCTCGGCTGCCAGTCTATCGGGGTAGCTCATCTCGGGCCGCAGCTGGGGGCCCGCCAGGGCCAGTCTCTCCCTCTCCAAGGGGTTCAGGCCCGGGTGGAATGAAGCAAAAGGGTGGGGGCCCGCAGTGGGGGGAATGGTGAGGGCGCTGTGCCGGGCGAAGTGCTCCATGGGGTTGGTGGCTGGGTGCAGGGGGTCCAGCTCGGGGGGCTTCACCTCGAAGCCCGGTTTCATCCTCTCCCGCAGCTCCCGTTCCCGGATCTCCCGCTCTCGGATCTCCCGCTCCCGGAGCTCCCGCTCACGGATGGTGGGGTCGACGTTGTAGAGGCCGGGCATGTGGTAGGCCAGCAGCGGGTCAGTGGGGTTGAGGGGCATGTAGAAGGGGTGGTTGCGGTTGGTGGGCGACATGACGTGGGGCCGGGCGTACTCGCTCAGAGTCCGAAGGGCAGGGGTGTCCGGCCCGATGTACGGGGGCACAGCAGCAATGGTGGTTGGCGGTGGCTCGAAGGATGGCCGCATGTGGCTGGGACCACCGAGCTGGGGGTCGCTGAGGCGGCCCTCATGTGCCGAGCTGGATGCCTTCTGCTGAGGAAACGGAGGGTGTGGGGGGAGACCAGTTGCCTAGTGCTCCTGGGAGGTGAGCTCTGCCCTGTGGCCATCCTGCACTGACCAGTCAACTTGGTCCCTCCACCCCAACACCGAGCGGCCTCAGCCACGGCCTGTGACCAAGGACCTGGCCCAGACCCCCCGTGATGGTCTCCTCTGTGCCTGCAGCTTCCCTTGTGTCCTGAACGGGTTCCTGTACCTGTGAGACAAGGCACTGCATGGGAGGGGTCCCCCCCAACAAGGGCAGGCGCTGGGTGGCCTAGCCCATGAGAGTGCCCAGCCAGGGCCGCCAGAGGGCGTGGATGAGGCAGGTTAACGCCCCAATGCCTGGCTCTCCCCGCTTTCAGTTTCTCTGCAGTTCCCTCCAATTACATGTCTACAGGCTGCTGGTCAACCAGTCTGAACCTGCCAGGGCCAAGGAGGAGGTACACGGTGAGCCTCTGGGGGAGGGGTCCTGGGAAAGGAGGAGGTGCATGGTGAGCCTGTGGGGGAGGGGGTCCTGGGAAAGGAGGAGGTACATGGTGAGCCTGTGGGGGAGGAGGTCCTGGGAAAGGAGGAGGTGTAAGGTGAGCCTCTGGGGGAGGGGTCCTGGGCTGGCTCAGGGATGAGCAGCAAAAGCCTAGGATGGGGCTCAAAAAGCACTGGATCCTCCAGCTGCCATGACAGTAACACAAACAGCCTCACACAGAGCAGGGGGCCCCAGAGTCCCCAGCCTGGCACGGCCAGCGCCCCTCCCTGCACACTCAGGCCGCCGCCCGCCCAGGACGGAGCACTCACAGCCGCTCGCTCAGCCTCCCGCTCGCGCTCGCGCTCCCGTTCGCGTTCCTTCTCCTTCTCCTTCTCCCGCTCCCGCTCCTCTCTGGCTTTCTGCTCGGCCTCCCGTTTGGCTTTCTCGATGGCCTCCTCCCGCTTCTTGGCCAGTTTGGATCCCGCCAGAGGCATGAAGTACAGGTCGGCCCGTGCACACGAGTTGTAGCCCCGGTCCAGGTGCTTGTAGAACCTGAAAAAGCCACGTCTGCCATCGGGGCCCTGCTGAGGCCGAGGCCTGCCCTGGGCCGCCCAGCCTCCTGACACATACCTGGCTGACTGGCTGGCGTGGCTGGGCGTGTCCACCACAGTGGGCTCGGGGGACGGGCTCCTCGGTGGTGGAGGGGGGCTCTCGGGCTCCTCGGCATCGTCCAGAGCCTCTTCCTTGATCTGGACAGTGGGCAGCGGGCAGGCTGCCCCCACAGGTGTGCTGCCTCCTGAAGAAACGGCAGCAGAGCAGGGTGGCTGGGCTGACGGGCCAGGTCCCGTGAGTGGAGTGGAGGCACTGGGGCAGGACGGAGGGGTGATGGGAGGAGGGCCTCCAGGGACAAAGGGGTGCTGAGCGAATGAGGGCTGAGGGGGCGCCTGGTGGAGGCCTGCAGGGGGGTGGGCGGCAGCAGCAGGGGGCAGGCTCTGGCTCTGGGTCAGCACCGGAGGCTGGGCGGGGGAGGAGGGCAGTGGTTGGCTCTGAGGCATGAGCTGCAGCGGTGGGGGATGCGCCGAAGGGGGGTGGTGTGTAGACAGGGAACTCAGGGGCTTCAGTGCTGGAGGGGGCGGGAGGTTGGCATTCATGGAGAAGGGTGAGGGCCCTGAGAGGTGAGGTGGGTGCTTGTGGGCCTGTGGTGCTGGCAGCTGGGGGATGGGCGTAGTGGGTGGGGGCTTGATGTGAGGCATGGCCAAGGGTGCGGGTGGCAGGGGCTGCTCCCTTGGGGGCTGCTGGGACTGCAAGACTGACTGAGAAGCTGGGGGCTGCAGGGAGGTGTGAGGGTGAGCTGCTGCCTGCTGGCCGGAGGGCTGGGAGGCGGAGGGGGAGCCCTGTGGAGGACCGGCAGAGGGCGCGGGCCCCGGGGTGGGAAGCTGGGGCGCTCCTGGGGGGGCTGTGGAGGGAGCTGGGGCAGCCCCAGTGGGAGCCTGCAAAGCGGGGGGCTGGGCCTGCAGGGTCTGCTGCGCAGAGGAGTCGGAGTCACTCTCATTGTCCTGGGGGCTGGGGATGCTGGGGGACGTGCTGCGATTGTCCTGGTCGATGTCCTTGGGGTCACTGCTGCCCTCATCGTTGACGCTGCGGCTGTCAGAGCTCTCCCCCTCGCCTTCGGACGGCGAGTTGGGCCGGCTGATCTCCTGAGGCGAGAAGCGGAGGGACGCTCAAGTGTGCCCTGCGTGGCCAGAGCCCGCACAGGCACAGCAGGGCACTTTATACATATTAATTCGATTAATATGTTAAACAAGTCCTAAGTTTGGCTCA
>NW_006293088.1:7851809-7852295 GCF_000327345.1 Myotis davidii | reverse complement strand
GCAGCCGAAGGCCCACCTGGGTTTTCGTCTTCTTGGAGCTGGTCCTGTCGGCCTCCTCCGTGTCCGAGGCCGCCTTCTCCCGCGGGCGCTTGGTGCTCTTCAGAGGCGACGAGACTCCCTCCTTCACCTTCTGTGGGGCAAGTGCACAGGGGTCAGCGGAGAGGGGTCCCCTCAGCCTCGGGGGCAGGACATGGTGACGGTGCTGACACCTGTCCCACAGTCTGAGCTCCAGCTCCAGCAGCAAGAAAGCTCTGGAAGGGGAGCGCCACCGCCAGGCAAACAGCACCTGGATGGGAATAACTTGGCTCTGGGAGGAAGGAAGCCTCTTCAATCCCCACCCTGCGCCTTCCGCCTGAGGCCTGGGGAGCCCCGAAAGGTCAGTGCTGGGAGCTGAGCTGGACCCCCTTCTCCAGGCCCCGGGCCCCAGGCTGCAGCCCCAGGCCAGGCAATGCTGGTTCCTGGGAGGCTCCATGGATGAGCTGCGGC
>NW_006293088.1:7844618-7851768 GCF_000327345.1 Myotis davidii | reverse complement strand
CGTTCCCCGCCCCCACCCCTTACCTTGGCCAGCTTCTTCACAGTCTCTGCTTTACTGTCGTTGCTGGAGGTGCTGGCAGCGCTGGGGGAGTTCCGGCCACTGGAGCGGATGTCTTCATTGGTGGGCGAGGTGCGACCGTCAGGGCTGGCTGGCTGCTTCTTTCGACCACTGCGCAATGTCGACATCTGCCCACCCAAACCCGGGGCTGGTGAGACTGGACCCCAGCACACACACAGGGGCATCAAGAGCAGACCCCACTGTGGGCCTCATGCCACATCCCAGCCCCTGGCGAACAACAAGCACCCTGGCTGTCCCTCACGGACAGGGTCAATTTGGAGTGAAGGGAGGAGGGTGAGTGGGTGGGTTCACCCCACGGCACTCGCCTCCGGGACCCCCCCGAATGACGGGCTGGAAATGAGCGAGGGTTTCTGAGGGGCCTCGGTCAGTGGGGACAGTCCCCTCCGCCACGCTCTCCAGAAAGATAATTACACAGTCAGCTCTCAGTCACCTCGCTTGGTGCTCATTCCAGGTAACTGCCCAACCCAACCAAAACAGCACCTGCTGTGCCATCTGCCAGGAGGGGGTGACCCAGAGACACGAGCTGTCAAATAACGCAGCTCAGCTCCTAGACCACCGAGCACGTCAGCACGTTTCTGCAAGGCCACGGGGGCTCCGCAAAGACAGGGCACAGTGACTCACACTGGCCCACCTGCTCCTGTGAGCGAGCAGCAGTCGGGCGGGCAGGACCTAGGGTCAGAGGAAGGTGGAGGTGCCACCCACTTGCCTAAAAGGCCCGACCTGGGAGAGCCCTCACTCTCCAAGGTCCCGGCTGCATTTCCAACCTGGAAAACAGCCTCTTTACGGGAGGACGAGGCTATGCTGTGAGTAAAAACATGTACCTAAATGTTTCCAAAACTGGATCAAACATTTAAAAAAAGCTAGCAAGTTTCAAATAGCAGAGCTATGCGCCCCTAGAGACCGGCCACGGGCCAGAGGGAGGTCGGAGGGACTTGGAGAGCTTGCCCTGAGGCAGAACCGAGACCCATGGCCACACTGACGCCCCAGGAGGAGGGAGGGAGAGGACAGCCCACAGGAAAGGCTAATGCCTCCGGGCAAACCGTTTCAGTCTCGGGGTGCCTGGACAGCCCCGGCATCCTCGGAAGCTGGAGGTGTGGCCGGAAGGCTCGGTCGCCGGCCCCGGGACTCACCGAGCCTCGACTCCGCCGCGTCCTCATGCTATGTTTCCCGCTGAGCCCATCGTCTTCCTCTTTGACGGGTTTGAACATAAAGGGCGGGGGGTCCACGGGCTTCTCGATGGGCGGGAGCTCGCCGTATTTCTTGAAGTGGATGCGGCAGTCTGTGCAGAGCAGGATGTTCTCCCGGCCCCCGTGGTGCCAATCTTTGGAGGCTGCGTGAGGGAAGGGGGGGGGGGCCAAACCTCAAAAACGAGTGTCCCTGGGGCATCTGAGCAGGGGGTTCAACCAACCCAGGTGCCATGAGAACGCGCAGTACTGGGCTCGGACAGACACCTGACACCCACACCGCTCAGGTGCCGGTGCTGCCCTGCTCTCTCCCAGGATGACAGCATTTAAGGAAACCCCTCCCCCTTATGTTGGGGTACCCAGGAGGAGCAACAATAGTTGCCCTGGCCCCAACCTTGACCACGTCTGTCCTACCCACAGATCAGCATTCTGTACTGAATTCACGGGGGTGGGGGGTGGGGGGGTGAAGTAAAGTAAAATCTCCAACTTTCTGCAGTGACCCTGAAGCACAGCCCAACGCCAATGTCAAAGCCCCACTCACTGGTGCTGAAGCAATGGCGGCAGGCGTAGCCCTTCAGCTCCTGCTCGCTGTCCTCACTGTCAAAGTCGTCCTCACTGGCCGAGCTCAGGTCCACTGGGCATGGCAGGCATACAACAGGGTGAGGGTTGGGGGACAGTCACACTCGGCCTGCCCCAGGCTCTGAGCCACCAGGCCGAGTGGCCCAGTAGGCTGCGGTAGGAGCCTCTGAATTTCTCAGGGCCAGTCTTCAGAACAAAGTACTTGTGTGTGAGGGGCGGTGGTGGGGAGGGGAGATACCCAAGAGCTTGCCCTGCTACATTGCTGGGGGCTGGTGTCACACCTGAAACCTGGGTGGTGGGCACCCACAACCGGTGAATCTGAACAGGGTGAAGAGCACCCGTGGTGCCTCCTGACACACCCAGCACCCTGAGGACCTGCCTCTGGCCAGTGCCACCCGCCAGCCCCAGGTGACCCGATGGCTTCTTGTTTGCATGTGCAACTGTAGCGACCCTTGGAGGTCTGTGCCCTGGACTCTATCTACTGCTGCATCCTAGTGTTTAGGGTTAGTGGGTGTGGGCTTCATTGTCATATCACACGTCACACTGGGACCGCAAGGAAGAGCTTGGTATGGCAGGAGGAAAAAGAAAAAATGTTAATCTGTTCTTATTGCTACCACAATCCAAGTGCAATGAAAACCCAAACAGTACACCGTCTACCAAGTGGAACAACCTCCTTAAGTTACCAAAACCCTCAGGCCAAGGCTAAGACTTACTTTTGTAAAAAATTAAAATGACGTTGTGTTTACTAGAAAATTTAAATGAACGAATAATCTGTAAAACTCTCTACCACATCCCGAGTCAGTGTGACACCCAGGCCAGGCTGTGCACTAGCACACCCGTGCACGTGCGCACACGGTTCCCGGGTCATCAGCTCCAGCCGCAGGCTGACAAGGACGCCTGTGAGTGCAGGCCCAGAACTGGGACACAGCGTGTGAAAACCCCCACTTACAGAATTCACTGGAGGGGGGTCTGGAAGGTGTGTTGACAGGTGTGGACGCAGTGCGGGTCTTAATCCTCCTGAACACAGCCTGCCTGCGGTGCCTGCGATGGGCCCGGGAGCTGGCTGCCTCTGGGGTTTTCTTCCAGTAGTAATAGAAGGTGATCAGTTCCCCCTGCAGAAAAGAAGGGCTGGCGTGAGGGAGGTGTCTGGAGGGACTTGGCGTCCCCTGTCCCCTCTGTGGGAGCAGAAGGTGGTTTATACCAGCTGTCTATCCGCGAGACCAGGACCAAGAACAGTTTGTTCCTGGGGTCAAGAGGCAAAAGCTGGGCAAATGGGGCCTGTCACTTCCGCCCAGGAGAGCACACCTTCTAGACGTCAGGAACATCCATTCACTCAACAAGGATTGTGGATGCCTACTAAATGCCGGGGGCCACCTCTGTTCTGAGCACTGGAGGTGCATCAATAATTCTAACCGCGCACGTGTGTGTGTGTGTGTGTGTGTACGTGTGTGTGTACGTGTGTGTGCGCGTGCGCGTGCGTTCTTCACAGCCTTCCAGTGAAATCCAGCATGAGGAACCACCTGGCCAGACAGATGACTCCAGAAACAGTCAAGGATATAACGTAGGTGGCGGGGACCTCGGACCAGGTGGGAAGTCAGGCAGAACAGAAACCCCAAACCAAAAACTGCTCCACAGCCCCCATTCCAATCCGAGTGCCCACACTGGGACACGCTGGCACCAAGTCCGAAAGGCAACGACGGGGGCTTGACAAAGAAGGACTAAGAGCGGACAGACACCGTGGTGCTGCTGTGCAGATGAAATGCCACGTCACCAGGTCAGTCTTCAAGGCAAAAAGAGCTACTTTTTCATGGCCCCGCAGAAAGAGAGCCAAGGCATCTGCTAAAAAGAGACTGCACGTTTGGCACTGCAACTCCAGGGATAGCAGGCACCAGCCACACAAACGGGTGCATGGCATTCAGCTAATGAAAGACCCATTTCTTTAGACAAAAATCCCAAGATAAAATATCTTTAACTTAAAAACAAACAAAATACTTAAGGCAGCGAGAGAGCCATGCTCACATTGATCTCCTCTAATTAAATAAATATTGCACAAAGTCAAATAACTTGGCGGACGACGGTACCGTAGGACTTCACCCTGGGGGACGTCACCCGCGGACCAGTGCGGCCCGCCAGAGGCGGCATGCCTGCGAATGGAGGAGCTAGGAAAGAGAAGATTCTGTCTCCACACCGGAGAGCTAGGTCAGTGTGGGAAGGACTGAAAAAGACAAAGAAGCGCAGAGGCCACGTAAGGCACGCACGTGACCGAGTGCCCATCAGATGCGGTGTCATTAAAAACACGGCAGACCGAAGCATGATGGCAGGAAGGTGGTGGGGAAGGGGGCAGACTTTGGGTGGGAAAACGGCTTCTGCAAAGCAGGCCACTGTGTGCTCAGCACTCACGCTCAGGAGCTGGATTTGATGCCTGGGCATTTCCTGGGGAGGACACAGTTGTCACCAGAGCCTTAAAGGATCAGCACCAGCACACAGCACGCCTCTCTCGGAGTGGGGATGTGCTCCTTTCCGAATGCCACTCAACAAAATGCCCGTGACTGCCAATGTTTAATGATGAAGTCTGACCCAAGGCCATGGAGACCAGGAGCCCGCCACTACCCCAGCCCCTTTCCGGTTCCATGAGAAGGTAATGAGCAATAGGGAAAATGTAGAACTGCCCTTGAATGTCTGATCTGCCTGTCTGTCATGCTGTTCTACAAATGCAGGCTAACGTCCCTGTGGTGACTGGAGCATCCTGAGCCCTACGGCATGATGCCAGAACCTCCTGCTCCTACCTTCCCCGCCTGGAATGTCGTTTATCTATACTGATCGTTGGTGTGGGCTGGCTGGAGGGAACAAACCCATAAATCCACTAGGAGATTAAGAGACACGTACCAACACGAAACTGATCTGACTGTTTTCTTATGAAAAAACAGAACAGAAGCCAAGGCAGGTGACCGTCACCCTTCGAATCCGTTGCCAGAGTGGCGTGCGCATCAGCTCAGAAGGGCAACTGGTGCCGTAGACCAGAGTCCGACCCTGAAGGCGAGGGAAGAACAAGGAGACCCAAAGTGGTTCCTTCCACCTCCTCCTTTTAGGGCCAGTGGATGCAGAGGCCTGGAATCTAAGAGAGTGTGAAGCGATAGGAGATGGAAGGAAATAAACATGGGGAGGAAATCAGGTGGAGGGGTGCCACCAGCGTCCCTGTCAAACCTCAGTCTGACTTCAAGGCTGTTGGAAAGCAGCCACGCTGACACTGCGCCACAGCAGTGGTCTATTATGCAATACTGCCCCACGTGGTGACCAGGGATTATTCCTATTTCTCAAGAATGAATGTTTTGAAAAAATTTAAATGGTTTAAAAGATGGCATAACTTGCAGATTAAAAGAGGGGGAGCCAGAGCTTAGCAAGGCTATGCGACTGGCCCAATGCCAGACACCGGCAGAAAAAAGGCTCGGAAAAGCTCGGTTCACAACTCTAAACCTTTAGTGCTGCACCCTGTCCTCCTCCTCTAGCCCGTGAGAAATCAGGACATGGAAGAAACCCAATGTTGAAATAAAACCCAGTGTTGTCACCTTTTAAGTAACAGCTTTTTAAAAAGAATGTGACCAGAAGAGACCCTTGGAGTGCCAAGGATCCAACCGACCACGCCCGAAGGACCTCCCTCCCTGCAAGTCTAAGAGTAGTTGGTGAGAAAACGAAAGAATGTAAATGTCAAAATTCAGGAAAGATGGGAGAAGCCATATCCCAGAAATGTAAAACGGTCAAACCACTTTGTAAAGCTGTTTGGCAACTCTTAGAAAGCTAGACAAACACCTACCACACGACCCAGCAATTATTCCACTCCTGGGTATTTACCCAGAAGAAATAAGAGCATGTGCTCATGCAGGACTTGTGCACAAATGTCCATGGAAACCCAGATGCCCCCACCCGGGAGAATGAATGACACTGCGGCACACCCCGCCCACTGGAATATGACTTGGCAGTGAAGAGGAACAAGCCACTGATACACAATATGGACGAGTCTGAAAAGCATCGTGTTGAATGAAAGCAGCCAGACACAAAAGGGTACGTACTACAGAATTCCATTCTAGAAAAGGCCACCCTGTGATCACAAAAAGGAAGTCAATGGTGGCCTGGGATCCAGAGAGTAGGAAAACTGCTTATAAAAAGGCCACCAGGAAACTTCTGGGGTGATGGGAATATTCTATAAATCAACTGTGGTATTTACATGGATTTATACAGTTGTCAAAACTCACTGAACTGTGCACTTAAAGCGAGTACATGCTTATGATACATAAAAAGTTGATCCAAAAATAAATACATAAATAAAAGTCCAGACCAGGTTTTATGAGCTGCCTCTCAACCACTGTAATGTCTGCGAAGGGATTAAACACTGGAATGGAGCAAATCCAGGAGGATTAAACCGCATATTGGTGACTGCATGGGTGGCTAGGTCTTGAGCACAAACAAAAGAACACGCCAGGGAAAGCTGTGGTTCTACAAACAGGGAGTGAGGCAGCTCAAGCCTCACCAGGAATGAAGTCAATTGAACTTTAATCAAACATGCATAGTGTGTTCCGCGGAGACCCGCAGCACATAAATTCAGGGAACAAAAGCTGCTGCAGAAATCAATAGCTTACCGAAACATTAACACAGGCAGCCATTGATCAAACGCAGCTCCACAAAGGCGGCCTTGCAAATTAGCTCCTGCTTTTGCTTGCAGCAAACACAGGTATAAATGTTGTCGACATGAATGGCCTATAATGACCATTTTGTTCCCGGCTCTCACCTCATCTCACAACAAGGCCTCACAGTCAACACACCTCACATCTCAGAACTCTAACTGCACACAGCGGGGAACTAAGCTGGTTAAGTGCCTGGGCAAAAAGGAAAAGAAAGGGGCGGAGTCATCCCTAGTCGCCAGCACTGTGGACTGGAGCTCTTGCCAAGAGAAGTGCTCACATCCATTGGCTGATACTTACCAATTTTCTTTGGTGGTGGTGGTGGTGGTGGTGGTGGGGTCCTCTGGATTTTCCTGACAGGCCATATGCACAGAGCCACTGGCAGTAAGAGGCCGGCCCTGGATCTAGGCAGCAGCCCCTTCCTCCTGCAGGCTCTCTTCGCAGTCCCGAGGCAACCCTCTGCCAGGGCTGGGGAACCAGGCAGCATTAGGTTTCTCAGATTTTCCACCAAAATAAAAACAGGGTGGGTGGTGCCACGCAGAGGAGAATGAGGAGGGGAGACAAGTGCTCAGCTCAGTGCTCTATCTGGGGGCGGCAGGAAGGAGGGAGAAAGAAAACAAGACCCCGAGAAGA
>NW_006293088.1:7836618-7844563 GCF_000327345.1 Myotis davidii | reverse complement strand
AAATATACAGCCAGATGCAGGGTAACCATGCACGTAGCATATTAGGCTTTTATTATATAGATCAGGGGTCCTCAAACTTTTTAAACAGGGGTCCCTCAGACCCCTTTTTAAACGGTCTGTCCCTCAGACCGTTGGAGGACCGGACTATAATAATAAAAAAAAAAGACTATGAACAAATTCCTATGCACACTGCACATATCTTATTTTGAAGTAAAAAACCAAAATGGGAATACAATATTTGTATTTGCATGTGGCCCGTGGGCATAGTTTGAGGACCCCTGATATAGATTGTTGCCAAAACCACCCAAAGAAGTCTGGACACCCGAAGCGGGTGGGGGTACGTGCTAGAAGACAAGGTGCAGAGGCCCCAGCACAAAAGTCCAGGGTGCCTGCAGCCTGCCATCTACTAGCACATGTTCTCTTATGAGCCTTGGAAGGGCTTGTCCTTCAGAAATAACCATGTACACACACCCCTTGTAAGTCAGTGTATAGACACTGTGTTCCTTTACCTCCCATTCTCACAACATGGTTCTGTGGCCAGCTGAAGAAAAGGATGACCACTGGTATTACAGTGACGCTGGGGCAGGCCCAGTTTCCTCCTCCTCATACAAGTAAGAATGGGGCTGCAGGAAGTGATCTAATCCTGGTCCCTGCACGTAGGGAGTCCCGGTCTCAGAAGGTACCCAATAGAGGCTACCTCTGCTGGTGACGGAACGCGTCCACTGATTTCTTCTTCGCCACCGAAGTTTCAAAAGGCATCCTCTGTGAAGCAAGCACCTACTATAAAGAGGGCAGCAGGGGAGATGGGATGGGAGGCAGGTGTGGATAGTTATGAATACGTTATAAATACATACGCATCTCTCTGAAGCATTTTACAGGCCCTTTTCGGGCCCACCTACTATTGTCAGCCAATGGACAGCACTCGCCATGTGCAGGGCTGGCACATGCGCCTCTCTGTGCACCTGACACCCCTTTCAGGTGAGAAAGTGAACACTCAGAAGACATTCTCTTAATGCTTTAAGACATATTTTAACTGTTCTGATGCCAAATAAACATTTAAACATTAATAAGTAGAGAAAGCACAGTTAAATGATCTCTATGCAATGCCTGAAATCTACCTGCTAATGTAGAATCAGTGAGAATCAAGGTATTCTGCTAAAACTTTTGAACAATGTCCTTCAGTTACCCGCTGCCTCCTCCAAGGAGGTCCAGATAAAGAGGGTAAAGGAATCCAGCACTTACTTTCTGGATAGAATGGAGAGATCTAAAGCCATTTTTAAAGGTGTTTGTTCCCAAGGAGAATTCCAGGAAGCCACGAACAAGGGCCCAAACCCAGTAGGGGCAGGAGGGAGAAGGAAACAGGGCATAGAACTGCTTCTCAGACTGCACTCCCTGCCCCAGGGCCCCGAGAACAGGGGCCTCTGCTGCGGGACTGGGGGGAGGGAATTGCAGCCCCAGTTGGGGCTTGTGCCCTCAGTGATTTTGGTGGTTTTGTTATATTCCCAGTGGCTCCAGTTCTCGCCTGGAAACCTGAGTTCAGTGCTTGCCTGGACAAGGTTCTGACATCTTATGTCAGAAGTAGGGTAGGAAGCGGGTCTCACTGCAGTGCTGTGACCTCCACCCTGCCCGGGAACTACAGCCACACTGTTTCTTGGCAAAAGCTATTAAAACAAGGGAGTGAAGCAAGTCAGTAACATTTCTGGCACCGTGGCCTGTGCAAGTCATTCTTTCCTTTCACTCCCCGGGGCGCCAAGGGCTGGATGCGACAACTGTTCAGAACATCTGAGGTGAGAGGCCGGGCACAGGGTAGGACCATTAGCTACCTTCAGGAGCAGCCGCCTTGACACAGCTTTTTCCGGCCGGCAACTGGTTGTCTTCCAGCAACGACTCGGTAATTAAAGCGGTGCTCTCCTGGGCTCCTTCTGTTAACCGACCGAATCCCCTAACCCCTCAAGGAGCCCCACCACCTCACGGCTCTGCTGCTGCTGGCTAAGCGCCACCTCTGTGGTCTCAGAGCGCACTTGGCAGGAGGAGGATCTGCTGGGAGTCACAGCAGAATCACAGCCTCCTGCGTGCAAGAGGCTGCAAAGGCACCTGCCCAACACGCAGCGCAAGGGGATGCCGATGGGGGCTGGCTGCTTCTGGGGCAGACCCTCCTGCCCACCTCCAGCTCCGCTCCTGAAGAAAGGTGAAGGGAAGGGGTGGAAGGGAAGACCTGGAAGTACGCGAAGGTCTCCTGGGTTTCACTGGTAATGATGAGGCCACACGAAGATGCTCCGGAACCAGGGAACCTCCCCAACTTCATTTTTTAAAATCCCAGTTGGCAGGTTAACAAATAATTTTTTTTTTTTTTTTTTTTTACCAATTATCGCCACTAAATTTGTACATTGTGAAGGAACTGAGTTGTTTTTTCCCTAGCCAAAAGTGAGAAAGCTCTATGTTGCTTTAGTGACTGACCTCGGTCACCTGCAGATCCTACCTTTGCCCCCCACCTCCACTTGGATGTCCAGAACTGAGGTCCTGTCCTGGCCTGGCCCCTCCCCCACAGGTGCTAGATCAGTCTTCCCAAAGCCCAGCTCTGACCTTGACACCTGCCTCTCCAAATTATCGAAGGCTCCTCAAGGCCCACAGAACAGAGACCCAGCCACCTCGAAACGTCCTCCACACAAGACGGCCAGCCTGCTGCTCCTCAGTGCTCTCCTCTCCTGTGGGATGCAGCCCTGGGAACCCCTCCCCACTCCAGCTCCTCAGAGTCTGAGTCTAGGTCCTCCTCACCACTAGGTCTTCACAGATGACCCTTCACGGGGTCATCACTTCATGAAGCCTTCCTTTCCCCTTTCCCCAACCACGGGAGGCCATCCTGAGGTCGCTTTCATTACCTTCCCCGCTGCCCCTCCAGTATGTGCAGGCTCTACCTTGGACTGTCATCATGAATGAGCTGGTGCGACTCCCCACGCCTGTGACCACTTCCTCTGTGAGTGCCACAGAGGTCCTGCACAACATCCTGAATATAATGACTATTCATGAAACTTGACAAAATGAGTGTTTCGTGAAATAAAAACCACCTGAAATTAACTCTGAAGGATGAAGATTTTGAAAAATAGATATGAGATTACCAACTTTTTATTTTGCCAACTAAAGTCATTAAAAATAACTGCCGCCTGATCTCACCATTATTTCATAAAAGAAATGACATTTTATTTCTAAGAAAAGATAGATAACCTCCCAATAAGAGTTCCTTAATGTGATTGCTCAGTGCTGTGGAAGCAACTGTATTGGCAGTATTTTTCATCTCCCTTGGGCCAGTGAAAACATAACCCATGTGCCCGCGCGGGGTCTGGAAGCAGCTGCTGCAGAGCGGCCGGGCTGCAGGGCTGGCAGGAGGGTGGGCTTAGGAACCTCAGGCCGCCGCTTCCTCACGCAGTCTTTATTTACAAACCAACAAACCCCCTTCTACTGGGCTACAAAATCTACCTTGATGATAGCTAAGCACTGTATCTACGCCCTTTCCATACCATAACATATTTAATCTTCACGGGCACCTACTAAATGTCTTCACTATCCCTGCTCTACAAAGGAGAGCCGAGCCGCAGGGAGGCAGGTCCTGTGGTCAGGACCACATAGCTTCTCCGCACTGCCCGGGGGTGTGTCCCAGAGTCTCATGATCTTAACCACTCCAGGTGAATAGTCATCTACGCTTTTCCAGGCCAGAGGCTCAAATATGAGTTATCTTTTATCTCTGGAATTCAGCGCAATGGCGTCTTAAACCTCTTACCTGGACTCTAAATAGTTGAGGCTGAAGAGCACATTGCATTCCCGATCCGCCTCAGGGTGGAACCACCCAGCACCCAGGAATTACAGAACCTGAAGCAACTTCAGGGGAACCCAGATCAGAAACCCATCTGGTGCCCCCAGAGCATGATCAGTACTATGCACCAATCTAGATAAAGGTTTCCACTTCCCACACCGACAACGCGCTCCACGGACGGTGAGAAAGACCCTGGGAGACACCATGAGCACCCCCACGACCTGCCCACCAGGCCTCAAGCCATCACGCGCTTACCCCACGGGAGAAGCCCTCCAACCTACTTTTGCCTCTAGGCTACATATGACACAGCGATGTGCCAGGCAAGTGGCCTTTTGGCCCCAAAGCAGTGACTCGTCCTTTCCTAAGGATGGTCAAGAGTTTAGATCAAAGAGAGCCCCCAAGAAGACTTCGGACCTGCTGCAAAGCATCTCTCCGGCGCCTTCAGCTGGAAGCACCCGAAGCTGTGACTGTGAACTGGGCTCAGGATCATGGAGGTGACCAAGGCTGCTGGGTGGCCAACCTGAACCTCCACACGCTTGCTGCTTACCCGTCCCAGCAGTTGGATTAAAAACCTATTTATCACTCAAGCAGAGGTTTTCCACTTAACCAAAAACAACAATAAAAATAAGAGCCAGACTTGGAAATGACTTGTTTGAAAACAGATCAAAACGATCACATATTGGTCTAAAGCGCAGCCCGAACTGGGGCTCCCAGCCACGCGTGGGGCCCCCAGACGCCTGGGCAGTCCTGGCACATGAGGAGACTGGCCTCCACGGAACACAAACCCCACACACAGCACTGGGGGCCCTCGCTTTGGCTTTACTGTGCTGGCTGTTTAAGTGGAGGCTGCTAACATGCTAACATGCTAACACGCTAACATGCTAACATAATAATGCCGTCACTAGGAAGCTTGTTTTCTCTGTGGGGCTCCCAAACCCCCAGAATTCATTCACTGAAATCAGTGTTCTTTCCCACACTGAATACTTCATTATTTCCTGAACTCATCTTATTGGAGTTCAGCAACAGGGCAAGTGGGATTTCACTGCTGCTAGTTCTATCATATCATGTCACCCTTCCTCATATTTTCTGGTTCCTGTAAAGAAATGACGACTCTATCAGCAAACGTTTGGGGGCGGGGGGCGGAGGGAGGAAGAAGGGAAAAAAAGCCACAAAACTGTTAAAAACCGCCATTCTCCATCTCGTAAACATTTTTCTATTTATCGGCCTTTCATTATATGTGCAATCTTATTACCCCTGCACAGTATCAAAGTGACATCCGCCAGGGTCACCCTATAAAACACACACTGGCATTGTAACATTTAATGACGGGACCGGGGCGGAAGATGAAGGATGGGAGCGGTGGCATGCTGCAGGATGCTTTAAAGGGGTCATCACTTACATCTGTGCATTTCCCGAGGTGATAACTGAATGACAGGGGCTGGAGGGAAACCCATTTTTGAGCTCAGAAAGGATAGTTAGGAGAAAAATGTTTTTGTATTGGAAGCATATAATGACTACCAGGAAATGAGAATAGCTACTCTTAGCAACACTGCTTCCTATATTTTATGGTTTTTATGGACACACAGCAAATTATCAAGTATAATCCATTTCTGCAAGCTGAATTTTAAAATAAAGAGCAGCTTCCTCATTACAAAGAAAAGAAGGAAAAGGGTATTTAATTTTGTTGTTGTATCACATTTGTTTAATAAAAGGAACAGAGCAGACATTCTTTAAAGTACAGAAACACAATTACACCACCACATTCTCCTTCTTAGACATGAAACACGCCATCTCTTTCACCTGAAATTTGGGTTTGGCGTGCAAAGGCCTCTGACGGCAGCAGCTTGGTGGTCCTAGGGTCTCCAAGAAATTGTTCTGGGTTACTCACACCAACAGGCAGTCCCGCAGGTTGGAAAACACACACGACCCAACCACCAGGGATTTGGGATGTAGCTTATGAAAATAACGTGCAGGTCCCCTAATCACAGTTTGTGATGCAGGATCAGAAGGCTCACTGCTCCTGATTCCTACCTTGGTTCCCCTAGGAGTTCTTTTTTAAAAGAAAATATTTGAGCCCTAACCGGTTTGGCTCAGTGGATAGAGCATCAGCCTACAGACTCAAGGGATCCGGGTTTGATTCTGGTCAAGGGCACATGCCCAGGTTTCAGGCTCAACCCTCAATGATGAGAGAATCATTGATTGGCTGCCTAGTTGCACACCCCCTACTGGGGATCGAGCCTGCATGTGCCCTGACGGAGAACCAAACCATGACCTCCTGGTTCAGAGGTTGATGCTCAATCACTGAGCCCCACTGGCTGGGCCGCCAAGGAGGTCGAGGAGCTGTGGCTGGCACTCCTACCCCAAGTGCACTGAATGGGTGTGGAGCCTGTAGGGCGCGATGGGGCTGACGGCCAAGAGAAGCGCTGGGGCTTCCGGGGCCATTCCACAGGCATCCTGAGAAAGAGGGATGGACGGCTCTCGACCTGAGACAAACACCACGGTAGGAAAGAACAGAGCGCTGACGGGGAGCTCTTCCCTGCACATGCAGCGTGGCGCCACCTTACAGTGAACACCTTGCATCAAAATCCTCGCCACTCTTGTTCCGGAGACCAGCCACCAATGTTATCATCACAGGAGGCCCCCGGCACCCGACTCTAGCTCCCTGCTCCCCTGGCCTGTTGTGGGGTGTCGCAGGAAGAGATTTGGCAACGTGCTCCCAGGGATACCTTGACCACCCCCGAATTTTATGTTGAGATTGATCTGAGACATGAGGGTGTTCTTGGTCTGCTCTTGGGAAGGCATTGTTCCTTCATGCCCCACGTATTGTGGAGTGGTCACCCTTAGGCATTAACCAGCTCTAACAACGTCACACAAAGGGCTGAGCTCCGCATTCTTACTCTTATCACTCGAACCCAAGATCCCAGAAACAACTCTATAGAGCCAACAAACTTCTCATTAATTTAAGCGCTCTAAAAGCTTACTAGTTCCCACCTGCAGAAAGCCTCTGAAATCGGCCTTTGTCCGGGTCCCCGACACTTCCCTTGGCAACGAAGAAGGAACTTCTGAGCGGCGACTTCAGGCGTGAGCTCTTGGTCAAGAAGCCCTACCGCAGGCGTCCTCAAACCACGGCCCGCGGGCCACATGCAGATACGAACATTGTATTGGTTCCCGTTTTGTTTTTTTACTTCAAAATAAGATGTGTGCAGTGTGTATAGGAATTTGTTCGTAGTTTTTTTTAAACTATAGTCCGGCCCTCCAACGGTCTGAGGGACAGTGAACTGGCCCCTGTTTAAAAAGTTTGAGGACCCCTGCCCTACTGTGCTGGCAGAGGAGCGAAGTCAGGGCAGAGAAGCAGATTTTCAGACACGTCCCTCAGGCCCTGGTCCTGAAAAAGCTGCTCCGACACCTGTCAGGCCCTTTGTAGCCTCCATCTCCTACTTCATTCACCCTCGGACAAAGGGGGCTGGGGGCCTGGCCAGGTGTCCTGCCCGCTGGCCCGGGCCTCGGTGCCGGTCCCTGGAAAGCTTTTCTCCTGGGAGCCGTTAGCCCCCTCCCCAGCTCCACCTGCGGGAATCCTAGCCCCGCTCAGGGCATCTCCTCACACACGCCACCTCATGCACACCAGCTTTCCTGACCCACGGAGCGTTCCCACACGTCTCTCTGCACGAATACCAACTCTCTTGCTTAATTGTGGGCCCTGCGTGGCTCAGACGTCACTGACTCTGATAGAACACAACGTCACACGTGTTACCGCTGAACCTTCCTCTAGGGTCAGTGAGGCCCTACGCTCAAAGCCAGACGAAGGGAGCACGCCTTCCTTCAGGGCGGGCACCGGCGCGCACACAGGCTCGCTGCCAACGGGTACCAGGAGGCTCTGGGACTATGCTTTCACGCTAGCTGTTCTGCTAGACTTTTAAGGAAACAAAACCAAACCGAAAACGGACAGCCTGCTGGGCTGTGGCCTGGTGCACCAATGGTGACAAACCACTGCCCAAAGCAGTCTCTATGCTCCACAGCTGGGCTCAGTGATCTCAGATTCACCTCCGTGCCCACAAGTACCCAATGCCGGCAGAACCAGGTGACACCCAAAGCTCCTCTTCCTAGATGAGAAAGTTCACTTCCCAGTTCAGGCTGTGG
>NW_006293088.1:7830822-7836535 GCF_000327345.1 Myotis davidii | reverse complement strand
GGTAGAGGTGGGATGCGCATGCTATTGAGGAAGAAAATGGAGGAAAACAGTGAACTCACTGCCTGTCTAGCCTTTCTCAAGTGGAGTTTCTCATGTGAACCACAGAACTTAAACAATGAAGGGACTCTTTTCTCGAGTAGCGTAGGAATGGAACATACTGAGTACCTTTCTAGATGAATAAGAAATCTGTTAATACATTGCATGCAATGGATGCTTAGCATACTAGGCCTAACTCTCTCTCAGAACTCAAAATGAGGAAGGCAGCCAGTAGCTGTGCAGACTTGGATCAGTTACCTAACCTCCCTGAGTCTCAGTTTCTTTATTTTAAAAATGAAGAAAAATAATAGTGCCCCACTCATTGCACTGTGATATCAGGAAGAGCAGATGCAGATATAACACTGGGTGTGGTGCCATCTATTGTAAAAGGTACATCACTGTTGGCGTTTATTATTATTTGCTGTGTGACACGGGGACAAACAAAAGGCCCCGTGGGGGTGACTGGCAGCAGTGCTTGCTTCCTTGCTTGACTAGAAAACAACTGCATCACTGTCACAGATAAAACACAAGGTCCCAAGTAAGAGAAAGCAAAGAGACTCAGTATTTCCAGAAACAGCAAAAGCATTAAATCTTTTTAAAAACATGGCTAAAAAAAGCAGAACTGAACTGAACTGGGTGAAAAGAACCTATATGTATAAAAGCCAAGTGACCAGAACAACAAAATGACTGGTCACTATGATGCACACTGCGGCGGCCAACCGGCCCAAAGGGGGCCCCAATCGGCACCCCCAACGTCCCACAGCCCCTTCCCCGATCAGGGGCAGGGCCAGCCAGACCCCACCCATGCACGAATTCATGCACTGGGCCTCTAGTATTTAAGAAGAAATGAGGACCTGAATGGTTCAAAGGCTTACCGAGGCCCAGGAGATGAACTGGCTGGATTTCCAGGCTGGCTACACCTATCCTCGGGAGTCACCAGCCGGCCAGAAACCTCACCAGGGTGTCCAGACAAGACCCGCAAACCCCAGTCAGCACCGTCTGCCTCAAATGACTGCTTCTCATCAGTGCCCACTAACCTACGGACAGCACAGAGACTATGAGCCGGAATGTACCTCTGGAATCCAGTAACACATAAGGCTTTATTGCCCGCACCCCTGTTCCTGCACCGAGTCCTTCCCAGCCCTCCACTACTAGCGATGTGTTCACAGGAAGGCGAAGTAACTCTTGGAGACCCCATTTTCTCTTTTGCAAACAAGGGCAGTTCAAAAGTAGCTCGCTCCTGTACAGGGTTGTGGATTAAAGTGCTCGACAGAGGCCTGGCACATATGCCCAATAAATGACAGCTATTATTTTTATTTTGTTTCCATTTGGAAAAAGTACTAGTTAAATAGAATGGTCTCTTACATGACTTTCTTTCTCTATCATGTCTCCTCCAGAAAACTACAGGTACTTCATACAAAGAACCAGGGGCATGTTGGGAACAGTGAATGACAATGCGTTTCGGGCAGGTTCACAGTATGAAAGGTAACTCAGGTCAAAGAGATCAGCATTCTCCCCGAGGATCCCAAATAGAACCATCAGAACACCACATACCTACCTAATAGCCTCATTGAGGCAACTTAAAAGTCTTGTCTCTGCCCAGCCCAGGCTTGCCCTCAGATAATCAGCAAGATAATGAGAGCACATAGTATCATTAAACATTTCAGGAGGAATGAGAAAAAAATCTAAGAGAATGTCCTGCTGATCTGTGGCAGGCTACTCTGGGGTTTATCAACTGTGGCGACACTGCAATGCAGAATTAGCTTTGATGGACGGATTGGAAAGGTCCAGCTTGGGGGACTTGCAACATGCCACTATTTATTGTCAGGACACCATACCTCCACTCTTAGAAGTGTCAGAGGACACGTGCTTAGGTTGAATATTATGCCTCACTATAATGAACTCTATCACTGAACTTTCAAAACATTCTCTGCTAATAGTGTGGGATGTACTAGAGCAGCCGTGGGCAAACTATGGCCCGCGGGCCGTTTGAAATGAATAAAACTATTGAAAAAAACGACCGTACCCTTTTATGTAATGATGTTTACTTTGAATTTATATTAGTTCACACACACTCCATCCATGCTTTTGTTCCGGCCCTCCGGTCCAGTTTAAGAACCGATTGTGGCCCTCGAATCAAAAAGTTTGCCCACCCCTGTACCAGAGTGTCACAAACCTTGGGTTGAAAATTGCTGGCGTGGATCACAAACTCCTTAAGCAGAAATAAAGTCTAGAAGGCTCTCTGGAAGTTGAAGTTAAAAAAAATCTGTGTGGCTGATGCTCAGCTGAGGACGGAAACAAGGGGTGTACAGCTCACTGTACCAGCCTCAAAGGCATCCTTGGGCCCACTGACCCTGGGGAGCCACGTGGGCTCTACACGCGAGTGGCTGTCCCCCGCGCTCTGTGCTCTGTGCAGTCAGGGAATGTGTGAGCTGGGACACTGGCGAAGTTCAGTCTACCCTGAGTCACACATGTCCTCGTCCACTGTCCCACTTCTCCCTCCCAGGACACAATGTCAGCTCCTGAATGCTTTCCTGCTATAGGGGCTCTGATGCTGTCCAGAAGATTAATGTGCTGCTCCGAGGGATGGGGCACTAAGGCACCTACATCCTAACACAGCACTAAGAAGAGTAGGGATCGTCTCCTGGGAACTAAGGCAATCATTTCAACAGGACTCACATGTGGTAACAAACAGAGGTTCGCTGCTTAACCGTTTGGCTGCTGACGTATTTTTTCGGACATATGCCAAAACTGCGGCACTAATTGCGCGTGTGTGGGAAAAAATGTAAAACACTTTTTATACAATAAACTCACTTGTATTGCTTTGCAACAAACAAAAATTAAAAGATACCAATTGTTTACATAAATTTGTTTTAAATAAGAAGAGCGCGGTAGCGCTCCTTAGCAGTCAAACGGTTAAGGCAACAGAGAGACAAGCGGCTGTAAAGGAACCCCAGATAAGAGGAAAACTGGCCATCTGAGGAGGGAAAATTCCTGTCCCTCGTGATCTGGTTCAGAAAGGCTCCGATGCCACTGCCAGAAGCTTTGAAGGCATTTTTCTTGCTCTCTCTAGTTACAGACGCACCACAATTCTGTACACTTTTTAATAAAGAAGACAGGCTACATGTTTTTTAGTCCAATGACTTAAATTCAAGGAGACCAGCTAAACTTCGTGCCTCACCCCTGTGGGCAGGAGTGAGAATGGAATGCTTCGTGTTGGGTAACAGAGGTTAACAACTGGCCATCAATATGCCAATCAGGGCATATTTCTCAACTGATGAAATGACCATGATGACTCCACGAACAGTCTAAAAATGAACCAGAGCAGTCTCCGACAAGTCCTGCTTGCCACATATTCTCCTCCAGGGCCTGCCTGCCCAACAGCAGTTCTGCAAGACTATTCACACCAGCCATCCAAATCTCATCTTCCATTCCCAGAATTCCTAGCAAGACTACGTTAAGTGTGGCCTTGGGCCTATGCTGCTCGTTAGAAAAAGCACAAGGGAAAATTGTAGCTCCCAAACTGCCCTAATTATATTCAGAATTTAAAATGTTCATTGTCTAAAAAACAAATCAAAATGGATCAGACACATAAATAAATAGTTGAATGAATAATAGCAATACCCGACTGCCATAATCTTCAACTTCCTTGTAGCACACGGGAGTTCCTGTGTTCTTACTTTTATACCAAACACATATTTTATGAAGGTGCTTTAGTAACTCCACAACATTTACTAACAGAACACACCCAGAAGAGGGTCAAACATTCCAATTCGGCCATTTGAAAGTTTATGCAAGCACTTCCAAGTCACTGGGCAGCAGGGGAGGGGCTTGTTCTGCCCCTGCTCACTTTGCTAAGAGTCTCCGGGACCTGCTGGCACTCTCCCCACCCACCCCACCTGCCGGCCCACTGCAGTGGTGCTGCTGTCTGAGCCCCATGGCACACCCACGGCAGGGCCAGGGCCGCTTACACTCGGCTTTCCTGCATCTATCCGTGTGCGAGCCCTTCAAATCCAAACGCAGGCCTCCGGTCTGACCTTTCCTCTCCTTACTGGCCCTGTGCTGGAATCACTGTTTTCCTGCGTGTGGTAATATCTTAAGGAAAGGGCAGTGCTTAGGAAATGACACTGTAGAAACTATGTGTATGTGCTGAGAAGGATTAGTCTTCAAAAGTATTCAGATCAGCTTAAAATAGCCAAGCTGTGCTATGGAAAAGGCCAAAATGACTATCTATAGATGTCAACAGTTTCCAAATGAACTAATCTACGGGACGAGTAGCCTCAAGTTGTGCGAAGACTATGTCCCTGAACTCAAGTCAACCCACTAAACCTGTATCTGGGAAGACAAGGTGCTAAGTCCTCATCCCCAACACCTGCTGGGGGTGCCGTGTGACTGTCCTGCTCTTCAGTCACTGACATGTTGGAACCCTCCTTGCCATCCCATTCATTCATTCATTCATTTTGTTGCCTGGCTCCGTGGATGCACCCACGCTGGTGAAGCCCAGCAGGGGCCCACAAGCACGCCAGAGCCAAGGCTGCTGCCCAGTTTCTCAACTCTCACTCCTGGTCTGCTACAACCAATTTCCTTACTGCATCTTAAAAAAATAATAATAAAAAGAAAAAACTACTCTGATTTTACTTCCCTGTTTGAAATTCTTTAATGGCTTATCATGTTCCTCAGCACAAAAACATAATGAGGAATTTAGGAGCATGGATTCTAAAGCCAGGCGGCCTCAGATCAAATCTCGGCTCTGTTACTTCATAAACTTGGGCAAGCTACATAGCCCCGAGTTTATGAGGTCAGCGAATTGATGCATGCAAAGCACCTAGAGCAGGGCCTGACACATCAGAGGCCCGCAGGACACGCCATGACTGCTGCTGGGGCCTGCAAGAGCACCCTATCTGATCCCATCACCTCTGCCTCATCCCTTCCATTCTCCTTTTGGCTCAATGCCCAACTGCTATACTTACTTTCTTTAGTTCCACCTGAGATCTCAGCTCATCCTATTCCAGGGCCTCTGTACAGGCTGATCCGCTGCCTTGGGGGGCTCTTGTGATCCCACCCTTCCCCCGGGTCTTAATTAAAATGAAACATCTTCCAGCATATCATTATTGAAGTTAGGTCACTCCGTCATACAGGGTGGGACAAAGTAGGTTTGTAGTTATCAGTACACAAAACAGTTTGTTCTTGTATTATCTGTTAACTAGAGGCCCGATGCACGAAATCTGTGCAAGGGGCTCAGCCCTCACAGCCGCGGTGGCTTGCCTCAGCCCTTGCTGCCCTGGCTTCATCTGGAAGGTCATCAGGAAGGACGTCTGGAAGGTCGTTCAGCTGTCTGGTCTAATTAGCATATTACACTTTTATTATTATAGATTATTGTATTATTTGCCATATGAACAATTGTAAACCTACTTTGGCCCCACCCTGTATACTTAATAATATATATATAACTAGAGGCCTGACTTGCACGAAATTCATGCAAGAGTAGGCCTTCCTTCCCCCGGCTGACGGCACCAGCTTCCCTCTGGCACCCAGGACCCGGGCTTCCCTCGCAGCCCCAGCTTTGTCCACGAGGACATTCAGAAGGACATTTGGTCTATTACGTTTTATTATAGACTAGAGGCCCGGTGCACAAAAATTTGTGCACTTGGGGGGGAGGGGGTCCCTCAGCCTGGCG
>NW_006293088.1:7826705-7830140 GCF_000327345.1 Myotis davidii | reverse complement strand
GAACATTGGAGTCCTCCGTCACTGAAGCAAGCAAGCCTCATGTTAGTTTCAAGCTGCCTGGCTGCCGGCCGCCATCTTGGCTGGCAGTTAATTTGCATATCTTGCTGATTAGCCAATGGGAAGGGTAGTGGTCGTACACCAATTACCATGTTTCTCTCTTATTACATAGGATAGCAGTCCTCAAATAATGTAATTTTGTTCAACATAGTTATGTTGATTGGGGGGGGGTGGATCAATTACCAGCTGGGGCTGCTGTCTGTGGAGTTGGCATGTTTCCCCCATGTCAGTGTGGGTTTTCTCCAGGTACTTAGTCTCCTCCCACATCTCAAACATGTGCACATTAGCTAAACTGGTGTGTCTGAACTGTGTCCCAGTCTGAGTGTTGGTGTGAGTGGCCCTGGTATGGAGGGGTGTCCTGTTCCACCTGGTGTCGGTGGCTACCAGGATAGGCTCCAGCAACCCTCGACGACCCTGAACTGGAATTAGCAGCTGGAAAATAATTATCTTACTTGTTTATATTAATCTTTCTTAAATATTCTTAAATATATGCATAGCTCACATTTATTTCAATGACTGGGGTGCCTGGCCAGCCTGGGTGAGGGGATGATGGGTGTTTGCAGCTGGTCACACACCCTTCAGGGTGGGGGCCCCCACTGGGGTGCCTGGCCAGCCTGGGTGAGGGGCTGAGGGCCGTTTTCAGGCTAGCCACAACCCTTTCAGAGTGTGGGGATCCTGCTGGGATGCCTGGACAGTCTGGGTGAGTGGCTGATGGCAGTTTGCAGGCTGGCCAAGCCCCCCAGTAGGGACCCTCACCCCATGAGGGTGTGGCCAGCCTGGGTGAGGGGCTGATGGCTGTTTGCAGGCTGGCCACAACCCCCAGCCACCCAAGCTCCCAGTGGAGGCTGGCTGGAAGCAGGTATCTCAGATTTATTTGTCTTCTACAATTGAAACTTTGTTGCCATGAGCAGAGACCATGGCCGGCTCAGGGCAGGCGGGAAGCTTGGCTTCCTCCATCGCCTGGGCAACCAAGCCTCCTGCTTGCTCCATCTCCGTGGCTGCTGGCCGCCATCTTGGCTGGGTTAATTTGCATATAGTCGCTCTGATTGGGCATGGCTTGGAGCGTAGCAAAGGTACGGTCACTTAGCATCTTTGTCTTTTATTAGTGTAGATTTCTTAAATCTATGTACAGCTCACATTTAAAATAAGTGTTTAATACCAGAAGTGTTTTAGGTCTTTTTTTTTGTTTTTTTAATATATTTTTTTGATTTCAGAGAGAAAGGGAGAGGGCGATAGAAACATCAATGATGAGAGGCAATCAGCTGCCTCCTGCACACCCCCTACTGGGCATATGCCCTTGGCTGGAATCGAACCTGGGACCCTTCAGTCCACAGGCCGCCGCCCTATCCATTGAGCCAAACCAGCTAGGGCGTTTTAGGTTTTTATTTAGAAGTTTGGTTATGTTTTTGTGACCAGAAATATGCCCTAGGAACTTAACAATTATTTATACCAATTAGCTTATAGGTAAAATTGGTTTTTATGTCCTTTCTCTTGAAGTCGCAGTTTCCAAGAATCTATCTGATGCTAAGTGAGGACTTACTGTATATACTTAAGGGATTATTCACTTAACCTGTTTTTTCATAGATTTAAAATTCCATGAATCAAAGGGACGTACCGTTAGTTGAGTGCTACACTTCCAGCACCTAATGCAATGTTCAGCATTCTGTGGATCATCAATTAATATTTACAAATTGAAAGAGTACAAGAGCATTTAATGCCAACTTGATTTCTCTCGTAAGACATAACTTAAAAAATCATTTACAACATGCTCAAAAGGTTACAAATTGAGCATAATGCCTCATTCTTTTCAGATAAAAACTCTCACAGAAGGGCACTATAAGAAATAGAAATCAACAAAATATACAGTTAAAAAAGAAAAGAAGTCCAATCTAACAAAATCCTTACTTGATGATTTTAGTCTGATTTTATCTAACCTGGACACTGAATATCCTATATAATAAAAGCCTAACATACTAAGTGTCTGGTTGTCTGTTCAACCAATCAAAGGGTAATATGCTAATGATATGCTAAGGCCGCTCAAATGCTCACTATGATGTACACTGACCACCAGGGGGCAGATGCTCCAACTGGTAGGTTAGCTTGCTGCTGAGGTTCGGCTGATAAGGACTGAGAGAGACGGGCTGGACATGCCATGGAGCCCTCCCGCAGTCCCTCCCAGGCTGGCCAACTTCCCGCATCCCTCCCCAGCCTCAATTATGCACTGGTGGGGTCTTTAGGCCTGGCCTGTGCCCTCTTGCAATCTGGGACCCCTCAGGGGATGTCGGAGAGCTGGTTTTGGCCTGACAGTGGAATAACCAGTCACTATGATGAGCAATGACCAGCAGGGGGCAGACGCTCATCGCAGGTTACTGCTCAGCCAGAAGCCAGGCTCATGGCTGGTGAGCGCAGCAGCCGTGGTGGGAGCCTCTCCTGCCTCTGCGGCAGCACTAAGAATGTCTGACTGCAGGCTTAGGCCAGCTCCCCACAAGGAGCAAGCCTAAGCCATCAGTCAGACATCCCCCGAGGGCTCCCAGATTGCAACAGGGTGCAGGCCAGGCTGAGGGGCTCCCCACCCCCGAGTGCACGAATTTCACACACTGGGCCTCTAGTATATAATAACAAACTTAGGAAGGAATCCTTTTTCCTCTCCCGTGCGTCTCATTCAGCACTTCCATCCTCCCCTTTAGTAGCTTTACTTCTGGTCCCAAAGCCTTCAGGAGTCATAATAGAAGTCCATGTACGAGGGCTGTGGAGACACTCAGGTGTCCTGACCGGCACTTGCTCAGCCAGGACACCCACAGTAAACCTCTGCTGCAAGGCTGTGGAGAAGACACTTCTATCAACTGGGCCTATCTTGTCTGGAAAATGACAAACTCAGGAGAGATGATGGTGATCAAAGTTGCAGCCATTTGTGAGGGGACACTGACTAATGCAAGTGACATGCACAGAAGGACATGGCAGCAGAGAACAGGATGTCACCTCTGTGAGCATTTTCAAGGCTATTTTATAGAAAGAAATGCGGGAACTCTAACTATGCAGAGCATGGTCACAAATACAGTTGAACACTACCCAGCGAAGATATACACTAACAAGGCAATGGATTTTTTGTGAAGTGCGAGGCCTACGTGGGGGCTTACTCATAAGAAGGTAGAGGAGACCCCCAGGCTGCACTTCCACAGGGTCGGTCCCTGAGCGACCAGACACTCGACCTGCCCAACAGGGTAGCTCTTGGCCAGACATTGCCCAACACTCCGCACTACCGTGTCTACCTTTCCAGTGATTCCTGTGAGTTTTTTTTAGTTTGAAGCCTTTTCCTTAAGTTCACTAATTGTTCCGGAAGGATTCAAATGTAACAGTTCTGACCTCCATCCCCTTGTA
>NW_006293088.1:7806300-7826689 GCF_000327345.1 Myotis davidii | reverse complement strand
GGGTCAAAGGAGATACAGTGTCCCACTTGAGGAGGCCTGAGCCCCGGCATCTGTACCTTCTTCCAACTGGAGCCATAGCATGACAGCAAGCACCTCCCTGCTCCTGCCGACAGTCTAAAAACCGCTAACATTCAGTATCTGTTGAGTGGCTAGCTGACTGAATAAACAAATGTAAATAAAATAAAAAAGAAAATACATTTTAGGGGCCATTCAAAAAGTATTCAATGTAGGAAGTTTGTTAAGTAATTAAACCTTCATATAAGGTATCCAGTTACTTCCCTTAATAAGATATTGTATTTTACCCCTCTCCTCCCTCCAAAATAAGTCAAGTTCTAAGAAACTAAAAATAAACTTAATAATACCAAAGAATGAGCAATTTCCTCTCTGAGGTGTTTGCATTACTAGCTCAGGGCAAAAAGGAACCTTACTCCTGCTCAGCTGTGCAGGCGTCTGAGGGCACTTGAGGCTGAAGATGCTACAAGGTGGAGGGTGCTGGATTCAGAAGGGCAGCCTGTCTGCCCAGGACTTTGAACAAGGTGCCTTGAGGAAACAATGTCAAACTCGCCAGGAGATTTTTGTAAACAGGCTAATTCCCAAAATTCTTTTGTGGCGATGTAAGACATCTGTTTCTAAACAGGGAGAGAGAAAAAAACCAACCACCTTCGAACGAATGCTTGCAAGGAGAGGACAGAGGAAAGGTCGGGACCCTACACACCTGGTTTAGCTGATGAGACATTTGGATAGAAGCAGACAGTGAGGGCCCACAGAAAACGGGACACAAATTGAGAGGGAGTGCTCAAAGTACCATTTTGGTATTTATTATTCTGTTCCCACAAGGCACTAGGGTTAACTACCCCTCTATGCTTAAAGGATGGCCATTCCATTAACTATTCAGTTAGCAAAAATCTTCAAGCCAGTGCTAAGAGCCTTAACAATTCGCAAGAAGGCACAAAACAACGGGGCACACAGCCCTGGCCGGGTGGCTGGTTGGCGTGTTGTCCCGTGCACCAAAAGATGGTAGGTTCGATTCCAGGTCAGGGCACATACTTAGGTAGTGGGTTTGATTGCCAGTCGGGGCACATATGGGAGGTGGCTGATTGATGTTGCTTTCTCACTCTGATGTTTCTCTTTCTTTTTAATAAGACATTCAATAAGAAAATATTCTCGGGTGAGGATTAAAACAAACAAAAAAACCTAGCTGGGCATACAAATCTCTGGGCAACACATGAAAACTGCTGTCCTCAGGGACACACTAACTCCCATCACAGCATCTGTAGGGGACCCAGGGGGCAGGGCTGCCGTGGGATCACTTGGGGTCTATTCCATGATGACACTGTTTCTGTGTGGCACAAGCTTCAACCTCAGCTTCTAGATCTGAATCCAACGAGAGGCTTGTTGTCCATGCCAAAATCCAAAGATGATAAAGTTGTACATGACCATGACTTGATGAAAAGGCGCATAAAATGTGCTGTCCTCTTGGGATCAGTCCCCTATAATTAAATCTTTTATTCTTGACTAGAGGGATGGAATTTGGGAGGAATGCAACTGAATTCTAAAGACTGGTCAGCTACAAACAGGATTTTCACGCCCTCTTCAGCTGTGGAGAACAAGGAGAGCCATCGGCAGTCTAATAAATCTGGTTTAATTCTAACACTATGAAGGGTCACTCACTACTCCCGTTCGTAATTAGACCTCCAAAGGTAAAGTCAAACTCAAAACAAAACACTTTAAAGTATACAATTCAGAAGCACTTAGTACACTCACAATGTGTGCAGCTGTCACCTCTATCTAGTTCCAAAATACTCAGCACCCCCCAACCCCAAAGCATCCAAATCAAGTTTAAGGAAAAAAATGGCATTCATTGAGATTGCAGCATTGTTTTCTCCACAAAGTACCAGTTTATTCATTTCCAATCTATATTTTACTCTAAAGGTAAGGGAAATTCAAGGAGTAGTGGGGACTAACGCCCAGAAATATGTTTTCCAACCGGCACTGTGACTTTCTATCCACTGGCGAGACAGCTGTGGTGAGCTAAGTGCGTGTCTTCCCTGGGAGGAAATGACAGTGGCCATCACTCATGAATATTTACTAGTGACAGATACTGAACAACACAGTGGCTAAGACTGGCTTCCTGCAGCCACACTGTCCAAGTCCAAGTTCTGATTCAGTGTGAATTGTGTACCTCTGGACAACGAATGTAACCTTTCTGCCTCCATTTCCTCACAAGTAACGGGAATAGAGCACGGACTTCAACAGCACTTACACCTCATGCAGTTGCTATGAAGATTAAACAATTTAAGTGCTAAAAATAGCACCTGGAGCCCTAGCCGGTTTGGCTCAGTGGAGAGACCATCACCCTGTGGTGGGTCTCAAAGTTCATGAAGGGTCCCAGGTCTGATTCCCGTTTTGGGCTTGATCCCCAGTAGGGGGCATGCAGGAGGCAGCCAATCAAGGATTCTCTCTCTCTCTCCCCTCCTCTCTGAAATCAATAAAAATATATTTAATACATTTTTAAAAAAACAGCACCTGGACATAAGAACTCAATTTATGTTCCTGTAATCACTGCCGTCTTCTTTAATTTTCGCTATGAAAGGGATGACTTACAACTCCTTGAAGGAGGCTCTAATTGTGTCCCCATTGTAAGCTTTAAAGTTTAGCCGAAACCGGTTTGGCTCAGTGGATAGAGCGTCGGCCTGCGGACTGAAGGGTCCCAGGTTCGGTTCCGGTCAAGGGCATGTACGTGGGTTGCGGGCACTTCCCCAGTGGGGGATGTGCGAGAGGCAGCTGGTCGATGTTTCACTCTCATCGGTGTTTCTGGCTCTCTATCCCTCTCCCTTCCTCTCTGTAAAAAAATCAATAATAAAAAAAAAAAGTTTGGATTATTCTGTGCACAATTACCGTTTTAAATATTTTAAAGAAAAGTTGCAAGAATGACATAAAGAATTCCCATACAGCCTTTACCCAATTCCCTAAATATTAACATTTTATCACATTACTTTTAATTCTCCATTTTAAGTTTTCCTTTTACAGCCAAATGTGTGGTGTTTTTCCTCTGAGGGTAGGTTACAGACCTGTTATTTCTGAATATACTTTAGCATGCAGTTTTTAAAAAACAAAAACATAAAAGCTGTATCATTGCCACCTTCTGCTTAAAAAATATCCGGCTGGCTCACCCCGAACCCTACTACTTTAGTTAAAATCTTAGTGCACCTAACTTGAGGCTTTGTAGGTGTGTTTTTGCTAGTTTTCCCCTGGAAAACATACAGGAGAAAATTTAAATCACCAGGTAATTAATTTCATCACCCAGAGATGAGCCCTGTTTAACGTTTGGCCTCTATTCTTCAGACCTGCGGTCGCCACCCAGTATCCACAGATCACTGGTGGTCCGTGAGGTCCGAAAGGTGGGCGACCACTTGTTCTAGAGCTCTCCATTATCCCATATTGAAGCAAAAACAAAAACCTAAGCCTCAAAAATCAACTTTATTGCCCGGCTGGCACGGCTCAGTGGTTGAGCGCCGACCTATGAACCTGAAGGTCACGGTCCGATTCCCAGTCAGGGCACATGCCCGGGTTGCGGGCTTGATCCCTAGTGTGGGGCATGCAGGAGGCAGCCGATCCATGATTCTCCCTCATCACTGATGTTTCTATCTCTCTCTCCCTCTTCCTTTCTTTGTGAAATCAATAAAAATATATTTTTAAAAAATCAACTTAATTAAAACAGGGCAAGAACAACACTGGTTAGAATTGTTAAATCCAGTTCTATGAATTACTGAGGGCAAGTCCAGAAAGTGCTGACTGCAGAGTTTCAAGGTGGATCAGAGTAGCACTAGGAAACCGCACTCAGCACAGGCTCTTTCAAGCCACATTCCGGCTGGTAAACTGCACGTTTCCAGCACAGAACCAGGAAAAGAGGAAGCTGTACTGGCCGTCACAGCAGCGTATCCTCCCGGGTGAGAAAACTGTGACAGGCTCCTAGCGTGGAGCCCAGAAGGAAGCAGGCCCACGTTTCTGAGCGCCTGGGCAGCTTCTGGGACACTGATGAAAGCTCCGGTCCCAGGGCCCTTTGCTAGCTTATCCGAGTCCCCTCTAGGACACAAAGCGGTGACCTGCACTCATACTTCATCACTAATTAGTTGGCCAAGGAATCCTGCTGTGAACAAAGAATTTCTATGGTAATAAAACCTCACTTTCCTCCTATGAAAAGCAAACATGGCCCCAAACCTAAGCTCTCCCATCAGAGCTCTGCTCTGCTCTTGCTCACCCGCATGCTGACGGGGACAGGGCCTCTGAAGGCCCGTGCTGTCACTGTGCCGCAGTTTCCTTCCCCAGGCTTGTGCCGTAACACCATACGTCCGCAGGTTTATCGGAAGGACCGATGAAATAACGTCTGTAAAGTGTTCTAATTTGCAAGGATGAAAAGGGCTATAACTACAAAGTCAAAGAGGAATGAAAGAACGTTTTTAAGCTGCAACCACTTCTGTCTTTTGAACTGCAGAACCACAAGGAGGATCAAAGGAGTGTCAGTTTGTTGACGGCTGCTCTGGAGGCCTCCTCCCTACACCTGGCAGAAACCCCAGAGTGAGGTCTACCGTGATTGTTCCCTTAACCAGATCTCAAGACAAGTTGTACAAGGGTTTCCTGGAACACCTTGAGCAGAAGAGATGGGGGAAGCCAACATAGCCTGCATAGCTTGTTACATTCTTCCATGAACGTGGGCATTAAAAGTAAAAGGCGGCCTTGGGAGGGAGAAATGCAAATATGCAGGGAAAAAGTTGTTTTGCCTGGTCCCCTTTTGGCATAGTGACTGTGTAAGGCTACAGCAGCTTGCATAATAAAATGCTTAAACTTGGCTAAATTAATCTTCTTTGCCATGGGGGTGAGGGGGGACCGCAGAATTAAGATTACGGGAAATAAGGCTAATCAAAGCCGAACAGTAACAAAGGGCACCGAAAACATTTCTACTGTATCACACCCCCCAGGCTGGCCAAGAGCCCGGAATTTCCATTACAACTTTTCAGAGAGGGAGCGAAGGAGCAAAAATATTTCACAAAAGCATTATCAAGGCCCCAACCTTGGATGCCCTGCTGCACAACCGAAATCTGTGAGAGGTCGGCCTTTCAGGGAGCCAGAAACCCAGCGTGTGGAAGCGGGCAGGCCTTTTATGTCGTAGGAGGGTTCAGAAAACCACTACTGTTTTGCACTGAAGCCTCAGAGCTTCACAGATCATTAAAGGGTTCGGAACCACAGAGAAAGGAGGGCAGAGTTAAGGAAATAAATCAAAAGTTCCTCTGGGATGCACAAACGCCTACTTGGAACAGGCTTTCAGCCGAATATCCTCCACATTAAACAACAGGGAGGGTTTTTCAAAATAAAAGCAGAAAAGAGCTTCGTTTTGTTACAAGCAATGCACTTTCTTTTTGGTTGAAAGGTTATGTGTGCCATAAAAAATGACTCCTGTGGTGAGCGCTTGGGGGACATGGAGGCTGGGCTGGGGCAGGGGTGATGGTGAAAGAAAACAGTGGAAGTGAACAAAAAGCCCAACAGAAAGGGCTCAGCCGGGGGCACCCCAAACAAGCAACGACTTGTCATATTTTAGGGGAAGGATGTTAGGAAGGGGAATGGTATTCCTAGAAAGAAATTTCTATCACGTTTACTCCTTGCCATCCTTGCCTAAGAACTGAAATAATTTTCCCAGAGCCAGAAAGAGTTCTCTGGTTTGCCTGTGTAACATACCCAGTTGAAGACCGGGGGAAATGGGCTGCGTCATCTTAAACGCCCGGAAGCATCAGCTCTCTCAAAACCAGCAGAGGGAGCACAGCATCTGAGAACAGGAAGTGGTCAACCCCAAAGCTAAGGATTTGTGTTCATCCAAGGCCACGGCCCAGAAGCGGTCACAGGCCTGACCTTGCCTGTACGTTATCCAGCAACAGGAAACAGCCACTGTCAGTGGTAAATCCAGAATGAAATGCTAGACTACCCACTCAGGGAGGATCTGTTTGTTGCACAGCCAGGTGAGGCAGCAGGGAGGACAGCAGAACTACCCACACTTGGGTCTGGACACAATTGAAGCCCAGTGGGGGGGGACTTGGAAAGGAGCGGAGGGGTCTCAGGGGGGGAAAAAGGCTACGTGGAAGGCAAAAAAGCCATTTGGAAAACTGACAGCAAGCACCAGGGCAATGATTTCACCTTAAAATCCAGGGCTCCCAGTTGTTTGTGAACAGCCCATTTCTAGACTTTGTTTCGGGGGAGAAGGGGTTGAGACAAAAGCAGCAAAACAGAAGGCATACGTCTGCTACATGAGCGCCATCTTAATCTTCAGCCACAGTTTACCAAACATGGGGAATGGGTTGAGGGATTGACACAGTGCCAAGATTATCCGGCTCTGGGGTCTGGGATGGGACTATGGCGGAGGGGCTCGCCCAAGGAAAGAGCCTGCTGTTCCAGGCATGATTGTGCTGTCGCTGGAAACCATCTTTGCTCAGGTCCACGCCACGTGTTAAAATGGCCTAACTGGCCCTGACCAGTTTGGCTCAGTGTATGGAGCGTCGGCCTGCGGACTGGTCAGGTTCGATTCTGGTCAGGGTCCTGTGCCTTGCTTGCAGGCACATCCCCAGTGGGGGGTGTGCAGGAGGCAGCTGATTGATGTTTCTCTCTCATCGATGTTTCTATCTCTCTCCCTTCCTCTCTGTGGAAAATCAGTAAAATATATTAAAAAAAGAAAAAGAATAAAAAAAGGCCTAACTGATTAGTCTAAGTATGCACTGCTCTATTAGGTATTGTCCGTTACTAGATCCTAATACTAATACTTTTTCATTGTAGGAAATGAGAGGTAGGTTAAAAATGCTAACTTTAATACGTGTTAAACTCAATAGAATAAACAAAACCTACAATGCAACTTTCTGTTACACTAGGAGGTGTGCCTGCCTGCTGGGTGAAGGAGAGGGCAGGGACAGAGCGCCTGGCTGCCTGGCACTGCTGAGACAAGGGCCCAAAGGAGCTCCCCGGAAGCCTGCAGCCAGGAGCCCAGGCGAGGACGTGCCACCTATTCTACCCCATCTTCAGAGCCTCCATGAGTGTCCTGGCAATAACTTTCTGTCATCAGGGACATGACCAGGACAATGTATGGGAGGTGAAGTGACTCAGATTCCAGCTTAATAAAAAGAGAACATTTCACACAAGGCAACTGTCCAAAACCAGCAGAGTCACATTTAATGAGTTCAGGTTCTCAGGAACAGTAGGGCAGCCAGTTGAGAAGAGGGATTCAGGTACTGGGATTTTCCTGAATAGACAACAAGGATACTTCAAGGACTCTTTTGGGCAAGGTATTTCAAGCAAGTTTTTACATTTTCAAACACCTATCCTTCAGATAGCTTCGAGCACTAACCGCACCACTTCCAGGATGCACACAATTCCCCCAGCCCTCATCTCCAGCATCTTCAACTCCCATTACCACTTAATGTCCACACCACATAGTTTATTTTAGCACTTGGGTTCATGCCAACTCACATGTGGTAACCAGTCGGAGGTCCCCAGGGAGCAGGACCACATCTCTAATCTTCTCATCAGACTCAATGAACTCGGTAAGTGCTTGCTGACTATTAGAAATAACGTGTCAGGATTTCACACTGGCTAAACCCTCTAACATCTTACATTTACACAGGCTAAACCCTCTAAGTCACTGATTTCTAGAAAAAAATTTATAATACACATAAGACATACCTAGTAAGGCACTTAGCATTTGGGAAATTAGTAATCAGAATAGAAAAAAATGCAAAAGAAAATATGCATTGCATTAGTATGAGTCTAAGACAAATACACTGGCCAAATGGGTACATGTACCTACTCACTTGGTAAATTTGCACAATTTACATACAAAATGACTATATAAGAAACATTATATCCTATATTATTCTGCCTAATCATCTGGTAGACACAATATGGTACAGAGAAGCACATGGACTTTTCTCCTGAGTCACCTAAAAGGCTTACATGGTCAGAAGAAATAAGGCGTTCTGCCCTGGCTGGTGTAGTTCAGTTGGTTGGGCATCATCCCGTGCTCTGAAAGGTTGCTGGTTTGATTCCCGGTCAGGGCACATACCTGGGTTTCTGGCTCGATCCCCAGTAGGGGGCATGCCTGAGGAATGAATGCACAACCTGGGTATGTGCCTTGACCGGGAATTGAACCCACAACCTTTTGATGTACACTCCAACCAACTGAGCCATCTTGGGCAGGGCTTCAAATTTTGATAAATAAATTGAGTCCACAGAACAGAGCAAATTTTGAAATTTATTTTAAAAGTTTTGTTTAATGCACAGCAGGATGGAGCATTGTCCTGTACACCAAAAGGTTGTGGGTTTGATTCCGGTCAGGGCACATACCCAGATTGCAGGTTCAATCCCCGGGCAGGGTGCATGTGAGAGGCAACCGATCGATGTTTCTCACATTGATGTTTCTCCCCCGCCCTTCCTTTCTCTGAAAACATATCCTTGGGCGAGGATTAAAAAGACAAAGTTTTGCCCTGACTTGTGTGGCTTAATGGTTAGAGTGTTAGCCTGAGCACGGAAGGGTCTCGGGTTCGATACCATGCCCCAGTCTGGGGAAGTGAGGGTGCAACCAATCGATTGATGTCTCTCTCTCTTCTCTCTCCTTTCTCTCTCTCTCTTTCTCAAAATCCATGGGAAAAATGTCCTCCAATGAGGATTAACAAAAGAAAGTTTTGTTTTTCTTTTTTTTAAATCCCACATTTTCCAGAATGTCTAGAGTTTGCCCAGTTCACTTGCTCCGCTGAAGTTGGCCAGGTATACAGTTTCACTGGGCCTGTTTCCTTTAGAATGTAATTGTTCCACAAATTCCAAATTCTTCCTCCAAAACTTAAAACACCTGTCTTAACAACTCAAGGCCACAGATCTCTAACCCGATTCCAAAACAGAGCATCTGTGGGAAGGAGAACCAAGTTCAGACCTGAGGAGGTGTGTGTTCGAATTAAAAATCACCAAATCCCAAAGGTGTTGGGCCTTTGCTGCTTCAGCCCTCTACAATAATAAAACACACAAAAGTCACCATTTCTTGCCAAAGTAAAGGAAAATCCAACCCTTGTACCTGGGAACAAAGATATAAGGGCTGCAGCTGAAAATACATAACCAGAGCATTGTAGAAAAAACGTCAACTTAATATTGTTCAGAACATGCTCAGGGGTGTTTCACTCATAAGCAAAAGACACAGGATAAAAATTCCAGACTGTTTTTAAGATAATAAAATGGCATATGACGGTGACTCACTAACTGACTAAAAGGGAAAAAAATCCATCAACAGTCACAGGAACCTTGAAAGGCTGCAGAATCTGGCAACAGTGAACCTCCTCCACCTCGCTTGGCTCTCACCTCCAGCACACGCGCACACACACACACACACACACACACACACTAGTGACCAATTTGAAGCCAAGCTGCAATTGGCTAATGGCTTACTCTACTGCTTAAAACAATATTTTATTCTTGACTTGCTCAATAAAACTGCTGAGAAAAATAAACAATGGGCTTCAATCTTATAAATAATCTAGAAAACAGAATTACTATGCAAACAGTAGAGGTGACTTACTGCCCATGGTCAACAGAACAGGAAAGTCCAAGGTGGCACAGTGAACCCCAGTCCTGGTCTCACTATCTTGGGACGTGAGAGTTAACAAGGATTTTCTGCCCACTAAACAGTCTAAAGCCTGGGGTGCCCAGGTTTCAACTGGTCTTTAAAGCAGCACAGCACCAAAGGAGATAAGATCTTGAAACCAACACAAAGAGCAAAAGGTGAGGAAAAACACAGAGAAGCTTTACTCTTTTAGGATTGTATATATCTGCTAGGGGCCCAGTGCATGAATTTGTGCACCTTGAAAGGAACTGTGGGTCGTGAGGCTGAGGTAGGCACAGGGGCGGGTCTCGGCCCATCCTCTGAGGGCCCCCCCTCTGCCCCTCCCGCTGCAGCCCTGGTCTCCTGTCTGCTGCAGCCCTGCTCCCGCCGCCACTGCTCTCATGCACTGATGGCACTGGCCCCACTCGCACCCACTGACGGCACAGAGTGATTGGGGCCGGCGCCAGCAGCGGGTGTGAGCAGGGCTGGTGCCATCAGCAGGTGCGCGCAGCGACTGCTGCTCCCATCACCTGTCAGGAGCAGGGGGAGGTGGAGAAGCCCTCAGGGGCGATCAGGGCTGGAGGCCACCGCTCACACCCGCTGATGGTGCTGAGTGATTGGGACCAGCACAAGGCACCAACAGTGGGTGCGAGTGGGGCAGTGCTGGTAGTGGGTGCAAGTGGCGGCTCCAGCGCCGGCAGTGGGTGCGAGTGGGGTCGACATTGGCAGCAGGTGCAAGTGCCAGCAGGACCGTGGTGTGCGGGAGCAAAGCATTTTCAGTAACCACCAAGGTTAGCCCCGATGACAATGACCAGCGCCCTGCCTTGGTCTGGCGCCCCCACTCACCTGCTCCACCATCCCACCATGGCCAACGCCTGCCATGTTCCACACACGCCCCCTTGTGGTCAGTGCACAGCGACTGGTTGTTCATTTGTTCCAGTTGTTCCACTGTTTGGTCTATTTGCATATTAGCCTTTTATTATATAGGATAGTTACCATGTATTTTTATCCCTCATTTACACGTGTGAATACATACAATTTCATTTTTAACGGATATTAAGGGCCTGTTGGAAGGTACTAAAGGTGACATAAAGAAATATTAAAATGTGGCTCCCGTCCAGAATGTCTTACATTCTATATAAAGACATACATGCATGTGTGTGTAAGAAAGAAAATGCATGGGGGGAGGGGAAAGGAGTAGAGTCGAAAGTTCAAGACTCAAATAAGATAAATATTAAACTTAAATGGGCAGAACAAAATACAGGTCTGTGGAGAGAGGAGCTGGGCTTTTTGTGGATGGCCCGGTCCATGCAGGAACGGACTCAGGTGGCTCTGAGTGCAGCCCAGGCAGGGCCTGTGTAACTGGGCTCTGCAGTCTCACTGACTGAGACTCAGGCACCTTCCAGGGAAGAACTCAAGCCCCACCGGCCTCTCCACACTCAGACTGTGGCCGCCAGGAGGGTAAGCCTGCTCTCCAGCACCTCAGACTCCCCACAGGAGTGCCTTTTAAAAACCACATTTTAATATTTCTTTATGTCACCGTTAGTACCTTCCAAAGGTTCCCCCACACAGTTCTCAAAACACTGCCAATTATGCCAACTGTGAGGATGGTTTAGATCAGTGGTTCTCAACCTGTGGGTCGCGACCCCTTTGGCGGTCGAACGACCCTTTCACAGGGGTCACCTAAGACCATCCTGCATAGCAGATATTTGCATTATGATTCATAACAGTAGCAACATTACTGTTATGAAGTACAACGAAAATAATTTTATGGTTGGGGTCACAACATGAGGAACTGTATTTAAAGGGCCAGAAGATTGAGAACCACTGGTTTAGACGCTCAAAGACCAAATCCTGGCATTACTGATGCCACAATTTAGAGGATGTAAGACATTTGAACAGAAGACCCATATTTCCATAGTAAAAAAAAAAAAAGAACAAAGGCCATTAATATGAAAACAATTTCAAAATTGAACATCTCAAGAAGAAAGCGTAGCTAATGGAATTCTGGTGTCTCAACCAAGGTTCCTCCTGCTTGCATTTCCTATTTTTATAATACAAGTCATGGTTTTCAAATTACATACGAGAAAAAAAATTTATGGGTGGGTGGAGGGGGGCATGATTTGTCTACCACCGGTAAGCTGTGAATAAAACTGAGGTGAATGTTTTTCTTAAGACAACGCAATTAATTTCTACTCTATTTTCTAAGTGTTACTCAAGGGCATAACTTAAAACTAAAATGAGCCAATTATAGAAGGAGTATGATTTCAGATACATTTTGAAACTTATTTTTAATGTCAGCTTTTAACAGACTAGCTGTATTTTTTTTAAAAAAAACTTCAGCAAACTGAATTTTCAAAGTTAGGATGAGTTCACGGATCTAGTAAGATTTTAAAAAATCTATTATCGATATAAAATCTGAGCTCCAAATAGATAAACTCAATGACTATAACCAGAGTAATCACAACGATTAAGTCTTTTTAAAGACCAATTCAAACCAGTCATTTGTTTTACTAGCTAATAAAATGGGTGCGTCTATTTTGGCTTAAAAGTCATAAATGCCTCCGTCTAAAAGTCCCCAGGCGACCAGGACCCGGCCGGAGCCCAGGAGGCCTGGCTAGCAAATGCCAAGAGCAAATAAATAAAACGGGCCCTTGTAAGCAGCACTGTGCCCAGCAAGGCTTTAAAGTCCAGGGCAGTTTTCAAAGTGTGGGCTCTACAAGCACTGCCTCGTGTACACCGAAGCACTCTCGCGCCACGCCCACCTGTTCTAATACGCAGGCAAGGCCAAAGGCACCTAAGACGTTAACACTGAGAGCAGCAAATATACACGGTCCCAGGTTTTAAAAAGTCACTTAATTTTTAAGACCTCCTTCCCCCCTCCCCCCATATCAACACCAAAAGTTTCTTACATGCAAATTTCTTAACTGCTTCACTTACACGAGGAAGCAGCCAATCTCTCTTAGATGACCCCAGTCAAAACTGGACCACTGCCCAAACATCCATACAGCTTAGTCCATCAGAGTGAAGAGATTCAAACCCCTACATGGGAATAACGATGGGATCACACACGGTACTTGCCCCCCAAATGCAGCGCCTGTTTTTATTGATCACTTCCGCCTTGCATGGAAAATTCCAACTCTCTCTGTATCTTCCTGAGGACAAGTAATTAAGAGAAAAAGTATGGCACTTAAATGTTTACCCTTTTACCCAATCTTCCCAACCTCAAAGCACTTATATTTCTTATTCATATTTAAGGTGTGCCAGTAAAAGAAACAACTGTAGTATTAAGTATGTAAACTTCAGACTAGTAAGAAGTCATTCTTTCAAATAAAAAGGTTTCTACGAGAAACAAACAAGGTGTAGCCTAGCCTGACTCACAAACAATGACTATGTCACAACTTAAAGAGGAGGACAACAGTTTTTATATGAAATGTGACAGGAGTTACAATTGAGTTTCTAGGAAGGCTGGGAAGAGGGAAGCTATATTACGGAAGTCTATCATTGATAATGAAAATAGGCCCAGATACTTCTCTGTATGTGTGAAAAGTTTTGTAATAATATGAAAAACAAAAATCAAGTCCTCATAGTGAAACAATTTACAACTTTTACAGAATAAAAACAATATTATTCCAAGAATGAATGTGGCACACAGGCTTCGGGTTCTGCAAGTCTCTTTAATGTAAACGCAGTGCTTCCTAAGGGCGCTGTTGAGCAGGACCGGAGCCTGGAGTCTGACTGTCACAAGAGCCAGGTGATGTGATGATCCTGGCCTCAGGGTCACGCTGTGAGGGGTGAGGACACAGCGTTTGCAGTAGAGGTCTCTGATTTTAAAATGGAGATTTTCCTAAAGTATCGTTATGTGGTTATAACACATTTGTCCTCATTAATATCAACCTATGCAGTAAGTCCATACTGTTATGTAACATTAGATTAAGCATTAATGAGGCTAGAAAACTGTTTATCTAAGGTTATAATCTGAGGTTAGAGAAAACTTCATGCTGAATGTTCAAATTGAATGCTAGTAATTTTTAACCTCTTAATATTAACAGAATCTCGATTACTCAGTCCTAAAGCCCTTTCCAAACAGTAGTCATTCTTTGCTGGGAGAATAGGCTCTATGCAAAAGATATTTTGTCCAAAGAAATGAACAATTAATATTCAATAGTTATGTACATATTTAACAGAACTCACTCCCAGAAATGTGGCTGAGAAAGGTGTTGATTTTCATGATATTTCTCAAATTAAAACTTTAAATCTCTAATACTTTTCATCCTATCACCAAAGTTAAAAAACAACTACTAAACATCAAAACCACGTACCCGTTCATTGGGCTCTTGGTCCCATTAAAAACAGTGACACATTTTTGATAGAGAAAATCAAGATAAAGACAGACTCCCATTTTCCTAAGTCACCGTCAGCTCCCGTTTCCGGTCTTACTACAGACTGAACTGTTACAAGAACAAGGTTTCACACCTCAGCTTGGATGCTCTCACTTTTTTTTCCTCTTTAAAGCCTTCAAGGGGGGGGTCTCCAAACGCACTCTCTGGAGAGTGCAAGGTCCCCCAAAGCCACCTGCAGGCCCGAATTCTGGCCTAAGCCCTCCTGCATCGCTGGACGCAGCCTCCCCTCCGGCCGCACCAGTGCACTCGCTGGGCATGTTTTGCAATTTCCTGTCTCCGTGCCTTTGCGCGTGATATTTCCTACAGCTGGAGAGTCACTTTTCTTCCACCCTCCCTCCCAGCCTCGGCCTGTCAGAAAAATGGATCCTTCCTTCGAAGTTCAGGTCAAACACTAGAAGCCCTCGGCCTCTGTGCACACTGGAGGAGGACCCTGAGCACAGGCAGTTTCCTCTTCCCTGCAGGGCACGGCCGGCATCTGGCTTCTTTTTGGAGACACTCTACCCATTACAGCGCTCAGTAAGTACACGACGTTTCTAAAAACCGAACTACATGGAATGTTTAGCCCTAACAATGGGAAATGGGGCAAAATGAATTTCTAGTACAGTAAATATTAATGTACCAGCAACTGGGTTTACAAATAACATGAACTCAATTTCTACTGGACTAGGTTCTCAAAAATACAACTACAGAGATGAGAAAGGCAGTTAAGGATGGGCGCCTTTTCACCTCCTTCCTCCACAGGCTAATTACAACTTTGGGGGCATTTCTTCTCTCGACCAACTCGGAGCAGATCAAATTGTCTTCTCACTAATATTAGCTGCATCTGAGACAGGTCGCTGAGTAAGTGCTCCCTGTCTAGGATCCAATGCTGGCTAAATTTGTCTGAGCCACAGCAGATAGAGAGAGCCACACACAGAGTCCAGCCAGGATTCAAGGGACAATCATCCAGGTGTCAGATACTGAAAGTCTTTGGTTCAAACAACACAAACATGTGTTCAGCACAAAAGATAAATGTCGCTGTCACCTGAGTAATCATCTCATAATTTTGAAGAAAACTGCAAAGTCTGTATAAAAATCAAACAAAAGACTGTTTTGGAACACCCATGACTTTGTATTACTCATAACATGGTTTCCCCTCCTGGTAATTAAGATTCCACTCTATCTGGTCTCTCATTCTTTCAGGCATTACCGCAGCGTAACTCATCAAGCCTAAGAGCACCTGAAGTCCTTAAGGCAGAACCCAAGGAGCCTGGTTCCGCCATCCTCTCAGAACCCCAGCGAGGGGACACGGACTGTGGCTTACATAAACGTACTCGGACCACAGGCTTCGTGTGGTCTAGGCCCAATAGTGTCTTGAGAGCGAAGTGCACAGCCAAGCAGAATCTGATACGCTCGGCAAAGGCTCTTTACTCTATTCACTCCTACTTACTGAGGGAGACAGAAGGTTACAGAGAATGATGATAAACCTCAGGTTATCTGTACAGCCATGATACTAAAATATCTGACTTGCGGTTCTCCTGGGTATCATGAGGTTGACATGTAATACCCACTCAACTAAACCTCTATAAACAGCGGTTTTCCACAATCATAACCACTATGCCCGCTTCAGTGGGCAGTAGTATTCGGAGAACAGCCAGATGTAGTGCCTGTGTAATAAACACCAGACCAAAAGAGCTAGGAAAGCCGTTTATGTCCATACCCACCAGGAACCTTTGTCTGCACAACTCACTGCAGAACAGGTAAGAATGGAAGTCTCCTCAACAAAGTTCAAGACAAAATACATCCCTTAAAGTAGGCACTGCCCTCCACCCCTTCCCAGTTTTTCAACTAAAATAATTTTTGGCAAGTGAGACTAAGAAAAAACAGGTACTTTGTTTTTACAAAGATTCAATTTGTTTATAAGCAGAAAATAATTATGTACTTTCATGGCATTTAGCTACTCTGTGTAGTATTGGGGTAGATGGGTATTGGGGTAGATGGGAAGACCAATCATTTTCAAGTGTTTTTAGGCACTCTATCGATAGTATCTCATTTAAATTCTCAAAACTATTCTTTTAAAAAATTTTGTACTTTGTTTTTACAAAGATTCAATTTGTTTATAAGCAGAAAATAATTATGTACTTTCATGGCATTTAGCTACTCTGTGTAGTATTGGGGTAGATGGGTATTGGGGTAGATGGGAAGACCAATCATTTTCAAGTGTTTTTAGGCACTCTATCGATAGTATCTCATTTAAATTCTCAAAACTATTCTTTTAAAAAATTTTTTTGAATATTTTTTAATATATTTTATTGATTTTTTTTTACAGAGAGGAAGGGAGAAGGAAAGAGAATTAGAAACATCAATGAGAGAGAAACACCGCCCAGCTGCCTCCTGCACACCCCGAAACATCAATGATGACAGAGAATCACTGATGGGTTGCCTCCTGCAACACCCATACTGTGGATCGAGCTTACAACCTGGGCATGTGCCCTTGACCATCAAACCCGGGACCCTTCAGTCCGCAGGCCGACGACACTCTATTCACTAAGCCAAACTGGCTAGGGCTCACAACTATTCTTAAGAGTAGAAGAATCAGCCCATTTTACAGACACAGACATTAAAGGACAGAGAGACTGAATACTCTGTGTAAGGCCCCAAAGCAGGTTAGTAGCAAAGGAGGCGAGAGCCATCATTTGCTCTCAGGCACAGTGATGGCCCAAAGTGCGTGGACATTTTATAAAGATTGTATGGAGCACCTATAAAATTCTCATGCAAAGAAACACCATTTTAGAAAAAATAACTTCCCAGTCCTTGTCAGGATTTGCCCTGAACTTCCCAATACAGCTCAAAGCAGACTGCACAGTCAAAAGAGATCATCACGTACTACAGTTACTGGTGAAACCAAGAATAGAGCACAGGTCTGCTGACCCAGGTCCAGGCCCAACCAAGCGTGCTCTTTGGATGCTGACACCCTTCTGAAGTTTCAAGTCAGTTGAGAATAGCAAAGAAACGAGTTAATAATTTCGGTAAATAGAACAGAATGTGGAAAGTAGCTAAGGATTTGCTATAAAAAAGGCATAACCATATGAAGATCTCTACCGAGGAAGTTTTCAACCAAAAACACTGGTGTTTGCATATTTCATCTTCCACAGCAAAAATGAAAAAGAACCTTTGCCCTCCCCTCCCCATGAGTTGTGAATGATTAGCTTGCCTATGCTGATAACTAAGGAAAATATGAGTGCCTCTCCCAGCTGATTAGAATACTTACAGATTTACTCTACTAACAAACTCCTCCAATTCTATGCAAAGACAACTGGACACCAGGAACAGTTAGCCAATGTCAGCCATAATAAATCTTCCGGTGAAGCACGCAACTCTTCCATTAGCTCTGATGGCCATGCCCTGAAGAGGCTAAAACAGGAAGACTTCTGTGTGCCAGAGAAGTAGAGAGAGGAGCCACATGACCAGGAAATTGAGATGGCAGAGAAGTGATGGGGAAGGGTCCCAGGAAAGATGTACTAGAGAAACCACTACTTACTGAGTTTGACATCATCAGTAAGAATAAGGAACAGACGGCTGGTGTGGCTCAGTGGTTGAGCATTGACCTATAAACCAGGAGGTTACAATTCGATTACCAGTCAGGGCACATAACCACGTTGCAGGCTCGATCTCTAGTGTGGGGAGTACAGGAGGTAGCCGATCATGAAGTGTTTTCATTGATGTTTCTATCTCTCTCTCCCTCTCCCTCTCCCTCTCCCTTCCTCTCTGATATCAATAAAAATATATTTTAAAAAGGAGGAGGAGGAGGAGGAGCCAAGAGCAAGAAGAAAAACAGAATCAAAGATTTAGGTTTAATCTAGGTTACCAAGGCATCCTACTCAAGAGTTAAAACTAGATAAAATTAGCATTTCCAAATGCTAGACAGATTTTAAATTTAGTGCTTAATCTTGCTATTATAAATTGATTTTTTAAAACAGAAGGATAAAGTAATTGTCGAGCCATATCTTGTATCACATTCTTCGTGGTTTGCAAGTTTTAGCAGCGCGCAGGGATAGATAAGACTTGAGTTGAGAGGTTATGATCTAGCCCAGGGGTGGGCAAACTTTTTGACTCAAGGGCCACAATGGGTTCTTAAACTGGACCGGAGGGCCGGAACAAAAGCATGGATGGAGTGTTTGTGTGAACTAATATAAATTCAAAGTAAACATCATTACATAAAAGGGTACGGTCTTTGGTGTTTTTTTTTTTAGTTTTATTCATTTCAAACTGGCCGAATCCGGCCCTCGGGCCGTAGTTTGCCCACGGCTGATCTAGCCCATCACATCAAGTCAAAGCTACTCAATGATCTTTCTCAATTTCACCCCAACTTGGCCAAATCAAAATTCCTACACTCAGGTAAAGGCATTTTAGTTTTTAAAAATAGATATCAAACTTCAAGTAACTGAAATCCTCAGAAAACTTTCTTTCACTGTTCTACATTAAATACCTCTTTCCAATTTGTTCTGGAAAGATAAATAAGTTGGCTTTATGGATTATTACATATTTAATTTTTATGTCTGTGAACATTTTTCTCTATTTTTACCATTCTCATGACCCATCTCTCAGCATTTTTAGATGTATAATAAATATTAAAAGTTTAATCTAGTTATGACATGATGCAAACCACCGATTTATAGGAGGTTATACTTGAAATCTCAGAACCCGCTTCCCCTATTATGTTATCGCTGTTCTTAAGGTACTGTCCAGAAAGTGTCCAGAAACGTTCATTAAAAACAAAAAGGAAAATAATCAAAAGAAGAAATCAATACTCAAAACCCAATTAGAAAACCGAAAAACCAAACCAAACATAGCAACCTATGTACTTTTACAATGAATATTCTTCGTCCATCTCCCCTTCCACTCCTGGAGAAAATGTCTAAATATTCACCCCATCCCCGAGTCTAAAAGTGCACTTCAGCCACAGACACTGGACATCAGGGCACATGTCCAAGTTCTACTGCACCCCCAGCCTCCCCTGTTCCTTGACCTAGCCAGAGTACCTGTAGGAAATTACAGATAAATGAAACAGAATCCCTTGCTAATATTTTCATCGTATAACTTCACACTGAAATGTTCTCAGCAAACCCTCCTACCCACGTTCAGTAAGAGTACTCATCGGATCTGACTCTCAGCTTTGTGAAATATCACAGGAATTTTTTAAAGCCTCATTTAGCAATTTATAAAATTCTTATGCATCTCTCAAATGAAAAGTGCAAACTTTTAGGGCTAGAAAATTAGAGTTAAAACTCCTCTTCAAAACATAGCAACCTTAAATACAGAAAAAGTCCCACTGGAATTCAAAGTATATGAGCTACAAACCAATCAACGAAATCCAAACTGGTGATAAATGATATTTCCTATTTCAGCCGCTGTATTTAAAATTCCACGTTAACTCCCCAACACCCTGGCCCTTCCCTCCTCCCGTAACCCTGTGCCCAGGACCTTTCTGTTCTTACAGCAGGAGTCACTTTCTTCGGGAGATAGGCACACGCTGTCACTTTAATGTAGAATCATGATCTAAAACTAACCGCCAAGGAAGGAAGAAGAATAGGATGCTAGAGGCCGGCCTGAGTCTGAGCACAGCGCAGGGTTAAAGGAAACCATTTCATAAGATCAAGTGTGGAGGAGAAGCAGCAGGAGCGGAGAGGAAAAAATCAAGTTACATAAAGTCCAATTGTACTCACTGTTTCCTTATTGGGAAGCAGCTCCTTTCTGATTCTGAAGAAGTTCTTGCCGTACTGCCTGAGCCCCTTAACGAAGCGTTTCTGTGATGGAAAGAAACAACAAATGGGATGTAAAAACCGAAAACAAAACAGGATGTCAGCAAGCAAAGATCTCGTGCCTGCGGCGCGGAAGCAATCTGTGCCCTGTGCCCGCAGCCTGCACCCTGGTCCACGAAGATATAAACAACAAATGTGTTCCGCGTTTCAATACAGCAGCACAACTGCTCTCCACCTGAGAACGAGGCTTCCCAGAGTGTCGAGCAGAAGGGAGGAAACAGAACCGAACCTGGAGAATTTTCTCTAGGACACGCCGGAGGGTTAAAAGCCCACTCCTTAATCCGAGGAATTCACTAGGAAGGGGCCGGTATCAGAAGCCCAGAAGCCCACCGGGGGCCTGAACATCAGCTGGCCTGCCCCGCCATCTCCGCCACTAAAAGCCGCTCCAGGGCATCCAATAAGACCCACCAGCACCCCTTCCTTCTTCCCGAGCCCCTCACCCCCCCTCCGCCCATTTCCTTAGCAGTCCCGAGACTTTCACTTTGTCCCATTCCTCCCAGGCAGCCCCTCCCTGCCCAGTAGGGGCAGCTCCCCGCTCCCCCGGCCCCCACCTCGGGGCGGGG
>NW_006293088.1:7805171-7806066 GCF_000327345.1 Myotis davidii | reverse complement strand
GGTCTCTAGTTCCTTCCCCCAGAACCACAGGAATAAATCCTGGCAGCAAAGCACAGAAACTTCCTACCGCAGCGGGAGTGCGCAGGGAGCGCCCACGGTGCTGGGGCCGCGCGGGCACTCGGGGCCCTTCCCCGGCCCCTCCGTCTCTAGTCCTCCTCCTCCCGGCGGCACCGGCAGCAGCGCTACCGCCGCACTCGGCCTCCCCTGGGCTCCAAATGGGAGGCTGGCCCCACGACCCTCGACCCTCGCGGTCCCTTCGACCCCCCGCGGTCCCTTCCGGCCCGGGATTGTGGGCGGCTGCTCCCGTGAGGCCCAGGCATTAGCCGGCACCTCGCAAGGCGCCGTTTCACAACTAAATCACCGTGGAAGCTTCCCAGCCAATAAATCACCTGCCCACCGGGGGAGAGTCCCTCCCACTCCCCGTGTTTGAGACCAGCCGGGCCAATTCAGTGAGGAGCCAGACTTGGCCTGCAAGACAGATCTGCAATCTCCCACTCCATTCCTCGAGGCTCTGCATTTTCAGATTCACCCCTTTCTAAGATATGACTCATCACTGTCCATTTTCACTATAATTCTTATAGGTCAGAGGAAAAGTCTGTCCAGGCACAAAAAAAGCAAGCCCTCCTCCAGTCTGGAAGAGTGACCTCGGTTACTTAACAAGAGTATCATTCTAATTACAACACGCATCCTGGACTGGGCGCAAGGCCTCTCCATGGGGGACATGGAGAGGAATGAGGCTGCCCTGTCCTCAAGGAGCTCCATGCAAACAGGTAAACAGATCAATCTCTGGGCCCTTAGAAAAGCAGCAGAGGAACAAAGGGCTGTGGGTGGGGCTGGGAGGAGGAAGCAATTTACACCGCTGGTGTCTTGGAGTGAGGGGCAAGGGAGAGTGAGC
>NW_006293088.1:7803153-7805142 GCF_000327345.1 Myotis davidii | reverse complement strand
GTGTGCTCAGCAGGGCTTCAAGCAAAGGAGTCAGCCAGGAAGGGCATACAGAACATTCTGGGAACTGCAAGGAGGACAGGGTGTGCAGAAAAGAGTGCCAGCAGGTAAGACTGGAGTGGCAAGAGCGGATCGGGTTGCAGAGAGCCTTTTAGACCAGGCTGAGGCCTTAAGGTCCATGGAAAGACTGGATAAGGATGGCTCCAGTGGCGGCAGTGTGGCTGTGGCCTAGGGGCAGACTGGCTGCAATCCAGAGACCAGCTAGAGAGGCTGGTGAGATAACCCAGGAGTGAGATGAGGGAGGCCTGAACTCAACCTCAGCCATCAGAATGAATGCCTCTTCATCCACTCTTAAGTATTTACTGTGCACCTAGCACTGGGAGGAATTTAAAAGTAGCCATGGACCTTTATTACAACAGATTCATTTTCAGCAGGTAAGATACGTGTGTGTGGAGTCATTACAGAAACATCTGGGATTTAATTCAGCCAAAGGCACAGACGGTGTAGTCCAGAGCGCCTTCCCCAAGATAGTGAGGCTCGCCCAGATCACGAACTGACAGCATGTGCAGAGGCGGAGGGGTTCGGAAGGCCCTCCATGAAACAGAGGCGGTTAGAGGAGAGGAGAGTCTACACAAAGTCGAGGTGGGTGACCCGGCGTGAGTGTGACGGCGGAATTCCAGGACCAGGCCAAAGGACACACAGCCCCACGAGGACAGGCCGGCACAGTGAGGCGGCGACTGAGGAAGGCTGACTCTAGAACAGCAGGCTAATGTGGTGGAGCTGAGCAAACTTGAGTGCAGATTCTGACTCTTCCTCTGGACATCACCCATTCAACTAATAATTATTAAGTATCTTCTATATGCCAGGACTTTACATATATTAATTTAAAATCCTCGCAACGTAAAAGAAATGCATTATCTTCGCTTTACAGACAAAGAAGCTAAGGCACAGATGGTTAAGTAAATAGAGCAAGGTCACCCAACGCCTCGAAGAAAAAGACAGAATTCAAACCCAGGCTCCAAAATCTACGCCCTTCACTGCCACGCCCTCTGTGAGGTGGAGGTAAGAGTCCGAACCATTTTTAGTCATGGTCGCATTCTCTGTGACTGCCCTTTCCTGTTGGCCCTAACATCCAGTCACCAAGTCCTCAGTATTCTTCCTACGAAAGGTCTTTCAATGTCCTCCTTTCTTGCCTATTACAGTGCTAGTCTCAGGCCAAGCCCTTCTTCCTCTCTCCTACTAGCTGGCCTATTAACCCCGCTCCCTCATTCAGCCATTTACACGCCCCTGCAAGGAATTTCTCAAAACCACCAAGTTCCCCATGTGTCCCATACTGTCCTCCCACCCCTCTCAGGATAGCTTTAACCTATTCAGAGTGGTGGGAACACACCTTAGCCCTGATTCAGGGCCCTCCAGGATCCTGTCTCTGTCCACCTTTCTAACCAGATGTCCAGTAATGCCAACTGATCCATGTTGCAACTGTCTGAACTCCAGACTCTGGGCTACCTTTTCAACTCTCTACAGCCTACTCAAGATACCTCCAGTTTACTTCAAACCCAAGTCCAACTCCCTCCCACTCCAAAAGGAAATTTCCCTGACCATTCCCTCCCATTCACATGACATTTATTTATTTGTATGAGGTCTCATGTACTAATAGAATCTACGGCTCTGACGACAGGTACTGTACCTTACTCTATTTGGCTCCCAATAGCATTAAGCACTTGGAGCTCCCATGTTTCTGATATCTACACTAATAAAAGAGAAAAATGGTAATTGGCGTACGACCGCTACCCTTTTCATTGGCTAATCAGGGCTATATGCAAATTAACTGCCAACTAAGATGGCAGTTAACTGCCAACAAATATGGTGGTTAATTTGCATATGTAGGCACAATGCAGGGAGGCGAAAGGGAAAGCAGGAAGAAGCCCCCTGCCACTGACAGTGATCAGAAACCCAGGGGGGAGCTAAGAGCTGGGGGGCAGGGCAAAGGTG
>NW_006293088.1:7784526-7802856 GCF_000327345.1 Myotis davidii | reverse complement strand
CCCACTGCTGCTCAGAGACCAGCCTTTACCTTGTGGTTTACCAGAAATGTAGAGGAGCCTTTAAAATCGAAACAAAGCCAACCCACTCAGAGTTGGTCAGTGATCAGCATAGGTCAGTATGTTAAGCATTCCTTTCCCTCTATTAATTCACTTCTCTTCAAATGAAGACCTTAAAGTCTTTAAGACTAATTTAATAATTAACATTATCGATTTAAAAATAGACATGTCTCGGCATACCTTGGAGATATTGCAGGTTTGGTTTCAGACCACTGCAATAAAGCAAGTATTGCAATAAGTGAGTCATGATGTTTTCGCTGGTGGAGGGTCTTGCCTTCTATTTGTTAAAAAAAGGGGGGTGGGAAGGGCGACATCTGTGAGGTCTGCCTGTACTCTAAGCTTCTGAATGTTAGCTCAATGGTATGGTCTGTTTCTTAGTAGTGGAGCTGAAATTCAGCATTTCCAGTGCTGAAATCCCAGGCCTCATGAATTATTTCTACGTCCTGTATCCTGACGGTGTACAGATATATATATATATAAATAAAACAAACCATAAAATAAAACAAACCATGAGATAACAGGTTGGTTGGGCTAAGGTGGTCACCATGGGAAATAGTTAAAAATCAAAGGGTTAATTTTGAACTGACTTTCTTGGTTCCATGACATGAAATTCCTGATTTTCCTCATATCACCTGGCTTAATTCTCTATTCAACCTCTAAATGTTGGAGTCTTCCCATGGCTTTGTTCCAGGCTTCCTGCTGCTCTCAACCTCCCTCCCAATATATCTCCCCCTGCACCCTGGGCTCTAAATATCATTCAAGATTCTTATGACTGTTCCCAAGGCTAAATCTATGGTCCAAACCCACTGGGAACACTTGCTCGAACGTCTCAGACATTTCAAACTGCTTCTAGAAATATGCACTTGACATCTGGTGGTGAACACAGACCACTTCTGTCGATGCATTTCAATGACTATGCTATCCAGTGCAAAGCACCATTGGCTCCACTAAAAAAAAAAAAAAAAAAAAAAAAAAAAAAGGAAGTAAAAGCTTCATGTGGCCGGCACTGTTACTTCTCTATGGAAAGCCACAAGGCCTCAAAACTGGTAAAACATCTGCTGCTCAGAGACCAGCCTTTACCTTGTGGTTTACCAGAAATGTAGAGGAGCCTTTAAAATCGAAACAAAGCCAACCCACTCAGAGTTGGTCAGTGATCAGCATAGGTCAGTATGTTAAGCATTCCTTTCCCTCTATTAATTCACTTCTCTTCAAATGAAGACCTTAAAGTCTTTAAGACTAATTTAATAATTAACATTATCGATTTAAAAATAGACATGTCTCGGCATACCTTGGAGATATTGCGGGTTTGGTTTCAGACCACTGCAATAAAGCAAGTATTGCAATAAGTGAGTCATGATGTTTTCGCTGGTGGAGGGTCTTGCCTTCTATTTGTTAAAAAAAGGGGGGTGGGAAGGGCGACATCTGTGAGGTCTGCCTGTACTCTAAGCTTCTGAATGTTAGCTCACAGATATGGTCTGTTTCTTAGTAGTGGAGCTGAAATTCAGCATTTCCAGTGCTGAAATCCCAGGCCTCATGAATTATTTCTACGTCCCTTACCTTTTCCGTGCCTGACAGTGTACAGGTATTAGAACGCTAGGAGGCTGAGGGTGAAGGAGAAAGAAGACTGTGCTCACTTAAAAGGCAGTAACGTGGGCTGGGTCCCTGCCCAGTGAGTGCACAGCGGCCTGCTCGCAACGCTCCACAGACTTGCGGCCGGGCCACTCTCAGGAGCTTGGACTGAGGGGCTGGCGGGTGTTGGTTTCCACTTACCCTGCACGTGTTCCTTGGGAGCAGAAAGCAAGTCCTTTGCTAGTTCTGAATCCTCATAGCCAGATGAGATCCAAACATAAATATAAATTTATTTATGGCACGGAGATTATTCTTTGCTTTGTTTTAGAAACTGAGTTTGTGGCTGTGCTCCAGTTTCACATATGTTGACATTTAACATTGTATAAATTTAAGGTGTACATGTTAATTTGATACACAAATATTGTAATATGATGGCCATTGTAGTGAGAATTAGAACCCCTGTCATGCTACATAATTATGCTCCAGTTTTTAGACGAACTGCTGTAGTTTTCCATTACTGAGTTAAAATTTCATATCATCAGGAGTTACCTACTGTAAGTTCCTAGTAGAGAATATTTAATTCCTGGCTTTAAAAAAAGTGAGTTACCTGAACACAGTATTTACTGTTAACCTGTGTTTTAATAGGCTCTGTCTGGAAAGCTCTATTTCTTATTTTTGGTAGAATGCAAAGAACATGAGATTCAAACTCGGAAGTTCTGGGACCTAGTCTGCTCCTCTGTTCCATAAAGGAAATTTTGATATGACTGTTTATGGACACAGCCAGTTTTGAAATGGGAGATACTTAATAGGAATAAACATAATTGGGTCACAATGCAGTAACATTTCTCTTATGATAAAATTTTACGTTCTAAAGTCCCTGGTGCTATTGCCGAGCCTGCCCCACGTCAGTGCCTCCCGAGCCCCGTGCCCATGGCCTACCCAGATGCTGACCCTCTCCACCCTCGGGGTGGCAGGGTGGGTCTAGGCTAGCAGCTTCGCTGGTATGCGTCATGATATGAAACCGGCAGGGAAACACCACCCTATGCAACAAAGAAACAGCTAATACTGAGTAGTGCTAGGGCACGTCTTAAGGGTTACGTGCACTGACTTACTGAAACATCACAACCTTCAACGAGTCAATCAGGCACTACTACAATTTCCACTTTACAGAAGGAAAAACTAACCATACCATCAATCCAGGGTCAAGGTTGACATCTGTAAACAACTGGGAGCCTCAGGGATGGGTGAGGCCTAAGAATGGAGTCCAGGACAGGGTGCAGATCGCAGATGGTGCAATGGGCATCTGTTGCCTTTGTCTGCCTTTCAAGGTAAGTGTTCTCAAAAATCTATAAAAGTAAGTAAGGGCTAGAGTCTCATAACTTATTCGTGCCTCAATTTCTTCATCTTTTAAATTGGCAAAAAATGCCTGCCTTATCCATTTCAAAAAATTATTCTGAACATCAAACTGGATAGCAAAGAGTAGTAGGCTGGGGCTAAGTCCCTCACAGAGTAAGGTGCACTGATCGCCCTCATCTGCACCTGGAACTCCCAACATTCTTCTCAAGGGCTGGATCTGACCTGTGTCCGCAGCAGAGAAGAGAGGCAGGACGAGGGGACTGTGCCTCAGAAATGGCAAAAAAATAGCTCTGCATTAACTCCTGGCTGAGAGCTTTCACAATTAACTCCCACTGGTGAATTTTAACTAGTGCATCACAGTCAGAAATGCACACCAGGACTTCGAAAAGTGACTTCACTCCATCCTCTTACATAACTGTTTGGAAAACACTGTCGGTATTAAAATGATTCCCACTGTGAAAATGGCTCCTTCTGCTCTACCCTGTTTTCTGCACAAAATTTTATGTTAATAACTTACTGGTTCTCAGGGGACTGAAGAGCAGGCATATTTGCAAGTAAGCAATCCACAGTGCCCCCTCGCTCCCGGGTAGATATATAAAAGTGCAAGCGAAAAAAAGAGAACATTGATGCCAAGCAGATGAAGTGAAAGCCTTTCCAAACGCTTGTATCACACAGTGCCGTGTCCTTACTGACCAACGGCTCTTACTGACCAACCATTAGATGAGAACCTGTTGCGTTTCATCCATACAGTCTTGTTTGTTATAGATTCTTGTCACCGTATCTAAAACGTATGTCTTGCTGGAGGTATACTAATGATGCTGTGCTTTGAAAAGTATCATTTGGTTTTGGGTTTTAAATGTTTAACACATTAATGAAAGGGTGACTGAGGAAAGCACTACTTTTTCAATAAATAACACCCAGAACCAATTTGTCTGGGAGGAGACATGCCGGCAATCATGGTGGGCATTTCCAAGAGTCTCTGTATATTGCTCTCATTTCTGACTACTTTGTAAGTAACTTTGAGTTTACTAGCATTAGTCCAGGTTAACTACATAGTTACATTTGGATTTTCAACTGGACGGAAGATCGGTGCCCCTAATCCTTGAGTTGTTCAAGGGTCAACTATAGTTAACAGTTTCATTAAACTGGTTAAAGTTTTATAAAGGCAAACGGATAACTATTTAAAAGAATAAGCACATTTTTATTATGGTTCTCATCTCTCTTCTGGAGCAGATCTTTTTCTCTAGCTCACACTTCACCTACACTTTCTATTCAGAGTATCAGCTTTCACAGACTCAACACGGACAGTCACGTGTCCTAGACCACGGCCTCCTCGAGGCTCTTCGATACACTCTCCAAGAGTAATTGTTTGGACCAATAGGACAGAAGTGATGCTGGTGGACTTCTGAGGCTGGAGTGTAAGCAATACAGCTTTTGCTTGGCTCTGCCTCTGCAGACACACAGCGCTGAGCCACCATAATACAAAGGCTGGCTCTCCGGAAGCCACCAGCAGTGCTGGAGACCACACAGGGGTGGAGAGACGCCTAAAAGCTCCCGCTGTTCCAGCCCCCAGCTGCTGAGACTTCCTGGCTCGGGCTCCTGAGTGAAGGCGCTTTCAAGATGGCTCCAACCCCACCTACCATCTGACTGCAACCTCACAAAAGCCCCTCAACTCAGAACCACACAGCTGAGCCACTTCTAAATTCTCATCCCACAGAAATAGAGATAATAATGAGTATTATTGTTTTAAGTTGAGGTAATTATTTTATTGATTTTTTTTTTTTAAGGGAGAGAGAGAAACATCAACCAGATTCCTCCTGTATACACCCCAACTGGGGAATCGGCCCTACAACCTGGGCATGTGCCCTAACCGGAATGGAACCCACCACCCTTTGGTATGCGGGCCAGCACTCCAACCAACTGAGCCACACTGGACAGTTGAGGTAATTTTTACTGTTGGGCATAGTTTATTATGCAGTAAGAGGAAACCACTATGAAATTCATTATAAAAACTACTAAAAACTCTACATTGTTAGTCAGCTATTAATTAAATGAACCAGTGAATCAGCTTCCTATTAGACTTCTCCAATCTGCATGTCCTTTCACTGTCTATAACCTTACTCTGCTTTAACACATAGCTCTTATTACCATGTAACATGACGTTTTACATGACACTAAATGCATCAGGAAATGTGTTCACTTCTGCATCCCAGCCCCAAAAGCAGCACTTGATTAGCAATCAATCACTGGCTGGCTGAATGAATGAGTGAGTGAGTCTGGAGGTGAGCTCACCTGGTCTTCCCAAAGCACTATCTGATTTCCCCACCATCTGCCCTCCGTCTTGACTCAGTGTCTCCTGACATGTGTTCACTGCTAAGTTTCTGACTCTCTAATTACTACTTACAAAATTGTTTAACACCAACTTTCCTGTCCACTCAGACGTACAAATCCCACCAGAGAAACCACACCGTCCCACTCCATGATGCCAGTTTAGCACCCAGAGTGAAGCTGGTAATTAATTTTTTCAACACACCTGTGTACTAAACCCTTTCCAGGTGGTTTCAAATGTCAAATAAAATTACTCCATTTTTCATCCAAAGACCACATGCCTCATAGGAAAATGACCTCATGTCAGATGGTTTACATAGCAACTGAGCCCACTAGCAAAGGCCATGGAGCCATCCCATATATCTCTGTCTATATGATGATTTCATTGCGTCGGCTAAGTCCCTTCACTATGGCAGACCTAACAAAGCACTGCCACTGGGTGACTCTCAGAGCACGCTTCAGTGCATTTCAAGTCAAATGAGAGCTGGCTAGTTAAGCAGCAGCATCAACAGATGTAGGAATACCGCCAGCAAAATATCTCTGGCCAATTATGGCTGCCCAGCTACACCCAAATTAAAAATAACCCAATACTAACAACATCGCCCCCCCCCCCCCCGTGATAACGCCGTGGAGTCTCCCCGGAAATGTACTGTAAAGTGGTCATAAATAAGTCATTGAAAAGTTCACCTCCTTTAACAAGGTAGATCTCAGCAAAAAAAGAAAGAGGAAGAAACTGAAAAAAGAAATGTGGCCCATCTGTAAGTGACAAGCCAATAAAAGAATAGGAATCTTTAGTGAAGAAGCCTTCTGAAAAAATTGTAATTAAGAGTCTAAATTAGTGGCTGCCCAACAGAAACTGAATGTGAGCCAAACATGTACCTTTAATTTTCTAGCAGTCATATGTTTTAAAGATAAAACTTTAATAATACGAGTTTCTAATGTCCATTTTAACTTGATCTAAAATATTATCAATTCAGCATATAATCAATATAAAAGTTATTAAAGAGTAGTTTGCGTTCTTGTTTTCCTATATGTCTGTGAATTCAGCATGTGGTTTACACTCACAGCACCTCTCAGCTTGGACTGGCACACGTGGCTGGTGGTTACCAAGTCAGGTAGCACAGGTCTGGAATGATCCTTACTTCTGTTTTTATAAAACATTAAAACTTCCAAAGCACTAAAAGTTTTCCATTAGGGAGGTAAAATAAATACACTGTTAGAATTATGGACAATGATATCACATAGTCTTAAATGAAATAAAATCACAAAAGCCTGTTATTTTAAATTAAATAAAAGCTGTCCCCCAGAAGAACTCAGCCCCCCAGAAGTTAAGATCTGCCCACAAACGGGAAACTGAGGCCCTGACGGGCACCAGGGGCGCCCTTCCGCTCCCGCCATGCAAAGGGCTCCTGAACTTTGTTTCTCCTTCACCACAATCTGACAAGGGCCAGGGCTCCTCGTTTACCTTTGTTCACTTTAAAGGGTCTCCAAATGGGAGGGAAAATCAATCACTCGTTTGGGAAATGTCCGGGGATAGAGGGGAAGGGAGTGTATTTCAATTACAGAAGGCAACCTCGCTCCTAAGGCAGATCCCCGTCTAAAGGTGGTCATTGTTTTCCTTTTTATTACCATTCGGTCTCATGCTGTCCCCATGAAGAACAACTACCACAAGGGTCTCTCAAGGGAGAGTCCCCACATGGGGTGCTGGTAATGGGCCCCACCATGAGGCTGCTCTGCTGGCTTTTGTTTGGAACAATAGCATTCCCATGATACCTCACTCTTGCTGAAAATATTGGTATTAAGAGAGCATGAACACAGCTGTGTGTAAATTACACACAGAGATTAGATCTGTATATTTATAAGGAACACAAACATACTAATAGCACAGTTACATACACAGTTGGGTACACTGGGCTGCATGGAGAGTACGGTTTGAGTTCCAAAGTATTTCTTTAAAATTTTCTAGATTGAAATGCTTAACCTGCACAGTCAGGCTGAGGTTCTTCTGCCCCCCGCCCCCCCCGCCCCCAGATTCCTCTTCACTTTCATTTGCAATACGGGAGAAATTATTTGAAACTCTATGAAGGAGAAATCTCACAATAAAGAGCTTTAAAATTAACTTTTATAGTAAAAATAAATCAACATGGGATGATTTTCAGTTAAAAAGTAATAATTATAAATTGGGGGAGGAGGATAAGAGAAGGCAGTGTGGCAGAAGCAGAAAGTGGGAAGAATCTGAAAGTTCAGAATTAACTTGTCCTGCAATGACAGTGTTCGCGTCTCTACACAAATGCATTATGTACAGAGAGGACGACCTGTTCACACCGCACGGGGAAGGCAGGGTTCTTTGCATTTTTCCGCTAAATTTGAAAATAGAGAGAAGTGCACTCAGCATTATATATTCACTGCATTAAATCCAGATATAGACACGTGACCAGGAAACTGGGCTCTGTTCTCTGCCTGATTCTATCACGGCTTTCGATGACCCAGGCGAGACCTTAACATTCATTCCCTGGGCTGAGTTTCTCATGGAAAGATGGCATCCCAAGTACCCTAATTTACCAGATAAAGCACTAACTTTTAAATTGTTAAGTGTTTCAGGAAGGTAAAAGAAAAATAGTAATAATCCAACTAAGCATAAATGTGAATATATATATACACACATAATAAGCTCACTTATAGGCCTTAATTTTATTCTTTAAAAGCTTTAAAAAAACATGCTCCAACTGATACTCTTCATCTTTTATTTTTTCTTGGTGTGGTTTATATAAACTCCTGGTTTAAAATGAAAGAAAAGGTCCATTTCTGAGGCTTGGGTTTACCGTGCTTACAGTTCCACCAATAAATCATCTCCCAATCTGGGCTTGGAAAAGCACTGGCCACGGTTTGATTGCTCCAGCCCCAGGTTGCCAGGCAACCAACACAAGGGGGAAGTCTGAGAAGCGCTGACAGATAGCCAAGTGGCTGAAACAACAGACTTCTCTCTGTCAAAAATGTGTTTCAGAGAGCCACTTCCCCACCTCTGCTCTCTGCTAAACACTACACGATTGTAAAATCAAAATCAAAAGGCCACTGTAATAAAAACACTTCCTGCTCAATTACGAATTGTTAAAAAGCTGTGGGGAGGCCCAGATCACACAGTGTATGGCAACAGAAATGTGATACTGTAAATGAGATAAAGTCAGCAGCATGCGAGAAACCCGGTCTAAATGCAGCTCTGTAGCTTCGGGTCAGGGGACCTGGTGTGTGGAGCAAATCAGCTGCCTAAGAAAGCACCAGCAAGAAAATAACGAATGTTGAAACGTTGCAGAAACAAACCAAACAATAACCAAGAAGCCGCAGGTCCCCGTTACTTAATAATAAAACCAAGAACATGCTCAATCGTTGTGGAACAATCTGGAGATAATGAAAGTTTTCTCTCTCTGGGCTGATTTCTTGTGTAGAATAGGGCAAGGAAGATCAAGGACCCGCAGGAAGCACGCCCCCTGGCGGATGGGCAGGTGGGTGGGATTCCCTCATGCTTGACAGTCAGGGGATTACAGGAGACAGCAATGCCTTCCAGAGGATGCCTGGTAACAACAGCAGGTCTGAGGTCTGACATCTACTGCAACATCTGCAACACCTCCGGTGCCTGCTCCGAGCCAGTAACCGCCCCAGTCCTGCCGTGTCCCTGCTATGCAGCATCCTTCCACGAAACCCCTGCCCTGACTGCCACCCAGGACTCCGGAAACGCTTTGTGGTTATTTGGAAGAGGTCAGCACTAAGAACAAGTTCACCTTTTTTGTTTTTGGCAGCCTGGTAAAGCCTAACCTCTTACTAAAAATGGGTTTGAAATGCCTACAATAAAATGTATGGATTAAAAAGGAAACCAGTTGCCCTAACCGGTTTGGCTCAGTGGATAGAGCATTGGCCTGTGGACTGAAGGGTCCCAGGTTCGATTCCGGTCAAGGGCATTCCGGTCACCTTGGCTGCGAGCACATCCCCAGTGGGGGGTGTGCAGGAGGCAGCCGATGATGATCTCTCTCATCGATGTTTCTAACTCTCTATCCCTCTCCCTTCCTCTCTGTAAAAAAATAAAAAATAATTTTTTTTTTTAAAAAAGGAAACCAGTTATTTGAAAACAAGATACCAAAACATTAAAAAAAGGTGAGTATGCAGACCTTACGGACAGTAAGAAACCAAGATCTCTCAGAGGGTTTTGGTGCCTATGTATGTTTTTAGGGGGCGGTGTTGTTTTGTTTTGTTTTATAATAAGAGCTTTGGCATTATGACAAAATGGAGGGCCAGGACAGCAATTTATTCACCACTTAAGTTACCAAAGCAACGCACAGCCTGGCTCACTGCCCAAAGCTGACCAACTCGGAAGAGGTGCGCGAGGCTCCCAGGCTGGCCCTCTCCACGCCGCCAGCCCAGATCCCACGGCTCCTGCCTTTTCCTGCTTTTTCAGGGCCCAGATGAGGGCCTGGCAAGAAAAATGCGTAGGTCTATTTTCTGCAAACTGGGGTGTACAGACACAAAAGGCTTTAAGGGCACGTGGACTCAAATAGTTCTAAGGCAATATTCATTTCCTAACCTGCAACTTTCAAGTTTTCTTTCCCAGTCATCTACCGAGAAACAAACTCTTGTGTAGAAGGTGAAGGGCCACCCTCCTCTCACCTCACAAGCAAAGGCGTCCCTCTCCCACCTGGGGTGCTTAGCAGCGGGGCCTATGCAGAAACTCCAGGGCAGAAGCACAGGTCCATTCAAAACATGGGTGTGGATGTGGGCACAGAGACTAACTATGTTCACCATAAGAGCCTTAAGCGACTCAGGTACTTTCTAATTCTTTTGAAGGAAGGAGGGTCTAGAGAAGGTATCATCTGATAAACTATTGAAAATATGTCTGATGATAAATTATATTTTTGGCATTACAATGTAAAATTCAAATATTTAGGTAACACTGTAAAAAACTATCATTCCCATCTACTTGTTCATGTGAACAAGATTCCTAAATATTTATATATACAAATAAATAAATAAGAATAAAATAGATACAGAATATGGCCTCAATTGAACAATAAGTAATATTCATCCAAGAACTAATGTGTTCAAAAAACTCATCTATCTTATTTCCAATGAATAGTAAAAAGTAAAATTTTATCTACATTTATAACATCTTGTTTTGTTCACCTGTATACTAATTATTATAACACTATAATTATTGGAGAGAATTTTTCTTTTAACACAGCTTTATTTCTAAAGGAAATCAGTATGTACGCATATTTTGATACACATACCTTTTTGTTTTAGGGAGTATCAAAGGCTGATCTGATAAGATCTCAAGCACAAAATGCTTTACATTAGGAATAAAGTCTATGGGAAGTAGATTCAAAAGTTACTAGTTATGCACTGGCTGGTTTGGCTCCGTGAATAGGGGGTCAGCCTGCAGACTGAAGGTCCTGGGTTTGATTCCAGTCAAAGGCACATGTCCAGCTTGTGGGCTCGATCCCCAGTAGGGGGCGTGCAGGAGGCAGCTGATAAATTATTCTCTCTCATCACTGATGTTTCTTTCTCCCTCTCCCTTCTTCTCTGAAAATATATATATGTATTTAAAAAGCTACTAGTTATAAGTTAAAGGGGGAAAGATAAAGTATAAGATTTTACTGCTAAAAATAGGAGCTCATTCGTGTATTTTCTTTCTTTTTTTAAATATATTTTTATTGATTTCAGAGAGGAAGGGAAAAGAAGAGATAGAAACATCAATGATGAGAGGGAATCATTGACTAGCTGCCTCCTGCACGCCTCCTACTGGGGACTTAGCCTGCAACCTGGGCATGTGTCCTTGACTGGAATTGAACCCGGGACCCTTGAGTCTGCAGACCGACACTCTATCCACTGAGCCAAACCAGCCAGGCTCATTTGGGTATTTTCAAAATAGGTAATAATGGGTATAAATCACAATGATATTCAAAATACACTAGATATCTATATCTATAAAAGGCTAAACAACCGTCATAACCGAAACAACCGAACAGACGACCAAAGAGGCTGCATGGGGCGACCAGGCCAACAGGGGTGTTAGTGAGGGCCGACCAAACGACCAAGCAGCAGGCTGCATGGGGTGACCAGGCTGGCAGGGGAGGCAGTGAGGGCCGACAAAATGACTAAGCAGTAGGCTGCGTGGGGTGACCAGGCCGGCAGAGGGGGGAGGCAGTGAGGGGTGACCAGGCCGGCAGAGGGGGCAGTTAGGAGTGATCAGGCAGACAGGCAGGTGAGCAGTTAGGAGCCAGTGGTCCCAGATTGTGAGAGGGATGTCCGACTGCCAGTTTAGGGATCGGGCCTAAACTGGCAGTCAGACATCCGCTAGGGGTCCCAGATTAGAGAGGGTTTCAGGCTGGGCAGAGGGGACTACCCCCCATGCACGAATTTCGTGCACCGTGCCTCTAGTATTTAATAATGATGGGACAGTTTTATTTCAAATGTCAGAAATTACATCCTAATGAAAAAAAGCATATACCATTTTAAACTTGGGAGGGAATATAGGCTTTCTAAGCAAAATTCTTTTAGGGGCTTCATGGGGGGGGTTAAATTTATATCTGAAAGGAAGACAGACACTCAGGAATTCTTGGGAGCGCCAGGCACACTTCCACATTTCAGGCAGACTAATTAGAGTCTGGTTGTACCTAACAGAACAAACTAGGGTTACTAAAAACACATTCTAGAACCAAGACAGATTGTATCACAAAAGTGGGATTTATCATGGTGATCACTTCATAGGTTACATGTCTGATCACTGGGTTGTACGACTGAAACTAATATAATATTGTATGTCAACAGCAATTGAAAAAAATGTTTTAATTTTTTGGAGTAACTGCTGTTCAATTATGGTAAAGACCATTCTTCGCATGAATTTCAAAACTGGGTGTGACATCTGTCTGTTCAAGAGTGAGAGCTCAGACTCCTTCGTGAGCAATTAAAGTGCTCAGCAGCCTCCATCCGGTCACTCTAGCCCCAGCGTCCAGCCCCCCAAGTGTCTGGATTAGAACTTGTGTTAAAATGGATTCTGAGGTTTCATTTCAGTTCATGGGAGACCGTGCTGTGCTGAACAATGTCTACAATGAGTGCAGGAAGGAGGAAGCGGGTGGCACTTGGGCTGTGTATCTGCCACCGCTGTCCCAGAGTCAACTACAGCCAGGCCCTGCTGCTCCCATCACATGCTCCAGTTGTTTGGGGTAAAATAAATCGATATGGGATGATTTTCAGTTAAAAATTACAAAAGTTCCTGAGTCTTATTAGCATTTATCAGGTCTTGACAAGAACAGTTTATAGGCTGTAACAATCTCCCACCTCAGTCTCTCCTCACCACCCACCGCCTGGGGGGCCTGTGTATTGACCACTTACCACTGGGTGACCCTGATCACATGTATGTACTACCTCATGCCCATACTGTCTCATCTTCCTCTGTGCTGCATTTGCTGTGTACCCGCCATGGAACTTCCCACACGGTGCCCAGCACTGGGTCCGGGCACCCAAGTCCATCACTACCATTAAAGTCTCTCTCCTCAGGGTGGGGTGGTCTTGTCTGGGGTCATCTGGCAGAGTCCTTTCCACATACAAATCATGTTTCTTCAAGGACAATTCCTACTATCAGTACCTGAACCTTTCAGGGTTGAACAGGGCCTAATATTAATTAATACTCTTGTTTCTAAGAAAGAAAATCAATGACCAGCCCAAGGTACAGCAGCTGGTCCAAGGCACCGACTCAACCAGAAAGGCTTGCCAACACCTTCGTGTCCTACCACCAAACTTGAATTACATTACTAGTGGGCAGTTTCCTACATGCAGATGAGTAGTCATCTAAGAAAAGAAGAAGTGATGAGAAAATGTAGGGCGGAAAGGAGGAGGAACTGGAGTTTCTTGTTTTGGGGCATATCACGAACATAAAAACACCCGGCCCAGTGGCAGCAGACATTCGGGGGGAAGCTCCCACCAGAGGTGGGTTGTCACAGCCTCCTCCAGGCGGCAGCAGATCCAGGCTGCTCTGACTACAGCAGGCAGGACTGGTGGGACCTTAACACGATCTAGGACAGATAACAGTGAAAACAATTCTTGTGGCCTAATAAAGGATGAAAAGGAAATGTTCTTTATAATGAGGAAATGAATCATCTACCCATCAAGCTCCTTCATGTCTTTGTTTTATTTTGCTTTAGGCTCTTAGCCTGTTTGATAAAACATTACACCGAGGAAGCACCAAAGAAAACGAAAACACAGTGACAACTAAAGGGAACTCCACAGGCTGGACAGAGCCCCCTTGGGCTTTAGCTGCTTCTCCTCATCCTCTCTCCTGACCACAGAGAATATTCACCCAAAACTTCTGTGAGGTTATCAGCTAAGGCCGTAACAAGAACGAGACCCTTCTCTTCTAATCTTTGCACCAATCCAAAAAGTCATGACAAAGGTTGTAGAGAATCTTTTGGCATTAAGTCTGTCACTGTGTTGCCCATAACAGAAAACGCACATCTATGCACAACAAATGCATGAACTTTTACTTCAATGATAGCCACATGACTTACTTCTATAGCAAAGCTCCCTCTTCTCTCCTAGCAGTCAGTTCTAAGCTCTCAAAAGTTCCTGAGTCTAATAGGCATTTATCTGATCCTGACAAGGAACAGTTTATAGTAACTGAGACATGACTTCAAAGATCACCAGATAGGAATTAAGTAATTTAAATTATTAGAAAAACATTTATCACACTTGATTAATTGACTTGGATTACTGAGGTATCATTTGCCCAGACTTACTTAGAACAGAAATATGGAATGAGAAGTGCTGCTCCCTTGAGGAAGGCAGCTCTACAGCTATGCACCCCCACCCACTCAGCCTTCCCCTGACACAGCATTCTCCACTCAGCTAGGAGAGGGATGGAGAGTTAGAAACAACAATGAGAGAGAACCATCGATCAGCTGCCTCCTGCACACCCCCTACTGGGGATGTGCCCGCAACCAAGGTGCATGCTCTTGACCGGAATCGAACCTGGGACCTTTCAGTCCGCAGGCCGACGCTTTCCACTGAGCCAAACCGGTTAGGGCTCTATCCTATCTTTTATCAGAACTATCAGGAACATGAGCAATCTTGCTCATAGTCCTTCTAATACTCTGCTTGCATCAACAATTCTTGGTGCCCTTTATTCCAACCCAGCCATCAGCCATCCCTTATGGCTGAACTTCATGGAAACATCTAAGATATGAATCTAGAACTTTTATTTACTACGGCACACCCACCTTAAATTGCACAAAGTCTCTTCTTCTTGATGTGCCCCTCAACTCCTGTACCATCTCTATCCTGGTTTCCCAAGTTCTATACGTAACCCAGGACTCACTACCAGTTATTTCAACAAAGCGATCAATACTACAAGATCTGCCTCAGCATCCCGACTTTGTACCAAGTTCCTATCCCAATCTTTCAATTGAATTATATCATTGCCCACATTAAAAGTGTGTAATTATTCCCCATTTCCCATTAAGTTAAACATCATGGGTAACAAATTAAATACAACATCCAAGCAGTTCTGCTTTGGAGCTATTCCTTTTCTACATTTGTCATTTTGTCCATCCTTCTGCCTCTCAATCTAACAATTCCCCGAGTCTCTCCTTGCTGGGGTCCAACCCCAGCAGGTCCAGGGGTCCCCAAAGGTGTGGATGGAGTTGGCGAAGAAGGCATGACACAGAGGCAGCGTTCAGGTGATCATCATAGCCAGGTTCTCTAGTCAGGTTCTCCAGCCAAGTTCTGTGTAGGATCTTTTGCCATGCTGGATAGGAGATCTCCAGCCAGGTTCTGTGTCCATGTTCTCTTGCTAGGTTCTCCAGGTTGTCCAGTCAGGTTTTGTAGCCATGTTCCCTCGCTAGGTTTTCCAGCCAGGTTCTGTCCAGGTTCTGCAGCCCGGGCGTGATTATTTGTAGTTAAAGTGATTAACTATCCGCCTGACACTTAGTTAAGGGGTTTTATCCCCTCCCTAACTTCAGGGAAAAATCCCTACCGGGGGAAACAACCTTTCTCGTATAGGTGACCTTGGTTAAAACACATAGCGCTAAGGGGAGCAAACATATTAAGAACACCAGGTGTTCTTGAAATACACCAGGTCCCTTGAAACATATGCTGTGCAGATGTTTCTTTCCTGCAGCGACTGTGTCAAGCAGCAAGGATGGACCGGCTTCCGGCATCTCCTCACTCTGCACTATTACCCCTGCCAACGTCAACAGGTCCTGGCTCTGCCACTTCCTCTCTGAGATCCTGAGCATGCATGCTAATTTAGCTCCTCAACTGTGAGCTTTCTCTGTAAACAGAAAGCTTTCCTAGCTTTAGACCTTCATTTCTAACTGCTACATCCACCTGCATCTTCTAGAGTCACTTCAAATTCAACATGACTCTTCCATTCTGCCCTAAAGCAAGTACTTCTGGTTTCACAAATTTATTAAAGGTACCACCAGATGCCTCCCTGTACCAAGACACAAAATCTGAAGAGCATCTCTCCAGCTCTTCCCTTCTCTCCCACCCCCATCAGCCAGGCTTCCCTGGAGAGGCCACGCAGTGTAGTGAGTGAAGAGCTGGGCTCGGGAGCCAGGAGGCTGGGTTGGAAAGCAGGCTCTAGGAATTGCTCTGTGGCCTCAGAAAAGTTCTCTCTCCTGTCTGGGACCCTGCTTCTATATCTATAAAATGTCAATAAATTAGTCAATTCACGTCGAGTACTTAGAATAGCACCTGGCCCATAATAAAGGTCTTGCTTCTCACTAACTTTACCTCAATTCCTCCCAACCCCAGCTGCACGTTAGACCCAATGCCCCGGCCGTACCCCATGTTAATTAAGTCAGAATTTCTGGGGTGAGACCCAAGGCTCTGGGGTGTGTGTGGGGAGAATGTGCGCGTTGTGTGTGTAAGAATTAAAGCTCCGCATGTGATTCCAGTGCAACCAAGGCTGAAAAACACAACTTTTAAACTTAGAGCTTGCAACATCTCTCACTAGAACCACAGTCCTTCCTCAGCCCCAGGTCCCAGGGCCTGGAGCATGGATGCCTGGGGCCCACCCACAGATTCTGATCTAACTGGTCTGAGTGCAGTCTGGGCCCGGGACATTTTAAAGTTCTCCAGGTGATTCTAATGTGTTTGGCCAGGCTTCAGAACCACTGATCCCCTTCTCTACCCACTTCAGTTTGTCCCATCATTCCCCACATTCAAATATATGTAATTATTCCTTATTTCTTATTAAATTAAACATAAACTTCCGGTCCCACAGATGGGCGGCTTTGAATCAGCTATCTTGTACACACCTCCATCTACAGCTTCATTCAAACTGGGCCACCAGCTACTAACCACCCACCGCATTCTTTCCTATCTCTGGTCTTCCACTGACCTCTATCAACTGTGTATGGTGAGTGAAATCCTAGCCTTCCTCCAAGGTTCCTCTCAAATCACACCTCCTGCTCCTCACAGCACTTCCTGACCTCCCTGTCCGAGGAGAGCGGCAGTGTGTTCCCCATGTCCCCTGTGGTCCCCAACTATCAGGAGTAGAAGAGGCCCTCGAAAAGAGTTTTCAGTTACGTGGCTGCCATCTCCTCTCTAGGTTGCCTGTGGCAACAACATCCAACTCAAGTGCTCATTTACGCCCACTGCCAACATCAGTCAAGGATGCCACAGTGCCAGGCAATTATCAAGGTGAGTGGTGGCTCCCGCAGAGCTCTTAGCAGTTGAAGAACAAATGCAGTTTATTTGCCTAAAGTCAGTGATCAGCCTCCTTCCTTTTGGATAGGGAGTCAATATGTTTTAAAATCTGGTTTCTGAAAACTAAGCTAAAGACAAAAAAGTCACTTGAACACCGGAAGCACAGACTAGCAATGACAGAACAGAGGACTCCATTAGAGGCAGCAGGACGACCGTGGACAGCGGTGAAGGGCCGCACAGGCGCCCAGCAGAGCCTTGCCCAGAGCACACATGGACGTGCAGTGGAACCGAGGTCGATAGAAGGCGAACAAAGTCCTTCCTCTCTCTTTCTCCCTGTGTAATATTCTTAAAGGCAAACCTGAAGTGGGTTATCGAGAAACAACATTTGGTTTTGCGCTTTAAGAAGCCACCACCCCTTTTGTAAAGCTATTCATCGGAAGGGAACATCTCCCCTACACATGCCCACCTTGTAACAGTGGGACTCTCGAGTGCCTGAAATTACCTCACACCAGTGGAGGATAAACGCCGTGACGCGGAGGGACTCATCTAAATGTGTGAGCGATGGAAGGATCCACCTGCAAGTCTGCCTAAAAGCAAGGTCATCTAACTGGATCCGTGGGGAATACATGACAGGGGAAGGGGTAGAGGAAATCAGAGGAGGAGGAAGGGAAGGAGGAGAAGAAGGAAGAGGGGGAGGAAGTGGGAGAAAGGAGGGAGGGAAGGGAGAGAGGGGAGGGAGAATGTGAGCTGATTTTAAAGTCAGAGAGTCCTGGTGAGGGAGACAAACTACCGAGGTCAGCCTGTTCTGAGGCCAAGCACTTGGGAAGCTGACACAGAAGTTGGCTTGTCCCAAAGGAGGATCTGAAAATAATTTTCTACGTTTTGTTACTGCTAAAAGATTGGAGAATTTCATTACCATGGGCTGGATGAGAGGGGGGATACTAAATCTTCACTGCCCATCCCAGTCTTTAGCTGCTTTGGGAATTGGAACAGCTTTGCCTGATGAAATCGAGTCCCAAGTGGTGCTCTGCTGGAACAGAGAAATGGGAACCACAGACAAGGACCCAAAGCCTTCTACAAGCAAAGGGATTCTGTTTTAAAATTAATGATCTATGGGTTTTGGGGTCCCGGTCAACTGGTTCCCGAAATCTATGCTTAATTCATTTTCTGAAACTCCCCTTTCAAAAATGAATAACCAAGCCTACTTAGCTCTGGTACCCTAATTAATTAGAGGCCCTGGATGGAAAAAGAAAATGACTGATTTAGGCTGAACGAGCCTACACGGAAAGCATCTTATTAGCAAATGTGACACGCCAGCGCGTGAGG
>NW_006293088.1:7773520-7784504 GCF_000327345.1 Myotis davidii | reverse complement strand
CGGAGCAGACGCAGAGCTGGCAGGAGGAAGGGGCTGGATGACATAAAGCAGAGCCCAGGTGACGGATCAGCCTGCCTCCACGTTGGTGTGGCTTCGAACACTCGGAACATGCATCTCTGAAGTCTAAAGGGGTTTGCTTTATGACTGCTGATGGGAAAGATTAGAAAAATACATTTATAATCAACACTTACAAAGCAGCTGCAAGGGGAAACCAAGACTGCTTAGCACTCAAAGAACATGTGAATGTGTGTGCGTACATGTTTTTAAGTTTCTTACACGGAGATGATTCCATCAGCTTTAGATAAAACATCTGCCCAATTTTTAACCTGAGACGTAAAAGGGTGGGGGTAGGGAGCAGATCGAGACGCGTGTCAGATCCAGATTTCGTACCTGCCAGCCAGCGCAAAGTGCATCCCTTCCCTGTTCCTTCTCCTTCCTTCTATTTCTTAGACAAGAAAACTAAGATCCAAAGGGGGGACCTCACTTCCTAAGGTCCCAAAGGTGGTTGGTGGCCAGTGTGAGGACTATCACCCAGGCCTCTGGCTCAGGTCAGCCTTCTCTCCATAAACCACCAGGCCTCTTCCTGCTTGTGCTCCCGTCAGCCCACCTCACCCCAACAATGAGTCCTCCAGGTGGGAGACAGGAGAGCACAACTTCTCTCCTCTCCTGCCCTGCGTCCAAGGGGTGGAATCTGTGCCATGCAGGACCCTGGGCCGCAGCAACAAAGCTACAGGGACTCAGCGTGTCCCGGGCATTCTACTTTCAGAATAGATCTTCCTAACATTCTTAGACGTGTAATAAAATGATCCAGAACAACACTGTACACACATACTTCAATTATGAAATATGGATTGGTAGACTTTCTAGCCCTCAGGCCATACGGAATAATGTCATTCACTCTGCTCCATTCTCTTATTTTCAGGTTCATTTTTTACTTGCAACTTCCCTTGCCCCTCCTTATTTGTTCCTTGGCATATTTATTTGATAGTTCTTCTGCTTCCTATTGCCAGGATTAATTACATGGGATCTAGCCCTTTGCAATGGAGGGAAACATTCCAAAAGTGACCTACTAGAGGGAGCACCCTAGAGTTTTGAAGGAAACTTGAGAGTAAAGGTATATTACCCACAGATCACAGTTGCAAAAAAGACCACCCAAGACACCCAGACAGCCTGAAGATCAGCAAACAGGTCATTCTACTTCTCCAAGAGTGATGGGTTGCATGGAAAAGTGGGTTAGTCAGTGTAGCCAGATCAACACGGGGCTACCTATTGAGCCTTCTGACTTCTCTCTCACAGCAAAACCTTTCAACCATAGATATCACTAAGTGTTGAGTGATGATGGCAAAGAATGTGCTTTTTTCTTTTAATCCAGAAAATAAAACCATGGATAACTGGAAGGGATTGGTTGTTCATTCCAAGGGAGCTACTGAGAAGGAGACAGGGAAGTGTCCGGTTCAGTTGATTCTGTTGGAGTGAGAACACACACGGGCCCTGTGCAGGGTGAGAAGTCCCCTACCCGCCTACAGCAGGGGAGGAGCTCAGCCAACTCCACAGAAGTGATCTGAGGATCTGGAGGAGAAACAGCCTCTATTAGCTTCCTCTTCTCTGGTCAAACAATCGTTTCTGAGTATCAGCCCTGCTCCAGGCCCGGGGCTATGTCCTGGGTACAATGAGAATTAGGCTGCAGTCTCTGACCTCAGCACTCCCTTAGCCCAGTGAGGGCAGACCCCATGGACGTGCCATCACACCCAGCGGGGCAGACCCCACACTCTAGCACTTTGCTTAGCGATCTTGTTTTAATCAATCTTCCCCAGGAGAACAGCAACTCCACAAGGACAGAGGTTCCTATCTGCTTTGTTCAGTGCTGTGCCCCAGCACATAACCCGGCGTCTGGCAGAGTGCCGCTGCTCTATAAATATTTGTGGCATGAGTAACTGAACACCAGGCAATAATCTAGAGTCAGAACTGAGTACGTAACCTGGCAGACAACAGGGGTCATCCTATCCTCATGCTCCGATGGGACTGACAATAGTGGAGAATGGGCAGGCTTGCCATCCCCCAGGCCCCAACACCAAACACACAAAACGCAGAGCCCGAGAGGCGGGGCTCCTGGCTAGCTGCGGAAGTGGTCTTTCTCATCCAGGACCACCACGCACTCTGCTTCCTAAGCCTCAGTACCTGGCTTTGTATGTGGGGATGCTTCACCCACGTCAAGGCGCCTTGGGGCAATGTCTCAAAGCAAGTGCAGGAACAGCCCATCGCTCAGCATGCAGGGCGCTGGGGGAGAGAATAAGGAAAGAGGAGGAACAAGCTGGCACTCCACTGAAGGTAGCAACTGGGGGGCTTCCGAGACCATTAGTCCCTACCTAAGAGAGCTTAGGTTTCAGACACAGTCCAGCAGCGGCGAGGAGACAGCTTTGAATGAGTTACTTCCTTTCATTGTAGGGTTCCTACTTTTTTTTTTTAACCTCCTGTTTCCTTCCCCCAACCCTGAATTCCAGTTACCAGGCTCATACAATGTTTCACCTGTGAAACTAGAGCTCCAATGTCACTGTGCGTGGAGCGTTCCACGCACACACATTAAAACTGACTCCGGTTCTGTTGCTAAGAAACTCAGAAGGAAAGGGCTTTTCATCCTCTTCATTTATAAAATAACCACTATGTCTATGGGAGAACAAATGCAATCTCTCAAGTCCCCTTGTGTCTTGTTCTCATTTTTTAAAGGAACAGAGAAAGATGACTGAGAGTAGCTGAAAGTGTATGCCAGCTCCATTTTTTATACGCCCTTGAAAATAAAATGAAAAACATAGTTTCAGCAAACTGGTGTTTGTTAATCTTTCAAGCTGAAGATTCTCCCCAAGGCTTCCCTCCTTCGAGCAAAAATGAAAAAATGTCCCATAAAAATTGTTCTTGATTTTAAAAGATTATTCTGAATAGCAGCAAGGAATAATTTACAAAGAATGCTTGTGTTCAATGTGGGGTTACTTCCCAGGTCTCCCTTCTCTTCGCATCACCCCCAGGCCTGAACGGTGCACACGCACCCAAGCCCCAAAGATGGGAACAACTTATTGTTGGCTTAAAAAAAAATACCTAAAATTAGGGCTAAGGGATAAGAAACTTAAAAGCAAACATAATGGCCAAAGAAAAGAATAGTCTTCTTTAAAAAGAAAGAGAAAAACAAGTACATTAACGTTTCTGACCACAGTATGAGAGGAAGCTTAGAAAGCAATGAAGCCATGTCTGTGAAAGGCAAGGCCACGGCTAAATTTGTAATTTAACCCACAGCTTCTACTGACATGAAATACTGAAATATTTTTCCCCTTCTAATGCTTGGCCTACCTCACTAAAGGATTTAAAAGTACATTTCTCTTTACAGCTTGTTACACAGTAGAATCTTTCTGCAAACTAAGTGACAAAATTGATTGCCTTACCAACTTTTCTGCACATATAATTGATTTTTAATTTGCAGTCTCATTTCCAAGGGGACATGACAATAAACTCTATCACACTACTGACTTCTTCAAACAACAGTCGGATTCAAAGGCTGCTGGGAGGCAATCATAGGAAACACAGTTCAATTCCATTAATACTTGAAACATTAGGCAAATTCTATCTGAATGGACATTTCCCTTTTGTAATATTAAAGGTGGGTTTTTACCATGGGCCAGCATAAGAATACGTAACATGAGTGAGCAATATGTGTATTACTCATGTGTAATAAGTCAACATTTATATTCTCTTATTTTTTTCTACTCTCATATCTAAGAATTAAGTTGTTCATAGGAAACATTACCAATTTAGCATGAAATTAGAGGAAGAGTAATCAGAGAGAAAAGTCTACTTTGATTCCATTTAAAGTCGCTAGTACCTATTATGTGTTGCATTAAATACAGCATGTCTATATTTCAGGTTCCAAGTGAACTGTAAAAATTTTCAGACAAAGATGTCATTAGGAAGTGAGACTACCAATGTTCTGGTTTAATTTACATGAGTGCACAGTCACATTAAACAATGTATGTACCTCAACAGAGACGCAAAGAGAGCACAAGCCCAGAAACCGTGAGGACGACATTCTAATAGAAAGAAACTTCACATAAATTCTACAAAAGAAGAAAATAAACGAATTCATATTAGATTATCTACTGGAGTCTCCTTTCATCAACCTTTTCTGAATGACTACATAACATGCCCAACAACTCTGGAAATCTGACCAGCCCTAAATAAATGCTATACAACTAAGCCTTCCCCCACATTGAAGATATAAAATTTAAAACTGGACACGATTATGGACATCTTTTTTTTTTTTTTAAAATATATTTTATTGACTTTTTACAGAGAGGAAGGGAGAGAGATAGAGAGCTAGAAACATCGATGAGAGAGAAACATCGATCAGCTGCCTCCCGCACATCTCCCACTGGGGATGTGCCCACAACCCAGGTACATGCCCTTGACCGGAATCGAACCTGGGACCTTTCAGTCCGCAGGCCGACGCTCTATCCACTGAGCCAAACCGGTCTCGGCGATTATGGACATCTTAAATCACATGTGACACTACAGTAGGCTTTGGGCGGCTCTCTTCCCGTCCCCCCACTCCCTCTCTCACCTCCACAGCCCCTGACGCTACAGGACCTTCGCTTTGGTTTTGCTGTGGATTCCATTTTCTGTAGCTGCCACACAAACAGTAAATAAAATGCATTGTATTTTTGCCGCACTAAGCAGTTCTGTCTTCTGGCACATCCAGATGCCTGGCTTGAAAAGAGGGAACAATGAAAACAATGTTTTCTTGAGCAGGCATTCCAAAGGGACACAGCAAAGGCATCTGAAGACACTACTGGAGGAAGACACCTCGCAAACAGCTGTGTGTTCTGTGTAAGAGATTCCCTGAGCAACCACACAGGGTTCATTGGGTTACCAATATTCAAAAAATTAGTTTGCCATGCCATGTCAATTCTGAAAGAAAGATTTTCATTTATATTTATGATAAACTGAACTTTAAATTGAAGGATGGTTTTAAAATTCATGAGTTTGAAAATCCATATACATGACCAATTAAGTTTTATCACCACCACGGATTAACTATCTTTGGGTAAAATTTTCAGAGGTTACTTATATCTATGTTGTTCACCTCAATGTATCACATCAAAACTGGTATAACATATTTAAAAGCAAACATATTTTAAGATAAAAGTTACAGTGACCCAGGATGAAATGGAAACACTGCAGGAACAGCATAAGCAACAATGCCTTTTCCTATGCAACGCCTGGACTTTTGCTGAAAGCTAATTCAACATAAAAAAAATTTCCAAAACAAACAGCCAAATGGATGGGAAGCAAAGGGTGAAGTGCACTGCTCAGTGGAGCACCCAATCTTACAACCTTCCAAGTCAGGCCAAACTCCACAAGGAAAATGCAAGCCCTGAATTTTAAAAAGAATTCAATTAGCATCCCCAGTATTTCCATAACCAACAGCTGAATGTTAATTAAGAGCACAGCATCAAGCAGCAATGGAATCCCGGTGCAATAAGCAACAAGACAACAGCAGCATTTGCTACCTTCAGCTTGCATGCATAAGTAAACAGAATAACTATCTGAGCATGCAAGGGTGACTTAATCCGTTTCGATTAGGTGCGATTCAGCCTGGGGGCTTTGTGCTATATTTAAATGTGTTCATCATGTTTAATTAAAAGCCTAATAATCTAGGGTTTCAGGTTTTTACAAAAGTTCTGATCTGTATTTTCGTATTTCTCTTCATAAGTCCTACTGATTTGGATGGCTTCCTGAAAAGGAACAATGTTTTTAGCAAAATGTGCGTGTAACTAGTTAACCACAGTATAACTCCAGTGCAGCAGCCAGCATTCACGTTGGCTCCATCCTGGCCCACACCACGGCATTTAATAAACTTTATGAATTGGCCTGACACTTCTTTACAAATGCTTCTCTGATCTGACCCGGTTTATTTAGCCTGAAAGACTTGGTCATGAGCTAGCTCCCAAGGTGTTTCTCAGTCATTCCACTAAAGCAGAGACCAGGTGACACTATCTGGCCTCGGATCTGACAGAAATTGGCACAAATCCCGCCTTCGTTCTACAAGATTTAAAGTATCTTGGCCCCCAAGCAACTTCAAAAAGAAGCATCATATCTATACACACAGACACTGTCACAGGAATTACTGAAAGTGTGAGATGAAAGGCCTTCCACTGTGTAATTTTGAGGCCTAACATCTCAAGAATTAGTATCTGAAAGATCTATGAAGTGGTTAGTGATAGTATCATTAATAGTAACTCAAAAACTTTTTCCAAAAATATAACTTTCAAGCATGTAAAAGTGTGTTTCTCTTATCCTGATGCATAATTATTAACTATGACACGTTTTAAAATGCTGGATTAAGAGCCATCTTAATGACAGCGAACAATCTTTAAAAATACTAATCTTCAATGAAGAGTCATCAATGTTACTCTAGCCCTTTACAGGCAGAGGTGTTCTTCTCTCGCAGACACGATTCCCACCGTGAATAAATTCTCCCTCTTCATTTTACAAACCAGGAGGACAACTGCCTCAGAAATAAAGGCTGAGGAACAAGAGCTCGTGAGGACCACACCAGCCTCGCATGCAGAGCAAAGGATTAAGTGCCCATAAATGGTAAGAGGAGCTGCAGTTGGGAGAGGGGCAGTCACCATGGGGTAAGGATGCGTCTCTAAGCCTTGGAGAAGGTTAGGGCCTGGACTGGCAAGGGAGAGACCAGCCCAGTCCGTACAGTGGCCCTGTGGAGCCAGAAGTACACGAGCTGCCCGTTTGCAGCCCAACTGAGGCATCAGGTACTCATCCTACCAACCCTCACACAGTGTTCATTCAGACACACACAAAGGAAAACACTGATGTTGTTTACTCAGATCAAACTCCTATACTGGAGGCAATGACGCTGAAACATAACCAGAATGTCCAAGTACAAAAAAACTGAGAGGCAGGGGGGAAAGGGTGAGGACGGCCCATAGACTTATTTCAGTTGGGGCATGTTTGTTTTGCTTATGCCTGTGCTTCCCGGTGAGAAAACCTGATAAATTCAACAGAAAGCGGCCACACGGGCGCACCAACAGGCGTCTCACCGCCCGAACCAGGTCAAGGTCAGGTACATCGAGCGGTTTACCTGGGGCTGCCTTCTTCCCGCGCCCGCACGGAGGAGACTTGAACCGGTTCGTGCAATCTAGGAGGCGCTGTCGGGATTGAGAAATAATGAAAGACATAAAATAGAAAGGAAAGCTGGGCCTGGGTGGGCTCCTGTCCTCTTCTGGCGGAGAGACCAAGTCCCGAAGCAGCGTGTTCATTTTATACTTGAGTTACAGGAAGTTACATCACATCTGGGTGGGCCTTCGACATCATGAGATCCATCCCCTTCACACCGGGCGGGAGAGTCAGGCTGGGTGGCGTCCAATCTTTTGACTGGTCCCGCCCCCAGGGAGTGGCTCTGCCGCCCGAGTCCAGCTGATGTAAGTTAAGCCAAAGTGTATTCTAAGGCCCTTAACAGTCAGGAGTCCTGCTGGACCAGGTGCCTATTGCCACATGAAAGTATTCAAAGACTTGGTCTAGAGCAGCGGTTCTCAACCTGTGGGTCGCGACCTCTTTGGGGGTCGAACGACCCTTTCACAGGGGTCGCCTAAGACCATCGGAAAAGACATATATAATTACATATTATTTTTGTGATGAATCACTATGCTTTCATTATGTTCAATTTGTAACAATGAAAATACATCCTGTGTATCAGATATTTACATTACAATTCATAACAGTAGCAACATGACAGTTATGAACTAGCAACGAAAATAAAGCTCCAGTTTCCTTTTTAAACCCCAGCCCAGGCATTTTCACCTGCGGGTACTCACCCGAGGCTTCAGGGCAGGAGGGAGGCGAGGCTGTGGGGTGCCTAAGGAGCGTCTGTGCTGGGAAGCACTGCTGGGAGGCGTGGAAAAGCAGCAGCCAGGAGTTCTGCATTTGGTCTCAGGCCCCCAAACCAAAAGGGCCATTTTTTCAAAGAGGAGCTAACCCTCCCAGTGGCCTCAGGACAGGAAAAGAAAAAACTCCGCCCTAGGTAATCCGGCAGGTCCCACCCTAACGAACCCTGCCTGCCACACCCCAGAGTTTTGACTTTTCAGAGGAAACAAGAGCAGAGGCCAAGCCAAAGGGTTGGAACAGTCCCAGGGAGTGTCAGTGACTGGGCTGGGGCGGGGCGGAGCGCCCATTATCACGGAACCCTGCACAGGAGCACAGCTGGCTACCCCGTGTTTCCAGTGGGTCCCCCGGGATTGCATACAAGGATCTCTGCCCAGCTGCAGGCAGAGTAATGTTTGGGGCCACGCACAGAGCAGCAGCTCTGGGACAGGGAAACACCCACCACATTCCCTGACATCTGAGCAGCACCGCCCCTGCGTAAGTAAAGCCCTTTCAGAAACAGACTTTCAAGTAAGGTTGACGGCTGGCTGGCAGGCAAAGGCCGGGAGAGGCGGAGCCCGGGAACCAGGGGCAGTTTGCTGACCCAGCCCTGGGCCCCTTCTGCTTGCAGCCATGTCCCGTGGAGAAGGACACACACTGTAGATCGCGTGGAGCTTCAAGCAGGTTGCTGAAAGCCAGAGGACAGTTCCTGGCGACGGGCAGCACCTATCGCACGGGCAGCCCAGAACTGGCAGACAGAACAGCCAGTCATCAGAAGAGCAGGATCCACAGGGCTCGCCCAGGGGACACTAAATTCTGCTGAAATGAATGCCACTTCACTTTCCTTTTTCTTTTTCATCTTTCTTTTCTTTTTTCCCTTTTTTATTTATCTTCTTTAACTGCTTTATTGGTTTATTATTCTAGTTTCTATTGTTTCGATCATATATCTAATTTTCCTCTTCAATCTTTTTTTTCTTTCTCTCTTTTCCTTTTCTCCTACTTTCTCATCCCCCCCCCCCCCCCCTCTTTTTGGGTCTCTCTGCTTTCTCCTCTATTTTCCTTTTCAAAATATTTTTTTTCTTTTTTCCTCCTGTATTTTAAACTTGTTTTCCTTCCCCTATTCCCCTAATTCCCTACTTTTAATTTATTTCAGCTCTGCACCTACATATCCCCCCCCCCCCCCCCCCCCCTTTTTTTTTTTTTTTTTTTTTTTTTTTTTGTTTTTGTGTTTTTTCGTTTGGTTGTTTTATTTTTCTCCTCATTTTTTTATTTCTTTTCTTCTATCATTCTTGGTCTCTTTTCTAATTCTGTTGTTGCTGTAGGAGTCTTGTGTGTGTGTTTATTTTGTTTTGCATTTTGTGGTGCTGTATTTTGTTCTATTCTGTCAGCACCTGCACAACAACACACATGATGTGGTCGGGGCTGAGCACAGTCAGCCAGTGAGAGAGGAGATTCCATCCACGGAAGAGACAATAACAGTCAAGACGCAGCCACAATAGGAGAACCCACGTCACTCAAGCAGGCGCTTTCCTAGAGCACCCGCTCAGGAGGTCTAAGAGCCTGCGCCACTGGGTCCCACAAAACAACTACCACATGAGACCATGCCACCAAGCCTGGGAGGTGCAGCAGTCTGACCTAACACATAGAAACAAAAACAAAGGGGCAAAAATGGGGAGACAAAAACATTTCCAAATGAAAGAAAGGGAGGAATCGCGAGAAAAAGACCTCAATGAAATGGAGGCCAGCAGTTTGTCAAATAAAGAATTCAAAGTAATGGTAATAAGGGCGCTCAAACAACTCAGTGAGAATTACAAGCAACTCAATAAGAATTAATGATAGCTACACCAACATGAAAAGAGAAGGTGAAACAATAAATAATAACCAATTGGCAACGAGGAATGACATAGCTGAAATAATGAACACCCTGGAAGGATTCAACAGTAGACCAGAAGCAGCTAAGGACCAAATCAGCAAATTAGAAGACAAGGTAGAAAAAACACACACCCATTCAGAGCAGCAAATGGAAAAACATAATTAAAAAGCAGGAGGAGAGTTTAAGGGAGTTTTGGGACAACATGAAATGTAACAACATTCGCATCATAGATTGGTAGAATCAACATTATTAAAATGCCCATCCTACCCAAAGCAATCTATACATCCAATGCAATCCCTTTTAAAATGCCAATGGCATATTTCACAGATCTAGAACAAATACTCCAAAAGTTTATATGGGACCAAAAAAAAAGCCTGAATAGTGACAGCAATCTTGAGAAAGAAGAACAAAGTTGGAGAAATCACAGTACCAAGGTATACTCAAGATATCAAGGTATACTACAAAGCCACTGTACTCAAAACAGCATGGTACTGGCAACAAGAAAAGGCATATCGATCAATGGAACAGAGAACCCAGAAAGCGACCCAAGCCATTATACTCAATTAATATTTGACAAAGGAAGCAAGAGCATGCAGTGGAGTAAAGACAGTCTTTTCAGATCTAGAACAAATACTCCAAAAGTTTATATGGGACCAAAAAAAAGCCTGAATAGTAACAGCAATCTTGAGAAAGAAGAACAAAGTTGGAGAAATCACAGTACCAGATATCAAGTTATACTACAAAGCCACTGTACTCAAAACAGCATGGTACTGGCAACAAGAAAAGGCATATCGATCAATGGAACAGAGAACCCAGAAAGCGACCCAAGCCATTATACTCAATTAATATTTGACAAAGGAAGCAAGAGCATGCAGTGGAGTAAAGACAGTCTTTTCAATAAAGGATGCTGGGAAAACTGTACAGGTCCATGCCAAAAAAATAAATAATAAAATGAACTAGACCATTAACTTACACCATATACAAGAATAAACTCAAAATGGATAAAAGACTTAAATGTAAGTTGTGAAATCATAAAAATCTTAGGAGAAACCACAGGCAGCACAATCTCAGACAGCTCTCGTAGCAACATGTTTACCGATACATCTCCTAGGGCAGTGATCGGCAAACTCATTAGTCCACAGAGCCAAATATCAACAGTACAACGACTGAAATTTCTTTTGAGAGCTA
>NW_006293088.1:7772893-7773509 GCF_000327345.1 Myotis davidii | reverse complement strand
GGAAGAGCCACACTCAAGGGGCCATGAGCCGCATGTGGCTCGCAAGCCGCGGTTTGCCAACCACTGTCCTAGGGCAAAGGAAACTAAGAAGAAAATAAACAAGTGGAACATCAAAATAAAAAGCTTCTGCACAGCAAAAAATAAAACATCAACAAAATGAAAAAAGAGCCCACTGCATGGGAGAACGTATTTACCAACTACACATCAGATAAGGGGCTTAATTTCCAAAATACATAAAGTACTCATATACTTCAACAAAAGAAAGACAAGTACAATACAATCAAAAAATGGGCAGAGGACCTAAATAGACACTTCTCCAAAGAGGACATACAAATGGCCAAGAGACATGAAAAAATGTTCAACATCACATCACCAGAGAGATGCAAATTAAAACAATAACGAGGTACCATCTATCAGAATGGCTGTCATCAACAAACAACAAGTGCTGGAGAGGATGTGGAGAAAGGGGAACACTAGTTCACTGCTGGTGGGAATCCAGACGGGTGCAGCCACTGTGGAAAACAGTATGGAGTTTCCTCAAAAAATTAAAAATGGAACTGCCATTTGACCTAGTGATCCCACTTCTAGGAATATATCCTAGAAACCCCAAACACCT
>NW_006293088.1:7772266-7772730 GCF_000327345.1 Myotis davidii | reverse complement strand
AGAGAGATTAACTGGGGAACTTATATGCATATATGCACAGCCCATGGACACAGACAACAGTGTGGTGAAGGCCTGAGAGGGGCGGGTACTGGGTAGAGGGGGTCAATGGGGGAAAAATAAAAACAAAGGGGACATCTGTAATACTTTCAACAATAAAGATAAATGGAAAAAAAACCCTCAAAACTCCCACTGAAACACGACCCTGTATCATTATCCTGTATTTGGAATGCACAGCGCCCTGGAGTCCTGTTTCGTTTTTCAAATAGAGCTGGACTTTTCCAGTGTGTGAGATGCCCCTTCCCAGCCACTCTCTGCTAAAAGTCCCCAAGCAGCAGCGGTGGGGACACAGTCCACAATGTGCCCCATATAAGCTGTAGGAAAAGGAAACCAGCTTTCTTTTAAGCAGGAAGAGCTTTCTTTTAAGCTGGAATTTTAAAATTCCAAAGGGAATTAAAGGCCAAGGC
>NW_006293088.1:7758390-7772219 GCF_000327345.1 Myotis davidii | reverse complement strand
GAAAGAGAAGTGGGTCATGACTAGCGAGGAGCTAGGGAAGCACGGAAAAGGGAGGGGCCATCAGGAATACAAGGTGCGGAGAGGAGAGACCAAAAGGGAAGGAGGGAAAAGCTCCAGAACTGAGGAAGAATAAGGACAAGAAAACACTATCGCGCATGTGCGTAACTGGTCCCATTCTTCACATTCCATCCTTTTCATCTCCTTGTGTCTTTCTTCTACAAAGGACTGTAGAAGCTTAAGTTTTTATCAGTCAAATCTCTTATCTCCTCACCCAAGTAGGTCTACAGTGAAAAACAACATCAAATGACTTTTCAAAACGAGTGAGTGTAACATCTTTGCTTCAGCCATTGTCTGAGCAATCTCAGATGCTTAGGATGCCCCCTCACTCCCACACTCACGTGAGCTTTAAACATTTCTAACTTCAAACAGCACCACCACCTTCACATGTGCCTGATAAACTCGATAAACTCAGAGTCTTAAGGGACTGCTATTACCCAATCCTCAGGGGCCACCTCAGTCCATCCCCGCTGTGTCCTACATGTTCCCACTCCTCTCAAACTCCCCCGCCCCGCCCCCCGGGCAGCCATGAACAGACTTTCATACTGTACCTTCCGTATGTACCCGAGAGCTCACTGCGCTAACATTCCTGGCCTTGGACCTGGACTCCCACAGCAACCCCCAAAGCTCCCTCTCCACTCAGCACAGCGCACCCCTGGCAGACTGAACCGAGCGGCTCAGAGTCTCCAGAGCAAACCGCGAGGTGCTGACTGTGGGTCCACTGTCCCCTGCAAGGCCCTCCCCTGCCCCCCCTCCAGACAGCGTGTTCCTGCCTCGTTCTCGAACGTGCCGGGTGTGCTTTTCACCTGATATCCAAAAGGCTCAGCTCCTCACTTCACCAAGGTCTCCGCTCAAGTGGGACTTAGCAGGCCTTTCCGCGCCCCTTACAAAGGACAGCAAGCACCCCAGCCTGGGTAGCCCCGACCTTCAGACCTCAGCACACATGCCACCACTGGACACATACGGATTTACAGCTGGTCTCTCTCTTAAAACATAAGCCTTGTGAGGAGGGACCTTGTGTTCTTCATATGGCTCCTGACACATTATAAGCACTCAACAAACAGTGCTGAAAAAATGAAAGAGCAGATCATGAAAGCGCATAAAATCTCCAAGCACACTTTCTTAGCATATTTTAAAATACAGGTGAGGAACGTACAGTCAATGTGTGTCACAGAGCCAGGCTTCTCTTAATTTCACTCAACCTAAAGGGCAAATGTCCAGCGGGAGGTCACCCTCATTGGCAAAAGCACAGGCACTCTAAGTTTTTTCTAGCAATGCCTTTCGGAAGTCACAAGATGGGGACCTGCTTCATGAGAGCTCTGCTGGTAGGATCTGTGGGTTTGTGAGTGAGTCTCTATCTGTGTGCACACCTACCTCTTCACCTTCTTTAAGGGCCATAACAACAGGATGCATATGGAAGATCCAATGTATTATCTGATCAAGCCTTCAAGATAAAAAAGTCACCAGCCCTACTCTAGGTTATGTACCAACTGGTTTTAATATGCTTGTGTTTTACGCGAACAGTTTGATGGAAACTGAATATGTAATCATTAACTCGTCATTTCAGAGCTGTTTGAACGTGTTTTCAGGGTATTTATGTTGCCCTTTCGTATTAAGGTTCTACTTGCTTGTAATTCAAGTGTTCCATATTCCATCACAGAAGAATTCCATTGTATAGTATTGAGAACTCTTAGAACAGTATCTACATTTACAGAGTTTTCGGAGCTCTATTAAGCTGTATTCCTGTTTTCTAAGGCGATTCCTGAAAAACGCGAACAGATTGATGGGAACTGAAAATGTAAACAGTATACTCTTCATTTCTGAACTCTTTGAACATGATTTCAGTGTATTTAAGTTGCCCGTTTTGTATTAAAGTTCTATTTGCTTGGGAAAAAAAAATATGCTTGTGTTTTAAAATAGGGAAGTGTCAAACTCTAGCTTGACCAAAACCAAGCAACCAACCAACTTTTTAAAAGAATAACTCGATTTCCTCTCTCTTTCCATGAAACCTGGGAAAATCATCACCATTCTCTATGGAACCCCAGCTTACTAAAATCAAACCTTTCTGTACAATCTGAAGCTTAGAGGCTCTTTGCGTTGCCGATGGAAGCCACAGCCGGTCTGTTCACGTGACTGAGCCCCTGTCCCCCGAGCAGCAGGAGGTCACACAGGGAGAAGCAAACACCCAATGACCTGACCACAAGGCCCGCTCGGCCAGAGCTTACCACTTCATCCTCGGTCCAGCACTTTTCGATCAGCTTAGGCACGGGCTTCTTGACCAGGCGCTGCAGGGCTTTGCCGGCATCATATCCGCTTTCGTGTAGCTAAACAACAACAGTTTTAGTTAGTTAACTGAACAAAGAACAGCGGGAAGCACATCAACAAAGGGAAGCCCCGCGTTTACTCGACTAGCAGGACTGCTAACTGGGCACAGACTCAGTCATCTCAGTCAGCAGGATCGTTTGCTCCCACTCAGCCACCCTTCCAGGTCCAGCTGTTCTGAGGGTGACAGGTAGGGCAGGGAGCCTCTGGGCAATGACAGGAATAGAATTAAGAACAATAACAAATATTTACTAAACTGCTGGCCAGGCACAGTGTTAAGCACATCCCGTGCACTCATTATTTTTCTTAATCCTACAAGGAAGGTATTCTCGCATTTAATCTTACGGGATGGGCACTATTATCATCCCATTTCACAGATGAGGACACTAAGGCAAAGAAAGGTCGAGTAAAGGTGCTCACCACACTAAGCCAGTAGGCAATAGAGCCAAGAGACTCAAACCCAGCTAGGGTGATCCTTACTCTGTCCCATTCTCCCCAAAGCAGCCTAACAACATTCTAGAATCTAGAGTCTAGAACAGGGCAAACTTTTTGACTCGAGGGCCACAATGGGTTCTTAAACTGGACCGGAGGGCTGGAACAAAAGCATGGATGGAGTGTTTGTGTGAACTAATATAAATTCAAAGTAAACATCATTACATAAAGGGTACGGTCTTTTTTTTTTTTTTTTAGTTTTATTCATTTCAAACGGGCCGGATTCGGCCCGTGGGCCGTAGTTGCCCACGGCTGGTCTAGAATCAGTGATGGTGAACCTATGACACCTCTGACACGCGAACTCATTTTTTTGGTTGATTTTTCTTTGTGAAATGGCATTTAAATATATAAAATAAATATCAAAAATATAAATCTTTGTTTTACTATGGTTGCAAATATCAAAAAATTTCTATATGTGACACGGCACCCGAGTAAAGTTCAGGTTTTTCAAAATGCTGACATGCTGAGCTCAAAAGGTTCGCCATCACTGGTTTAGATTATGCTCTTTCTCTTAAGTCTTTAAACTGCAGTAATTTCTCTAAAAAAATTTCAGGTACCTAAAATGTCAGAGCTTTTTAAAGAAACAATTCTGTAACCGTATACTAACATTTCAGTACATATGAATGAAGATGCCAGTTTATCTACACATTCTAATGAACTTTCCTCACTCCATATCCTTTTTGAGCCCAGGCAGTGCCTGGAGCCATGGACCCCTCTGTCTCTGGCTTGCTTCCTGTGACCCCACCCACTCCTGGTCCCTGAGTGTCAGCTTGCAGACAGTGGAGAGAAGGGGCAGGCAGGAAGATCCTCGTGCTCAATCTACCTTTCCACATTGCGGCCATTCCTCCAAAACCCTCACTGGAAATCTGATCTATTTCTCTGATACAAGAGTCTGTCTTGGCTAAGACTTGTACCTCTGATGCCTAGTAGTCTGCAGCATAAGGTGATCCAGAAGAAATACTCGTTAAATTCATCACTAAATGCCTTTAACTAGTGTCCCTAGGTAGCCTGAACCCAAATCTAAACTTCCATTTACTTGAATTCATTCTGCCCTCTGTTGACCGAGCGGCTATTACACCCAGGCACTGTACTAGACCCCCTGGGGACGCGGCAGCAAATGAAAGAGGCAGAGGCATCCCTGCCCTCAGGGAGTGGAACTCTGATCTCTTCCAGTGCTTCACAACCTTATTTGAACAAACCACTGGTATTTGCGGAATACTCAGTACAAATAAGTCACAAACCTTATTAGGTCACAGTTTTTATTTCCAGAAAACTCACAAACTAGTGGGGATGTTATGAGGATACAACACATACAGGATGACAATATCAAGTAGGCTGTAGGAACTACTATCATCGAGGTGTAGGCCAAGAGCTGTGGCCTCCCAAAAGGAGAGAGCCCTGAGTTTCTTGTCTTTAGTAGAAGAGTCTTAGAAGGGTGTACAGACTGCCTTACTAGTGCCAGGGCTGGGCCAAAGCCTGCGATCAATATTTGCTGAATGAAATAAACATTTTACAAATACTCATTCATGGAAACAGAATGTTTTATATATTAAAATGTCCAGAGCATTCTCACAGTTTAGAGGTCCCCAATTTATTTTAAATCCAGACTGTGCAAAGAAGTCAAGGCTATATGTTAATTATAACAACAAGTCGACTACCTTAAAACAAGACAAAACGCGAATGCTGGATCTTGCTTTGGTGGCGGTACAGTGCACCGGGATGAGGGAGCAAGGAAATGGATGCTAGGTATTAGCTTATGTATTTTTATAAAATTTAGCATTAGACTACTTTGAAAAGAATATACTATACTAAACAAACAAACTAAATACTCAAAGTTCTGTATTTTGCAAATGCTTGAAAACTATCTAGTCTTCTTTCATGTAAAATAAAGTTAGATTTTTATGGTCTGCCTAATATCCAGACCAAGCAAGTATGTGCCAAATCCTATAATATAATGATCTATAAAGAGAGCTCAATTGGAACTCGTGATTGGAACTGAATAAAAGGAAAAATTGCATGCCTATTTTCATTTTTTTATAAAGCACACATTTTAGTGATAATCTGAAATCAATTCAAGTTGATCAAATTATAAATTCTTAATAAAAAGCTCATGGCAAACAAACATTTTACAAAAGGTAATTACAGTATATGGGGTAATTACAAGGAGTGATGAAAACCTGGACTTTGGAGCCAGAATATGGATTCAAATTCTAGCTCTACTGCTTACCAGGTGTGTGACCTCGGCAAGTTACTTATCCCTCTTTGGGCCCCAATTTTGTCACTTTTAAAAATTAGTGTAATGATAGACCTAGCTCTCAGGGCTCTTGTGAGGATACCAACTGCATGTAAATTGCTAGGACTGTATAGCACAGAGTATGTTAAGTGAGTGTTGCCATGTATTTTTTATAGGAAAGAGAAAAAAGAAAGGGAGTGGTCTCATATCGATTTTCATCCATTTTCTAGAGTAGCCTTCTCAGATATAGAGAAAGTACTGTGTCCAGGTGGTGTGGCTCAGTGGTTGAGAGTCAACCCATGAACCAGGAGATCACGGTCCAATGCCCCGGTTACTGGCTCAATCCCCACTGTGGGGCGTGCAGGAGGCAACTGATCAATGATTGTCTCTCATCGTTGATGTTTCTCTCTCTCCCCCTCTCCCTTCCTTTCTCTGAAATCAATAATAATAATAAAAATACACATATTAAAAAAGAATTGTTAAACTATAAACAAAAACCACTTATGTTTCACCTAATTACTCATGTTAATAATTTACAAAATTTGATTAAAACTCTGGTTCAGCACACAGAAATTTTTAAAAATTTTAAACCTTCTATGGCTGATAATAGGAAAGTACTAATGAGAACATAAATGCCATTGCAAAAGTGAACGAGTGACTTAAGTGCAACCCAATGTCATTGCTCCCGCTGACATGCCTGCCTCTCAGTGAATGCAGAGCTGTAAGCGATAGCTTGGAGAAAGGTTCTGAGTAACTTGCTGCGCGTGTGTCTGTGGTTGTCCCATGTAGCAGAGAGGCTGACTCCTGCTGGCAGGACCCCTTCCGTTAAATTTCTAGTGAGGTGCTTACTAGTCTTAGAGAAAGAGGCATTTCCTCCTAAACATAGCCCAGCACGCCCGCCTTCTTTACAAATCTTGATTTGAGATCACACTTTCCCTTGAAGAAGCTGCTGCAATGTCTGCGGTAACCTGAGCTTCCTTCCGCTACTCTGATCTCTAAATAGTGGAAACTCCACCCTTTTATTTGATCTACCGTCCTATTAAAATAGTCCTATTTCTGAAAATATTATATTCCATAACATAAACCCAGTAAATCCTTAGAGTGTCTACTGCTCCCACTTCTACACAAAGACACATTTGAAAAGGAAAAGGAGTGCTGACCAACAGGGATGAGATCTGCATGGAACACACACAGGCAGGGACCACTGTGCTGTCAGCCATCACGCAGCGAGGCCAGCACGAAAGCTCAGTCACGGGCTTGCCGGCATGCCCTCTTCCTCTTACAAGGGAACCAAATGGAACCTTTCTAAATAGTCACCTCCTTCTTCCTTTTGTGTAAAAATACATACATATATTTTTAATCCTCACCCGAGGATATGTTTATTAATTTTACAGAGAGGAAGGAAGAGAGAGAAACAGCGATCAGTTGACTCCCATAAGCACCCCAACGGGGGATTGAACTTGCAACCTAGGTATGTGTCCTGACCTGGAATCAAACCGCAGCCTTTCTGTTGTATGGATGATGCTCCAGCCAGCTGAGATACCTGGCCAGGGCCGTCACCTTCTTCTTAATGTTAAAAACATTTCTTTCCTCTTTCCAGCAATCCTGGCTGAGGAAATTCTGAGAGCTTTACAGAAATACCTTAGTTATATTTTACTAAACATATGCGTTTTACATACTAAAGGTTTTATGGTCCACATAGCTTCACACGAATAAAGATTATCTGTTAAGCACTTTGGGGAGATTACTGGAGTTCAGGATATCCTTCAAGCTTCCCACAAATATTCATTGAGTGTCACACTGTTCCAGATACTATTCTAGGTCCTGGGGATAGACACAGCTGTGAACATCAGAAATGCAAAAACGGAGACGGGTAACCTGTGAGCAGCTGTTTAAAGCAGCAGTTGCCAACCTTTCGGACCTCATGGACCACTGGTTGGCGACCGCTGGTTTAAAGTACTGGTTTCGTATGACATCTAACTAGATGTCAGATCCACACACTAGGTTCCTAAAAGGCTGGGTTTACCTACTGTCTTTGCTTGATGCGTCAGGCACAAGGAGTTTGTTTTCTATGTGATTGTGAAGATTTTCGTTCTTTAGACTAGGGCCCAAACAATGTTTGAGGAAGAGCTAAGCCCGATATTTCAACTCTACTCTTCATGTAAATTCGAGTTTGCTGTTTACCTAATACCAGCTCTTAAATCTGCAAAAATTGTCATTAAAAACATTCCCCTCTAATACAGCATCTAGCTCTGAAGAATTAGTATAATTTCATCTCGTGAAAAACATGATGTGGGTTGCAAATGTTAACCAACTGGTCTTGCCCTCACAGATGCATCTATATAGCCAGGAAACTCAGTTCAGGCTCCCCAGCACTGCTGAGCTAAAGTCCTTTCATGAGGATAAGCTTTTCTACCATTTCCCTAGAGAAATTGCGAAGCGGATTCGGAGGGTGCACCCGCAAATGCCTTACAGCTTCACTTTGTAGCCTTGGAAAGCAATTAAAGCAAGATAAACAAACCTGCCTGTCCATTTTGCAGCCGAGCCAGGCTGGTAAAATCTGGGATTAAGTGCAATTCTAATGTGGAGGATAGGGATCTGTACCATTTTGGAGCCACTGGGAAAAGATCATTGCAAAAAGCAGGGACCAATCAGCTTCCAATCTTCGCAAGCTACTGGGGGCAGAAGCACTTGGCTCACACCATCCCCATCCCTCTGCCAGTCATTCAGCACAATCCACTGCCTTCACATTCGTCTGCACAGGAGCGCACGCGTGTGTCTAATCAGGGAAGCAAGGATTTGTCAATCTGCTTCCACGTGACTGAACTGCAGGGCTGCTCTTCTACACACGTCAACTCCATCATCCCCTAAGGCACAGGTCAAGATCTGGGGAATCCAATCCACAATGGAAACGCTTCAGCAATCCATGAGCCACTCAAGTCACTCTTTCGTGGCCCTGTCCTCGTTCTGTGGGGCCTGCTCCACAGAATCCTCAGGTGGTGGCCTTTCATTCACCTTGAAAGAGCAAACAGGAACCCTTCCCCCATCAGGTCTTGCCCACACAGCCCTGTCCCGCCACGCCACACCTCTGGTGCCAAGATCCAGTGGGACGCATCAGGCTCAGAATGGCCTTCCATTCATTCAGTGAAGAGTTACGGAGCCCCTCCTTCTTCCAGATACTGTGCCAGCAAAGAGGGCAGGAATGAATTCACAGAGCAGGCTTGCTTGGGGGTTTTGGTGCTAAAACAGAGCAACTTCTGAAACAAATTCCTGGTTTGGTTCCACTGTAACAAATGCAACCGCTACACTGAGTCACAGAGAGCCAACCACACTGCCGGGTATATAACTGGACCCACTTAGCCAGTTACACATAGACTTGCCCAGCCGTGCCTTCCGTGCCCTAGTGAACACAGCGCAGGATCTGAGTCTTGACAGCTGCTTCGTCGCAAGCCAGCTGAGCTGAGGTTTTCATCCGTCCAATGGGCCTAACACCACCATCCCTCAGCTGTATCAAAGGACAATGGAAATCATTAAATGAGACAAGGTGACAAGAGACTCCGAAATGTCAGAGGGCTATGAACTGTACAGTGGCATCCCCATGGGGAGTAATGTTTTAGGTACACAGCCTCACCTAAGACTATTCAAACAGCCAGGGTTCAATCAAGCCAACACTGCTAGTGCCTGCACATCCTCCATTGTCTTGCAGGAAGAAAGGATCATGCCACCAGAAGAAAAACACACTTCTGCATAATTGCCCAAGTTAAATCTGCTCCTCTCGCTCTGCCTGACAAATCATTCCCTGCTTATTACTTTCTATAATTTAATATATATAAGTGCTTTACTGGCAAGCTTCTCCAAAGAATAAATAATACTTAATGACTGCCTACAGTTTAATTAACTCATGATTGAACTTCTCATGGATTGCTATAAACATTAAATTATATCCTTCCTCAAAGCTATCATGATGGAAATCTTGTTTCAAGCTTTAACTCTCCTGCCTAAATAATTCTGAAATTTCAGCAAATCTGTATATTGGACAGAGAGGTGAGAGAATCAACCTTAATGCCTGGTTATAAAGTGTGTTATTTTATACAGTAAGGACGAGGCCTTAATTTAAATAAGATTGAAAATGTGCACATGCCCCAACACCTCATTTATATTATGGCAATCATTAAACATCTCTGGGGCTCGGGCAGCCTTATTAGCATAAACTGCGTATTACCACAAGGTTTCAGGTTTCCACTCTGGCTTCTCATTTTAGCTGCCATTTTCTGTCTGTGTGATGTTGCAAATAAATTTTCCTTTTGGCATGGCTCAGCTGTCAGGCACCTCTGTTCTATAATGAACCCATGAATTACATCTCCCTGCTCTGACATCTCTGCTCTCACACATCAAAATATTGTTCTTCAATTGTAATTTATAACTTAATTTAAATGTCTCTTTTACGGTGACCTTTTTAGATCAAATGGCATTGCGTCTGGCAGTTTCTAGTAGACCAAAGCATCTTTTTACAATTACAGCTATTATAACTGTAGAAAAAGCCCATCTGAATTAGATTGCAATCACACTAAATATTAAATAATTGCAATCCATTAAGAACAGTAGATTTCAAGTTTTTTACTCTGCAAAATATGCTGTTTATTTGCAAGAAACTGCCAAAATAACTTAGAAAGGAAAAAAATTTGGATTTAGAAGAGATCTTGAAATTCTCTCTGTAGTTTTAATTATTTCAACCACTGACATAAAGTGACAAAAATCTTGCCAAAATCTGTTCCAGACAAAACTTAAATTTTTTTCTCATAACACATGATTCACAGGTGTCAACTGACCTAGTACCAAGCTCACAATATAACATAGGTCTACACTAAGGAACTATAACTAAAATTAAGCACAATATTTATTTTTGTTGGCCACTGTCATCCCAAATAATGACATAAGCACTAGAGAGGCTAGATTTGGGGAAATATTCGTATGGGAGCACATTTTAGAGATAATGGCAAAGACAAGAAATGTACTTGCTGAGAGTAAGGGATGAGGGAAAGATCCAGTTAATCTGCAGAAGGAAATACACAGTTGCTGACCAACCCTCCCTCCAATACTGAGTAACTACAATGTTCAGGAAGCATGCCAGCCCCTAGAGCAGGGGTGGGGAATGCCCAGCCCTCCGTATAAGACCCACGAAATCCTTTGGTCTGGCCCTGCCAAGGCCTTAGGAGTGAGTTAATTAAATGCTTGGCCAAATATAGCGGGCTAATTTTTAAGTTGATAATTTTGTATGGCCTGTGAATGATGCTATAATATCTGAATGGCCCTTGGCAGAAAAATGGTTCCCCACACCTGCCCCAGAGTCACAGAGGCGATAGGAGCGGGGACCAAAGTTGGCCGAGCATCCGATGTGCTAGGAACTGTATGAGGTCTTTGTGTGATTTCATCATTCCTCGAGCTGCTCTTTTACGGCAAGAGAACTAAAGACCAGACAAAAACCGGGAAGGTTCAGTATCTGGCTTGAGGCCACGTTTCCCTAAGGAAGCAGCAGAGAGAGGGTTCTCACATTAACCCGTGTTCTAGAAAGAAGCCAAGACTCAGTCCTGGAGCAGCGCAGGATGGCGACCTGTGGTCGCGAGGGGCTCGGGGCTTTCAGCTGCGGTGACACAGCAAGCACATTGTCACTGCTCCTTCGGGAACAAGCTCAGAGAAGAGGAAACACACATAAAATAACAACATTAACGCAATCATGAAAATACAGAAAACCAGTGAAGGCTGGCTGACTGGGTGACATTTACTGTCTTGAAAAACCAAGATGGCCTCACAGAGCAGGTTCTGAAAAGCTACAATCAGTATAATATGACTGTACAACCTTGGCTGTACTCAAAATAAGGAAAAATCCAGATGGAGGACAGAAGAAACACCAAAAGTTGTTGAAGATACACAAGAGGCTAGAGTTAAAGGCAATAAAAACAGGATTATGATCCTGAACACAGTTTTTCAGCAACTTACCACATAGAGATAACAGGAACTATTACAACAGTCAATGTAAGGAACAAGAAAAAAGGAAAAACAAGAAATAAAAGGTTATTCAACCTAGACTAGAAAAGCCCAACAAGGAAGCACTGATCTGAGCAGGAGAGAATGGAGGGAGGGTGGGAACAGGAGACTGACGACCTATGGAGAAGAGACAAAAAGACGACAACACCTCTGAAGAAGATTCCTAGGAGGAAGAACCTGTAATTCTGGAAAGTGAAAGCCACGCTGAAAGGAATGGGAAGAAATAAACCACCAGGGCAGATGGGATACCAATAGAACGATTTCAAGCCACAGAGACTGAATCCGCCATAATCCTAACAAGATATGTCAACAAATATAGAAAACAAAACAATGGACTATAGATTGGAAATGTCCAAAATACACCCTCAACCTTAAGAAAGGAGATGTCAAGAAGTGCAGTAAATATAGGATTACCCTGTCCTCAAGTTTAAATTATAATGTATATAAATGTATGACAGGGCATGCTTATTAATCTGTGATAACCTTATTTACCTCATAAAACTGTTGTGAAGGCTACGTGCATTCATAAAAAGCACTTAAACTTTTGCCTAACATATAAGCAGTAGGTAACAAATATATTTTAATTTTATTATTGTTATTAATTTTATTGTTAATGACACCAAGCAGCTGACCAATAGTTGATATCTATTAAAATGGAAAGAACAGTGATAAACTTAAGGTCCTGTGCCTAGTTCAAAATTCAGTCAAAAAGCTGAGGGTGGTCCTAACCGGTTTGGCTCAGTGGGTAGAGCATCGGCCTGCAGACTGAAGGGTCCCAGATTCCGGTCAAGGGCATGTACCTGGGTTGTGGGCACATCCCCAGTAAGGGGCGTGCAGGAGGCAGCAGATCGATGTTTCTCTCTCATCAATGTTTCTAATTCTCTATCCCTCTCCCTTCCTCTCTGTAAAAAATTAATAAAGTATATTTTAAAAAAGCTGAGGGTGAGAGAAAAATAGTTTAGCAAAGGCAAATATAAAAAATAAACAAAACAAGGCAAAAACACAAGAAAAAAGAATGTATTGTGCTTCATGAAAGCTTAGACTATAATAAAATGATAAGCTTGTAGGAAAACAAAGGCTAGTCCTTGCCACCTTATGCTGATCAGATCTGGGGAGTGTTACTTTAATGGAGGTGCCATATTTTAAAAGACATAGCCCTGGCCAGTGTGGCTCAGCTGACTGTCATTCTGTGCACTAAAAGGTTGCCGGTTCAATTCCCGGTCAGGGCACATGCCCGGGTTTAGGCTTAATCCCTGGTAGGGGGCATGCAGGAGGCAGCCTATTGATGTTTCTCTCTCTCTAAAAATCAATTAAAAATCTTAAAAAAAAGTTAAAAGACATACAGATAAAGCTTACCAGAGGAGAAATAAAATGGCTATGTATAAAAATGGCTAGTATTGCACCATGATGAAACTCAAAAACATTACCCTCTGTTAAAAGAAGCCAGTCACAAAACATCACATATTGTACAATTCCGTTCAGATCACGTGAGGAGTGACTAATGAGTACAGATTTCTTTCTGGGGTGATGAAAACGGTCCAGAATTGATTGTGATGCTGTTTATACAAGTCTGCGAACACACCAAAGCCTCCCATTTGTACACCTTAAAGGGGTGAAATATACAGTATGTGAATTATACATCAATAAAACTATTATATAAAAAGGAGATAAAAGAAAGAAATGGCTCAAGAAACGTGAGAGTGGTTCACATGGAAAAGCAAAGTAGGGGCCACAACTGGGAACAGCTGCCTCGGAGCAAAGACATTTCAGTTAGAATGACCACAGGTGAGCTCACTGCTGCAGTAAGTGATGAGGGCGCTGTCACCAGAGGTCACTGCTAAGTGGCCTTCTGTCTCCCCACCTGCTCCTGAGAAACTGGCATGTTTAGAGGAAAGAATAAAGTGGGGCACAAAGTTCAACTTTAAATCAAGCTACAGATTATCTAAAAAGAAACAAAAATACTAAAGCATTAAGTTTAAAAAGTCATCTTCATCTAAATGAAACAAAAAGATTAAATCATGTATTTTATGTTATAAGTGTTGTTGCCTTCAGCTTTTGAACAGAAGTGAATCTATGAAGTTCTCAGGCCAAAAAGAGCCACAATGGTAAATTTCTAAACAAATACTTTTCAAAACAAAAGTCAAAAATTTTTCTGATTGGTCCAAGTTTAATAAATTAAAACTCAAATTTACATATTATTATGCTGATAATCAGTTTTTCAGGTATTGATTATATCAGGAAACCTCAGCTGCCTGGTCTCTCTCTTCATCTTCACTGATTCTATGTTTAACACATAATGCACAGTTGACTCCAATATCCTATTGTAACATAAATAAAACAAGGTGTTTGTCAGGATTGATTTATATAAGGTACTCTTCTAAAATTACTGGATTTCCATAAAAAAGAAATCATAGCATATCGACTTTTCCCATTACTGTTTTCAACATCAAAACCCTGAGAGAAAAACCACCATCCTATAACCCAGCGGTTCTCAACCTTCCTAATGCTGCGACCCTTTAATACAGTTCCTCATGTTGTGGTGACCCCCAATTTCATTGTTACAAATTAAACATAATGAAAACATAGTGATTAATCACAAAAACAATATGTAATTATATATGTGTTTTCCGATGGTTTTAAGCGACCCCTGTGAAAGGGTCGTTCAACCCCCAAAGGGGTC